>NW_012103643.1:1292840-1297310 GCF_000951045.1 Mandrillus leucophaeus | reverse complement strand
TCAATTTGCATACTGTTTCTGATGGTGCATACTCTTATTGCTCTGTGTGGTGCCCTCCAGTATTAGAAGAACATAAAGAGCTATTTATGTCAGCTTTGCTCAAGCAACCCCAAAGAAAGAAAAGGGGAATTATATCAAGTCCTAGACTTAGATAAAATACAGAGCTCAGTTAGATGTTCTCTTCTGTTTCTTGCTCATTCATCATTTTTGCTTCCATTTCATAGTGGGTAGAATAGGCAGCTGTCAAATAGTGGAATTTTCTCCTTTCTCCATTGTATTATGGAAAACGCCATGGTCTGGGAATCAGAAGATGGTCTAATTTTAGCTTTCTCAGTAACTAGTTGTGTGACATTGGACAATTCTGTTCTCTCCAGTCGTAGTTGCCTCATTTGACATTTGAGTTGAATGTTGCCTAGATTATTTCTAGGCAGTATGGCACAGTGGAGAAAGCAAGGACTCTAATTTTGATCTTGGATCAACCACCTACCAGCTGAGTGATCTTGGATAACTTAGTTTAGCCACTCTGTGCTGCAGGTTCTTATTAGCAAAATGAGGATGTTTAGTGATCATTTTATGCAAAGCCCTTAGAATAGTGCCTGGAATATAAGCACCCCTCGATGTTAGCTGTTTTGTTTGTTATCTCTAAGATTCCTTAGTATGCTAAGAATCCTCGAGTCTGTGTTAAAGCATGAAGGAAGGTGACCTAATGACAGCTAATCCAGCTTGCTTGCACCCTGTGTCAGACTTGTAATTTCTAGAAATTACCATCAGAGATAATTTAACTATCAGGACCTTACTTGCACTCCCTTGATGATACCGAGTCACCAGAGGGAAAGATTTCAATGCCTTCCAGGCCATGCCAGTGCTCACATGCGCTAGGGTGGTACTGGCTGGGGGAAGTGGTCCATCAGCCAATGCTGTGCTCAGAGTTGTTTTGATAGTTGCTGGTAGCACTTGCAGAAGGGAACCGTGACCCTCTCCTCCATCTCCCATGCCTTCAGTTCAACAGAGAGGACCTGGAAGTCAATATCCCTGGCACTGGCATTAAGAGATACAACTCTGGTTTTGCCACCTGCTCTCCACTTCCACCTGAGCTCTGCTCTAGCTGCACAGAGCTCGCTCCGAGCTCCAGGCTCCTGCTAAGCTAGACCACCATCAACTCCCTCCAGCTGACTTCATGATAACCTACCGTGATCTCATCGGCCACAAAGAGGTATCCTCTGACTTTTACAAAGATCCTGGAGATCAGGGACAGGCTGTGTCTGGAGGTGGAGGGGAAGATGGTCAGTAGGACAGAGGGTAACATTGAAGACTTGCCCATTAGTGAGAATGCCTCCACTGAAGACCCCTACGGTAAAGATATAGAAAGCACAGTAATTGATGCTGTTGTTATCATCATGAACCATCACTTGCCAGAAACCAGCTCCACAAAAGAAGCCTACAGGAAGTACATCAAAGATTACATGAGATGAGTCAAAGGCAAACTTGAAGAACAGAGACCATAAAAAGTAAATCTTTTATGACAGACTGCAGAACAAATCAAGCACATCCTTGCTAATTTCAAAAAATATCAGTTCATTATTTGTGAGGACATGAATCCAGATGACATGCTGGCTCTACTGGACTACCATGAAGATGATGTGACCCCAGATATGATTTTCTTTAAGGATCATTTAGAAATGGAAAAATGTTAACAGATTTGGCAATTGCTTTGGATCTATCACCTGTCATTGTAACTGGCTACCACTTGTCATCCACACAACACCTTTGAAGACAAATGGAACTGATGTCACCTTGAGCACTTTATTTTGACCATGATTTATTTGGAGTGGAAGCATTGTTTCTGAGGGAAAAAAAAAAAAAAAGAAAAGCATACCATATATAGGTTGTCTAAAAATAAAATACATTTAAAGTTAAAAAAATACAACTCTGTGACCTAGACTGGAGCTGTCAGCTACCTCTCTCCCACCTACATATATACTCACATGGAGCTCTGTGAAGGAGAGAAGCAAAATTTCTTTATAATTTTTTAGAGGTTTGTTTATTTATTTATTTACCTTTCACTGGATTTTTTATTTTATTTTATTTATTTATTTATTTTTGACAGAGTCTTGCTCTGTTGCCAGGCTGGAGTGCAGTGGCACAATCTGGGCTCATTGCAACCTCTGTCTCCTGGGTTCAAGTGATTCTCCTGCCTCAGCCTCCCGAGTAGCAGGCACATGCTTCCATGCCCATCTAATTTTTGTATTTTTAGTAGAGACAGGGTTTCACCATGTTGGCCAGGATGGTCTTGATCTCTTGACCTCGTGATCTGCCCACCATATTTAACCAGTCATAGATAGAGAAGACCCAATGATGAGGTGCAAATGGTTTTACAATCCATTTCATTTTCACTTTTGTGGTGTAGCCAGTTGTTTGGGATTACAACAGTACTAAAATCTTTAAAAATAGAGCTCTTCTCATGCCTGTAATCCTAGCACTTTGGGAGGCAGAGGCGGGCAGATCACTTGAGGCCAGGAGTGTGAGAGCAGCCTGGCCAACATGCAAAACCCTATCTCTACTAAAAATAAAAAAATTAACCAGGCGTGGTGGTGCATGCCTATAATCCCTGCTACTTGGGAGGCTGAGGCACGAGAATCACTTGAACCCAGGAAGTGAAGGTTGTGGTGAGCTGAGACCATGCCACTGTGCAACAGCCTGGATGACAGAGTGAGACTGTCTCAAAAGAAAAGAGGGCTCTAAAAGATGTCCATGATGGACATCACTGTCTGGCAAGCAGGACCCCTTGTTCTTCCAAAAGTACCTTGATGTACTTCTTATTGTTTTAATGTAATGGCAGATCAAGGTGCTCTGTCCTTCCCTACCCAAAAATTGCGAACTGGTTCCCAATTAGGCAACTTGGCTTCTACTCTGACTTTAAATCTCATGCAAAGTGATATAAGAATGGGTGTTGGGCATTCTTCATTTGTGTCTCTTTCTCTGCTCTCCAGCTATCCACCTTACTCGGTGTCCTGCAAGGTTCATGTTTATGGATTACATCGGAAGGCTTCCTTAACCTCTGCTTCCATTTGGGTTTGGCCAATGGAAGGCACTGGCTGAAGATGAGAAGGTAGAAGAGTGAATCGGGGATGTTTTTCACCTTCTGCCCTCTCTGCTGGGCACAGTAGGTTGGTTCTTTCCCTCTCCTAATGCCTCAGCTTCATATGGTAACCCTAAAAATTAATAAATCCTTTTCCAGTTTAGTACTATCATAGAACAGCAGGCTTGGTTATTGCTCTTTGAAAATCAGTGTCAATGTGAGTTGAAATCTGTCTAGAAGAAAAAAAACCCAAAAATAATATTTTAAAGCTTTGTATTCAGAAATCAGGTTAGGAGCTAAAACAATACAAATTAAAAAAAAAAATTTTAAAGGCTGGACGTGGTGGCTCACATCTGTAATCCCAGCACTTTGGGAGGCCAAGGTGGATGGATCACCTGATGTCAGGAGTTCAAGACCAGACTGGCTAACATGGTGAAACCCTGTCTCTACTAAAAATACAAAAATTAGCTGGACATGGTGTTGCATGCCTGTAATCCCAGCTACTCGGGAGGCTGAGGCAGGGAAGTTGATTGAAGCCAGGAGACGGAGGTTGCAGTGAGCCGAGATCATGCCACTGCACTCCAGCCTGGGCGACAGAGCAAGACTGTCTTAAAAAAAAAAAAAAAAAAAAATATGAGCTGCAGTTACTTTAAAAAAAAAAAGGGAGAATTCATTTATAAGTTTATAATAAACCAATAAATTTATTAATCTCTTGGTAGATATTTTCATTTATCTAAAAGTATCTTCTTGTGTGATTTCTTCTTTGACTCATTGGTTCTTTAGTTGTATTAATTTTCATATTTATGTAAATTTCCCAAATTGCCTTCTGTAACTGATTTTTAATCTCATTGCATTGTGGTCAGAAAATAGGCATTTCTTATTTCAGCCCTTTTAAGCATGTCAAGGTCTTATTTTACAGCTTAACGTATAGTCTTTCCTGAATAAATTTCCATGTGTGCTTTAGAAGAATATGTGTTGTTCTCTCATTGGGTGGGTGCATTGTTCTATAGATGTCTGTTAGATCTAGTTGTGTTATAATGTTGTTCAAGTCTTCTATTTCCTCATGGATTATGTATAGTTGTTCTACCTATTTTGAAGTCTCCAAATATTATTGTTGACTTATCTATTTCTCCTTTCATATCTGTTCCTTTTGTCTGATTTTGCTTCATGTATTTTGAGGCTCCGTTGTCAGGTGCATATATGTTTATAATTGTTATGCTTTCTTTATGGATTGTTGCAAACCTTTGCCTAATTTCTAGAGTTCTGAAAAAGTTGATACTGACTATTGTTGCTAGGCTTTCTTTCTTTCTTTCTTTCTTTCTTTCTTTCTTTCTTTCTTTCTTTCTTTCTTTCTTTCTTTCTTTCTTTCTTTCTTTCTTTCTTTCTTCCTT
>NW_012103643.1:1287893-1292790 GCF_000951045.1 Mandrillus leucophaeus | reverse complement strand
CTTCCTTCCTTCCTTCCTTCCTTCCTTCCTTCCTCTTTCCTTCTTTCCTTTTTTCTTCTTTCTCTTCCTTCCTTCCTTCCTTCCCTCTCTCCTTCCCTCCCTCCCTCCTTTGTTCCTTCCTGCCTTCTCTTCTTCCTTCCTGCCTCCTTCCTGCCCTCCCTCCCTCCCTCTCTTCCTTCCCTCCCTCCTTCCTTCCTTCCTTCCTTCCTTCCTTCCTTCCTTCCTTCCTTCCTTCCTTCCTTCTTTCTTTCTTTTTTTTGTGTGTTCTTGTTGTTTTTGTGGAGAAGCAACTTTTTGGAGATCCTTACTCTGCCATTCCTGGTGATGTCTCTCTGCAGTTTCTAATAAGAGAAAGTCTCTAAGAGTTTCAAATAGAAGTATACATTTATGTTGTGTGTTCTTGGAAAGACCTTTTTTTTTAGACTCGCTTTTACATAAAATAAGAAAACAATTAGTAAACACTGGGGTAAAATAAACTTTAGCATAATTAACAACTACTAAACTGGCCATTTTTACATGAACATATGAGGTGTGACATGAATCTGAAAACTGATCCAACTAGTAGGCATCATTTCAACGTCACTAGAAGAGTCAATCTGATGAGTCTCTGTCAATGTTGACCATCTTGACCATTGTTACATTTTGGGTGCTATTTATTAATCTGTGGTTCTTTGGATTCATCTCACAGAGTACAGATGTTGGGTATAGACTTTATCTTTCTTAAAATATGAATGGTTATGATCTTATCCCTTTCAACAGTAGAGATGTTTGATGAAGATTTGTATCTACCATGTGTTATTCATATAAACATTCTGCATAAGTAGAAGTTCACTGGAGGGTCACTTTGATTTTTTTTCCAAGACCATTTATATACTCCAAAGATGAGTAATGAACTAATAGAGAAAAATTACTGACTAAAATATTAAACAAATAAAACTGGACATGAAAAAGGAAGTCCACATGAAATCCAAGGTGTTGCCAGTAAAATTAAGAAATGCTAAAAACAATCGGCAACTTTGTAATAGCAATGTTAACTTTTCTTCCCAAATAACTAGTAGGTACTTAGATTTTCTTTTTAAGTATTGGCTAAAAAGCCCAAATTACCTGAATTTCCTTTGAACTTTTTGTCTTTCATACATGGACCTTGCCACATTTTTGGTCATATCATAATTATTTTGTTGCTTTTATTTCCCTCTTAGGTTGCATGAGCTTCAGTAGCATGGCCTGTGCCAGTCATCTATTTTTCTCCAAGGACACCAAGCACAACATTTTGCACACAATTGGTATATTTAAAAAACGGGTCTTGCATTCAGGAAATCACACACTAAAAACAAGAAGAGTTTATGGGAAAAATAGGGTTAGGAGCAGACTACTCAAAACCTAAAGTACTTTATCACAAGAGCATGAGTAAAGACAAGCCTAGGAGTGAAAAAGACATGCTAAATTTGTAACAACAAAAGAAATGTTAAAGTAAATAGTTATCTCCTTTTAAAAGGTAATGGCATGAGCTTCCTTTCTTAAATGCTCACTGAGTTGATAGATGAATTTTTTCTGGCCCACCAGTTAGGGAATGAAGATTTTTATCTCCCTAAAATTCATGTGTTGAAATATAATCACCATTGTGATGGACTGGGAAGTGGGGCCTTTAGGAGTTAATGGGTGGAACCCTCATGAGCGGGACTAGGACCCTTATAAAAGGGATCCCAGGGAGGTAGCTTACCCTCTTCTGCCACGTGAGGCTCCGACGAGAAGGTGGCTGTCTGCGACCCAGAAGAGCACCCTCACCAGAATCCGACCATACTGGGTCCCTGATCTCAGACCTCCAACCTCCAGACCTGTGAGAAATACATTTCTGTTGCTTATAAACCACTCAGTTGATGGTAATTTGTTATGGTAGCCTGAGCCGAGATACCACCCATTTTCTGAGGTTGCAGCTCTTTGAGAATTCAGATCCACACAGGGGTTTTAGTTCCCCCCTCTTCATCTTGCCCAATGCCTCAGCAACTATTCCCGCATGAACACTGAAACCCAAGTATACCTTGGTTATTTAGAACAACAACCAGGCCCCAGCACATCTACAGTGCCAGCTTACATACCACTTTTCAGTTCTCTCCTCCATGTGGCCACTAGAGTTTCTTCTTTCCTTCCTCCTTGTGAGCTAAACTATAAATTTTAAAAGGGTTTTTAAAATCCTAGCGTTTTAGGCAGCATAGCAAGGAGTCTATTGAGGGAGCTTTTTGCTGTTATCTATTATCTTAGTCTGCCATCTTCCCAGCAGAGCTCCCACTTCCATTATTCTTTTCACAGAATCCTTTGCTAACAGATCACTGTTACTAGAATAATATGAACATTGGGTTCATTATGTATAGCAGGCTACATTTACGGGAAGAGAGAGAAGGAGAAACAGAGATTTAGTAAGAAGAGGAATTCATTTTATATTGAAGGTATAATTTTGAGGCCAGGTGCAGTGGCTCATGCCTGTAATCCCACAACTTTGGGAGGCCAAGGTGGGAGGATTGCTTGAGCAAAGGAATTTGAGACCAGCCTGGGCAACAGAGTAACACTCCATATCCACAAAATATTTAAAAACTAGGTAGGTGCAGTGTCACGTGGCTGTCCTCCCAACTGCTCAGGAGCCTGAAGTGGGAGGATCACTTGAGCCCAGGAGATGGAGGCTGCAGTGAGCCGTGATCATGCCGTTGCCCTCTAGCCTTGGCAACAGAGCAAGACTCTGTCTCAAAAAACAAAAAATAGGAAGTATAATTTTGAGCCAGTTCTCTAGAGTTTATCAGGTTTTTTTCCCAGCATTTTCTCTAACGTACACTGTCCACACAGGAGGTTGAATGATTGCTTTAGGACTAATTACTCAATGTGTGAATTATTAGACCTTTTGTCTTCGTCCCTCTTCTCTATTTATTAGCATGTCTGCAGTTGGCTGAACCATGGAAAAAGATGCCATAGGAAACACTTAACAAAACTATTTAATAACAACATTAACGTCTCTTATAGAACCGTGACTGGAAAGATGGAACCACTGGTTGAAATAAGATCTGAATCCTTACTGTCTCTGCTCTTGTTCTCTTCTTCTATACATATAAATTTGACAACTGCATCTGAAACAACCTATAGGGTCCGTTGCTAAAGGGAATTTTAAATTTTCTTCCATGGAACACTAGGTTTCCAGAGAGTCCTTAATGAATTCTGCAGGAAATAGTGTATCTGTTTACTTATTCAACAAATATTCACTGAGTGTTGGCCAGATATCTGACACTGGGTTGGGCCTGGTCTTTGGGGAGACAGAACTGCCAAATTTCTGGCCCTTACTCCTTCAACCAGAGCAGCTCTGCTGGTGTCTGCTTTGTAGTTGACAATCTGTGTATGTGGGGGAGGAGGTTCTGCTGCCTAAAGAAAATTTGAAGCCTTCTGTGGCATAGGGAATGCCCTTATTTAATAGAAGTTATTATTAAGCAAAGCTATATTGGGGCTGTGGCCTAATAGTTCCACAATTTCCCCCCTTTCTGCAAAAACATGAAAGAAAGCATGTGGAATTTTTGTTGTGGCTGGATTTCATAAGGGGAAGATGCTTCTCTGTGTAAAAAGATATACAAGAGAAAGCTGTGGTTGGACTCTGCAGTGTAAGTGACAAAAATCTCAGGCTGGGCGCAGTGGCTCACACCTGTAATCCCAGCACTTTGGGAGGCCAAGGCGGGTGGATCACCTGAGGTCAGGAGTTCAATACCAGCCTGGCCAACATGGTGAAACCCCATCTCTACTAAAAATAAAAAGGTTTATGCATCTGTACAATGAGGAGCACATAGTGAGTGTGCGTGTGGTTCAGGGTCGTCTCTATTAAGCTGCTGTAACAAATGTCCCCTAAATCTCAGTGACTTACAAGAGGAAAGGTTTATTTCTTACTCATGTTATACGTTCACTGTGCACTGTCTTTGTCTCCAGTTTGAGTCTGACCTGACTTTTGGACTCCAGCTAACGGAGCAGCCTCTTTCTGGAGCATCACTTGTCCATAGTGGGGGTGAATTAAAAACATGGTGAAGTTAAAGTTTGTTCTTACAGCTTCTGTCTGGGAGTGAGACAGGTCTCTGTTATTGACATCTCCTAGGCTAAACAAGTTAAATGGCTTCACTGGATGTCATTGGCACAGGGAAATATAATCTTTCCGTAGGGAGTGACAGCAAATATTTGGTAACAATAATGTGAAGTGCTCTAGTGCTCAGTAAACACGTGCTGATTAAGCAGCTATATACAATCAACAACCATGTATCAGCACATTCTCAACTCCCAACCCTGTAAACCTTTTCTGAGTAGAGGTCCCTGAGATGTTGTGCTTTTTGTGTTATGGGAAGAGCTGCAGTGAGCTGAAATTAATCTCAAGATTTTTTACTGTCATAACTAAGTCACAACTGGCCTTCAACACTCCCTACCGATTGGGTAAGGAAACCACAACATCCAGTCCCCAACCCCACTCTCTTTCGCCTTTTCAAAATGCGTTATAAAACATTAGAAGGAAAAAGGTCTGGAACTTCTAAGGATTAAGAAGAAATTCGCATCAGCAGAAAGCAAGGCTGTAAACCCCCCAGGAGTTGAAGAGCTTAGTTCCAGAGCCAGATTGTAGAAGACGGGGCTTAAAAACGAATCTGGAGCCATCTTATGTAAAACAAATGGTCCGCCAACAGGAAGCCTCAAAGCAGGGCGCAGAGTATGAAGGAATGAAATGGATTCCAGGCTGCCATGAGGATTTTCTTGATTGAAACAAGACCAGCTTATGGAATCATGCTCTGTGTGAGTCCACAATTTCCCCCCTTTCTGCAAAAACATGAAAGAAAGCATGTGGAATTTTTGTTGTGGCTGGATTTCATAAGGGGAAGATGCTTCTCTGTGT
>NW_012103643.1:1278032-1286553 GCF_000951045.1 Mandrillus leucophaeus | reverse complement strand
GTTGGCCAGGCTGGTCTTGAACTCCTGACCTTGTGATCCACTTGCCTCGGCCTCCCAAAGTGCTGGGATTACAGGTGTGAGCCACTGTGCCTGGCCTCACCCTCAAACCTGAGTGACGAAGGGAGGGAAGAGTGAGTGGAAGTTTCCTCTACTGATACGAAGTTTAAAGAAGGTTCCACAAGAATGCCATGTGGTCCTTGAGCCAACGCTGACCATCAGAAGGGTCCTGTCTCCAGGCAGGATTAGCTACATAATTTGATGGTCTAGTTTAACATTAATATGCAGGACTCTGTGTTAAAAATGTATTAAGAATTTTGGGCTGGGCACAGTGGCTCCTGTCTGTAATCCCAGCACTTTGCAGGGCCAAGGTGGGTGGATTGCTTGAGCCTAGGAATTTGAGACCAGCCTGGGCAACATGGTGAAACCCTATCTCTTTAAAAAATACAAAAAATTATCCAGACATGGTGGCACGCACCTGTAGTCCCAGTTACTCAGGAGGCTGAGGTGGGAGGACCACCTGAGCCTAGGAAGTCAAGGCTACAGTGAGCCATGATCAGGTCACTGCACTCTAGCCTGGGTGATGGAGTAAAACCTTGTCTCAAAAAAAAAAAAAAAAAAAAGGAGACAGAGAATTTCAAGACAAAATAGCAGAGTGCTCAAGTGAGCATAGGGTCCTTCTGAGTTCAGGACCCTGAGTGACTGCTTGGGTCTCACAGCCATGAAACCAAATATGGTCTATCTTAGTACATCCCCACTGTGCTTAGTAATCAGCAGCCAAGCCCTTGGACAATCATGGCTCCCTGTAGTTAGAGACCTTCTAGGCATGTTCTCACAGTTCCTACAGATGAACAAATTTATTGTTTTTTTTTGTATAGTTTTTGCTTTTTGTCTCTTAAGAAAGCTGAGGATAAACATGTTATCCTCTATTTCTAGCAAATACTTTAAAAATGTTTTGGGGCTTTAATCCTGATGGAATTTATTTATATTATTGGCACGAAGTAGGGGTTAACTTATTTTTTTTCCTCCAGTTGATAACCACATGTCGCATCATCACTTACTGAATGGCTGGTCTTTTCCCTTCTGATTTAAACGTCCACTGTTGTCAAATATTAGATTTCCATATATAAGGCATGACAAGAAGTGATAATGGAGCTGTTTGTAATCTTATTTTTGCTGAATCCCCAAGAGTGCAGACGCCATGTCTCACATTCCATGTGGAAACATCTAAAGGATTGAAAAGGGGATGTCTAAAGATAGTTTTTTTGGGCTGGGTGCAGTGGCTCACACCTGTAATCCCAGTAGTTTGGGAGGCCAAGGCGGGTGGATGACCTGAGGTCAGGAGTTCAAGACTAGCCTGGTCAATATGGTGAAACCCTGTCTCTACTAAAAATACAAAAAAATTAGCTGGGCGTTGGATGCCTGCCTGTAATCCCAGCTACTCAGGAGGCTGTGGCAGGAGAATTGCTTGAACCCATGAGGCAGAGGTTGCAGTGAACCAAGATTGTGCCACTGCATTCCAGCCTGGGGGACAGAGTGAGATTCCATCTCCAGAAAAAAAAAAAAAAGATCGACCCTTAACCTATCAATAATATAATGTGCATGAAATAATTAAGATTGAAATTAGAGGAGGATTATCCTTAGAGTTATTGTTGAATCTTGAGTCTCTCCCACCTCTCTCCTTGCCCCGGGTTCTCCTTGGGTTTTGCCATTGCAAGGCCCCAGCCAGAGCTGCGAGTGGACAAGGAGAGATGTGGGAGCACTGCCTGCCTGGCTGCCTCCCTGCTGGGCGCTGTGTGGAATCACTGCAGTTCTCTGCCTTTGGCCACAGCATGTGCTGGACTTAGACACCCCTCCCTCCTCTGCTTCTCCAAGTCCAGGGGCGAGATGTGTTCCCGGCTTTTGCTACCCTCAGAGGACCTCCCCTCCTTTGTCTGTTTCCCTCAACTCTGCCCACGCTCTTATTCAGAATCCTCACTTCATTCCGTCATCTTCCATTTTCCCTTCCAAATGCACCATCTGTTTCCAATGGAAAGGAATGTCAGTGTGATGTCCTCTCATCTTTTAGAAGATGATATTTCTTCATTTTTCTCCTAAGTCAAGCCTTAACATAAGTGGTTTTGTCCATTTTGTGCTGCTGTAACAAAAAGCCTGAGACGGGGTACTTTATAAAGAACAGAAATGTATTTTTTCACAGTTCTGGGGGCTGGGAAGTCCAAGATCAGGGGGCCATATCTGGTGAGGGCCTTTGTGCTGTGTTATCCCATGACAGAGGAGAAATTGCGAAGAGAGGGCTAGAGGTAGAGGTAGCGATGGAGACAGATAGAGGGGGCTGAACCTGTCCTTTCATAAGGAACCTACTCCTGTGAAAATGGCTTTAATCCATTCATGAGGGTAGAGCCCTTGTGACCTAAACACCTCTTAAAGTTCCACTCCCCAACACCTCCACACTGGGGATCTAGTTTTGGAGCACACATCTGAACCATAGCAATATGATTATTGAAGAAAACGTGGGAATTGGAGGCACAGTGCAGAAAAATTGCAGGCTGTATCCCCAGTGTTCTTTTCTCTGTTCTATCCCCCATCCCTAGGTAGTCCCATCTAGGCCCAGAGTTTCAAATCCATCTATTAATATATGTTGCAGGCTGCATGCAGTGGCTCACACCTGTAATCCCAGCACTTTGGGAGGCCGAGGTGGGCAGATCACAAGGTCAGGAGACCAAGACCATCCTGGCTAACAGGGTGAAACCCTGTTTCTACTAAAAAGACAAAAATTAGCTGGGTGTGGTGGCAGCGCCTGTAGTCCCAGCTACTCAGGAGGCTGAGGCAGGAGAATTGCTTGAACCTGGGAGGCGGAGGTTGCGGTGGGCCGACATCGCGCCACTGCATTCCAGCCTGGCAACAGAGCGAGACTCCGTCTAAAAAATAATAATAATATGCTGCAGACTCTCGAATTTGTTTCTTCAGCCAGTCTTCTCTTCTAAGTTCCAGGTTTGTATGTCCAAAGCCTATTTACTCTGTCCACCTGGTATCTAACCGAGCTCCTGATCCTTCTCCACCTCCATGACCCCAAGTCACCCTCCATCTGATACACCTTCCTCCTTCAGACTGGCCTATCTCAGTCATGGCACGTCACGCGCCCAGCTGCTGAGACTCCAACGTGGAGTTACTGACAATGATTTCCCTATTACTCTCTGCTATGGACTGTTTCTGTCTCCTCAAAATTCCCCTGTTGAAATCCTAGCCCCTAATGTGATGGTATTAGGAGGTGGGGCCTTTGGAGGATGATTGGGTCATGAATGTGGTTAGTGCCCTTATGAAGGAGGTTGATATGGTCTGACTGTGTCCTCACCCAAATCTCATCTTGAATCGTAGTTCTCATAACCCCCACGTGTTGTGGGAGGGACCCGGTGGGAGGTAATTGAATCATGAGGGCAGTTACCCCCATGCTGCTGTTCTCGTGATAGTGAGTGAGTTCTCACGAGATCCGATGGCTTTATAAGGGGCTTTTCCCTCTTTTGCTTGGCACTTATCTTGCCTGCCACCATGTAAGACATGTCTTTGCTCCTTCTTCACCTTCCACCATGATTGTGAGGCCTCCACAGCCATGTAGAACTGTGAGTCCATTAAACCTCTTTCCCTTATAAATTACCCAGTCTCAGGTATGTCTTGATTAGCAGCGTGAGAACGGACTAATACAGAGGTCACAGAGAGCTTTTGTTCCGCTGAGTGATGATACAGTGAGAAGCCACCATCTATCAACGGGCAAGGGGGTCTCCGGGTCATAGATGGGGAGTCCTTAACCAGATACTGAGTCTGCTTGCATCTTGATCTTAGACTTTGCAGCGTCCAGAACTGTGAGAAGTAAATATTTGTTGTTTAAGCTGCCAGTCTATGGTATTTTTGTTATAGCAGCTCAGGCGAAAGCACTCCCGCCTCCGCTTTTCTTTCTCTCTCACATTGAGTCTGTCGTCAAGCACCATTAGTCCGCCTCTCCATGCCGCTGCCATGAGCCTTGCCCAAGGAATCTTTATCACTTCTCCATGCAGGAGACTTTTTAGGGTCTTCCTCCTTCTGTCCTTTTCCAATGAGTCAGACTTGTGTCACTGGGTAAATTGAGCCACCTGTGTTTTTCCAGGGTGCATGGCCCAGGTGGCCAAGGGGCTGACATCCAACTCAATTCTGGTCTTGTGTCCTGCCATGGGGTGACCTCTGCTCTGAGGAAAGGGTGCCTGTCTCTAATTGTGCAAAGAGGTCCTAGCTGCAATGCTCGCTCTAAAGACCTGGCTATTGCTGTCTTCACCATCATCCCCCATTGATTGCTCTGTATGTTAAAATAAATCTCTCTAGGTATACATACATGCATATACATGCATATACATAATGCATGTACACATACATGTGTGCATATACATGCATATGGATGTATGTATACATGAATACAATGTGTGTACACATGCATGTACATTCACACATTATGTATGTTTATGATGAACATGTATGTATATGTCTCTCCATGTATGTGTGTGTATAACTATATCTATTTTACTTATTTATCTTTATTGGTTTAATCAGAGTTCTCCAGAGAAACAAAACCAATAGGTGGTATTATATATATACATATACCAACAGGAGGTTGCAATGCTACAGAGGCCTGGCTGCTGCTATCTCTTCACCATCATCCCTCATCGATTGCTCCGTACGTTGTATCCAGCACTCTGGCCATACTGACCTCCTTCCTTATATATATATATATCCCAACAGGAGGGAGGGGTGTGTGTGTGTGTGTGTGTGTGTGTGTGTGTATATGTATACCTTTTATTCTGCCATGTGACGACACAGCGAGAAGGCACCATCTATGAATGAACAAGGGGATCTCTAGTTCATAGATGGGGGCTCCTTTACCATATCCTGAATCTGCTTGCACTTTGATCTATATACCCCCTTTGATTTATATACACAAGGGGTATATAGATCAATTCATATGTATATACACTCACGGGGGTATATAGATCAATTCATATATATGTGTGTGTGTGTATATATATACACACACACAGGGGGTATATAGATATACATATATACCCCCTACATATATACAGGGGGTATACATATATACAGGCGGTATGTAGATATACATACAGGGGGTATATAGATCAATTCATATATATATAAAACACTTTGATCTATATACCTCCTGTATGTGTATATACACCCATTATGTGTGTATATATACACGCACGCGCACACACACCATAATATGTATATTGTATTATATATTATGGTATATACATACATATGTGTATAAGGTCTATATATATATATATATCTCCTATTGGTTTTGCTTCCCTGGAGAACTCTAATTAAAACAATAGATAAGATAAATCAGTAAAATAGATTACATACTGCAGCAGTTAGTGATAAATGCAACAGACAAGTCCCCACAATCTTCATTTTCTTCATAGCATCACTTGTAGCTATCTTGCTTGTTAGTTACAGGTACAGTTATCTGACCAGTGTACCAATAGTTACAGTTATGGTTATAGGTTGGTAACTTTTTGCTCTCTGCCCTGTCTACCGGAGTGAAGTGTTATTCACTGCTACATGCTGTTCTGGTTATCTTTGCTGTGTAACAATGCATCCCAAGCTTAGTGGCACAGCTGTTAGCTGTTGTTTTATTATGCTCACACTTTCTGTGAGTGTAGATTTAGAAAGGGCACCATGGGGGTGGTTATTCTCTACTCCATGACATCTTGGCCTTTGCTGGCAAGACTTTAGTCTGGGGGCTAATAGAGTGGGGGCTCTAGGAACCACCCCTAAACTGGCTTCTTTATGGATACTTCTGGTGCGTGGGCTGGGATGGATGAAAAATGGACTGAACTGTGACAGTTGAGGGAGCATTGTGTGTGGCTTCCCATGGGACTTGGGTGTGTCACAGCAGGATGACTGGGTTTGGAGAGAGAACTTCCCAAAGGGGTCTTCAGACAGTGAGCATCCCAAGAAAGCCAGGTGTAAGTGGTTTGACATTTTATGGTCTAGTTTCAAAAGTCACATTTCTTCACTTCTGTCACCCTCTATTCGTTCAAGCAGTCATCAGCCCAGTTTCAACAGTGGGGGACACGGATCTCTCAATTGAAAGAGTGTCCCAAAATTTCAGGCCATGTTCTAAAACCATCTTCCATGCTTAGCATATAGCGTAGTTCCTAGCACATAAAAGGTATTCAACAAACGTTTGTTGATTGTATAAACAGAAAAGCCCAAGCCAAACAAAATAAATATTATACTTATTCTACTACCTAGGGATATTAGAATATGCTTCTACCTATTTTTTCAATGCTTGGACTTACTATGCATATATTCTTTTTACTCAAAGATTATTTCTATAAGTACTATTAATGTTATAGTATTGTTCTACTTAGTATTATAACTTTCCCATGCCCATAAATACTCTTCCACACCATCGTAATTGTGGAATTGCTGGGTAGTTGGCTGTGTAGTTGCATGCTTTTTGAGGTATCATATTTTACCTATTTAATTCCCCTAGTATTAGACAAGTGGATTCCTTTCAGTGTTTTGTAAAATATCCTAAGTAAATACAGCAATAAATATATTTATGCGAACATCTTTGCACAGTTTTCTAGGAATTCTTTTTTTTTGAGACAGGGTCTAAAAAACAGCTGGATCTGCTGGGTTTTATTTACTTACTGTGTTTTTTATTTTTATTTTATTAGAGACAGGGTCTCATTCTGTCACTTAGGCTGGAGTGCAGTTGTGCAAGCATAGCTCACTGCAGCCTCAAACTCCTGGGTTCAAGCAATCTTCCTGCCTCAGCCTCCAGCAGCTGGGACTACACGAACGTACCACCACAACCAGCTAATTTTTAAAATTTTTTGTAGAGATGGGGTCTCGCTATGTTGCTGAGGCTTGTCTCAAATTCCTGACCTGAAGCGATCCTCCTGTCTCAGACTTCCAAAGTGCTGGGATTACAGGCATGAACCACCATACCAGCCTCTAGGAACTCTTTTAAGGATAAATTCCTTGAAGTAAACTTGCTGGGTCAAAAAGTATGTGCATTTCCAAGATCATTGATGTATATTCATACAATATAATTTTCTCATTTCAGAGGAACCAAAACTGAACATCCAACAAAATCCTTTTTGCATATTTTAAATTAGATGTATTTTCTTTTACAAACATTGAAGTTATCTAAACACATAGTTTTGTCAAAAACAATAAAAATAAAAACAATACAACATAAGGGTATTCTCCTTTATTCTAAGTATTTACTTCTATGGTTTTTGCTTTGTTACAGTTGGTATTTCAATCAAATCAGTAGTGCTTCTGAAAGGAAATATCAGGAGGTTTTCTAAAAATATCACATCTTTGCCAAAATGTTCAGATTTGAAAATGAAATGTGTCCCTAGTAATTGAATTCCACTGCAAACCTATTCATCTCAGTTCTTAGGAGCCAAGAAAATTGCACCTTGAGAGTCGTGACTATAGCGCATTACCCATGACTTGCAAACTTGCTTGAACAAAGATCTGGAACCTAGATATACATAAGGAGAAAACTCGGGTTTTCTTGTGTGATAGTGACACAGTGCTTCATCTGTTAGAACATGATAGTATTCTGTGAGTTTTAATCTTGCTAGGGACCATCCTATCTCATTTTTTATAACTTTAGTTATATTAATGATGAGTGTTGTACCAATGCATACTCTAATTTTTATAGTCTCTAATTTTTATAGTAAAGAAACATGATCCTATACTATACTGTACTGTACCATAAGATAGCTGTGTTTAAAATTTATGGTCTTTATATAATCAAGCTCTCCCTAAATTCATGTATTAAGTTCTACTTGCTTTAAAACTATACATTCTATGTCTGGCTTTATGGTATCTAATATTTATGTTTTTATTTTGTTTTATTTTTATTTTTTGAGACAGGGTCTCGCTCTGTAACCTGAGCTGGAGTGCAGTGGTGCGTTCATGGCTCACTGCAACCTCATTGAGCCTCCTGGGTTCAAGTGATCCTCCCACTTCAGCCTCCTGAGTAGCGGGGACCACAGGCGCGTGCCACCACGCCCAACTAGTTTTTGTGTTTTTTGTAGAGACAGAGTTTCGCCATGTTGCCTAGGCTCATCTTGATCTCCTGGGCTCAAGTGATCCTCCTGTCTTGGCCTCCCAAAGTGCTGGCACTACAGGCATGAGACACCACACCCGGCCAACTATCTAATATGTAGTCTGGCCAGTGTGATGTCAAACCAGTTCAACAGTATCAGGAAGAGGACTTATAAAACATCTCTCTTTCTACACTTGGACACAGGAAGGGGAACATCACACATCGGGGTCTGTTGTGGGGTGGGGGGAGGGGAGGAGGGATAGCATTAGGAGATATGCCTAATGTAAATGACGAGTTAATGGGTGCAGCACACCAACATGGCCCATGTATACGTATGTAACAAACCTGCATGTTGTGCACATGTACCCTAGAGCTTAAAGTATAATAAAAAAATCTCTCTCT
>NW_012103643.1:1261630-1277262 GCF_000951045.1 Mandrillus leucophaeus | reverse complement strand
CTCAGCCTCCTGAGTAGCTGGGACTACAGGTGCCCGCCACCACACCCGGCTAATTTTTTTTGTATTTTTAGTAGAGATGGGGTTTCACCGTGTTAGCCAAGATGGTCTCGAATTCCTGACCTCGTGATCCACCCACCTCAGCCTCCCAAAGTGCTGGGATTACAGGCATGAGCCACATGCCCGGCCAAGAGGTTTTAAAATAAGTTTTAAAAGATGAAATAAATAACCGTTTAAGATTATTGTTACAAAAAATAAACTTCAAATTTTCAGATATAATATTAGTTTATGTAAGCTCACTCAACAGATTTGGGCAGGATTTATTTATTTATTTGTTTATTTATTTATTTTTGAGACAGAGTCTTGCTCTGTCACCCAGGCTGGAGTGTAGTGGTGTGACCTCGGCTCATTGCAACCTCTGCCTCCTGGGTTCAAGCGATTCTCCTGTCTCAGCCTCCCAAGTAGCTGGGATTACAGGTGCCTGCCACCATGCCCGGCTAATTTTTGCATTTTTAGTAGAGACGGGGTTTCTGCCATGTTGGCCAGGCTGGTCTCGAACTCCTGACCTCAGGTGATCTTCACGCTTCAGCCTCCCAAAGTGCTGGGATTACAGGTGTGAGCCACTGCACCAGACCAAGGCCAAGACTTTTTTTGTTGTTGTTACACTAAGGAAATTTCTGTGATACCAATATACTGGTACTTTATATCAGCTGGGACTTTGGCAGCTTGACTTATTCAAGGATTAGGCACTTGCAACACAGTGGTCCTGGCTGGGTTAGGTCAACAGCGTTCCTGGGACCTGAAAGACAACACTGGGCACTTAGAAGTGTCTGTATTGTTCCCCGTCATTCTTAAAGGGTTCAGAAGTCCCTTGGGAAGGAAGTTGATTCCTGTCGATGATGAGTTATATTCATAGCTTATGATGCCACGGGACGTCATATGTCTCATCTCATCTGAGACACTGAATCTCAGTCATTCTCC
Organism: Mandrillus leucophaeus; assembly: GCF_000951045.1. Taxonomy (NCBI): domain Eukaryota; kingdom Metazoa; phylum Chordata; class Mammalia; order Primates; family Cercopithecidae; genus Mandrillus; species Mandrillus leucophaeus. The sequence goes on along the minus strand of NW_012103643.1, from coordinate 1,276,284 downwards.
TGCCACCTGTGAAGAATTCCAGATGTTCCCATAGGCCCCACACAAAGGCTGATGTTCACATCAGAGCTGTCTGATTATTCTTAGAGTTTACAGAAATTGTAAACAAATATTTCTGGGATATTTGAATTCTTAGTTAAAATTTCAGAGAGCCCAGAGGCTTACTGCATAAATAAATAGAAATAGAAATATTCTACTATTTCAATTCACAAATGGCATCTCCTTTCCACACATGGTTCCTTTTATCAAACTTCCATGGAAGTTTTACATGTTGCTTTTACTTTCGTTCCTGGGTTTTTTCTTCCTTGTCAGTCTTCAGCACTTTTTTTGGAAGTGAATGCACACCGTTGGTCAGTCACCAAGTCACCAAAGCTTGATTTTTTTTTTTTTTTTTTTTTGAGATGCAGTCTTGCTGTGTCACCCAGGCTGGAGTGCAACGGAGCGATCTCGGCTCACTGCAAACTCCTCCTCCCAGGTTCAAGTGATTCTCCTCACTTAGCCTCCCAAATACCTCGGACTACAGGCTTGTGCCATCACTCCCGGCTAATTTTTTTTTTTTTTTGAGACAAAGTCTCACTCTGTCACCCAGGCTGGAGTGCATGATCTTGGCTCACTGCAACCTCTGCTTCCTGGGTTCAAGCGATTCTCCTGCTTCAGCTTCCTGATGGAGGCTGGCTAATTTTTGTATTTTTAGTAGAGACGGGGTTTCACCATATTGGCCAGGCTAGTCTGGAACTCTGGACCTCAAGTGATCAGCCCACCTCAGCCTCCCAAAGTGCTGGGATTACAGGCGTGAGCCACTGCGCCCTGCCCAAAGCTTGAATTTTACACTTGTTTTCTTTTGTGCTGTGTATTGTATCACTAAAAATCTAGTTTAAAAAAAATTTTTTTTTTTCCATTTCCACAGGTTTTGGGAGGAACAAGTGGTATTTGGTTACATGAGTAAGTTCTTTAGCGGTCATTTGTGAGATTTTGGTGCACCCATCACCTGAACACTCTACACTGAACCAAATTTGTAGTCTTGTATTCCTCACCCCCTTCCCACCCTTTCCTCCCAAGTCCCCAAAGTCCACTGTATCATTCCTATGCCTTCGCATCCTCATAGCTTAGTTCCCACTTACGTGTGAGAACACACGATGTTTGGTTTTCCATTCCTGAGTTACTTCACTTAGAATAATAGTCTCCAATCTCATCCAGGTTGCTGTGAATGCCATTAAATCATCCCTTTTTATGGCTGAGTAGCATTCCTTAATACATGTGTATACTACAGTTTCTTTACCCACTAATTGACTGATGGGCATTTGGGCTGATTCCACATTTCTGCAGTTGCTAATTGTGCTGCTATAACCATGTGTGTGCAAGTATCTTTTTTGTATAATGACTTCTTTTCCTCTGGGTAGATACCCAGTAGTGGGATTGCTGAATCAAATGGTAGTTCTACGTTTAGTTCAAAAAGCTAGATTTTTTACTTTTAATTAAGGTAGACCTCATTAAAATCTTTTATTACATTTTTTTGAGGACAAGTCTGGACCCTGAATTTTCTATTATGCATCTAGATTTCTGTTTGTATAAGCTTAAATGTGTCAATTCTCTTTTGAGATTGGTTCTTATTTTGGATATTATGCTTTTGATCTAAAAAGAGTGTTTGGTTTCCATACTTCTTTTACTTTTCATGTCTATGTTGACCCTGGAGCACTCATTTATCTTCACTGTTTGTCTTATTCCATTTGTGTTGTTATAAAGGAATACCTGAGGCTGGGTAATTGATAAAGAAAAAAGATCTATTTGACTCATGCTGGGATAATTTTTGTAAATTTTAATTGCAATGAATGGGAATAGATCTATTTATGTTTACATCTTTAGTATATTGTACTGTGTGCATTGTAGGCATTGTAATTCATTTTATTACTTATTGTACAGTAATATTTATTATGTATTGACTAATACTGTATAAAAAGCATGGCAGCAGCATCTGCTTCTGGTGAGGCCTCAGGCTGCTTCCACTCAAGGTGGAAGGTGAAGGGGACCAGTGTGTGCAGAGATCGCATGGTGAGGGAGGAAGGAAAAGGGCTGGAGGAGGTGCCAGGCTCTTTGTAACAACCAGCTTTCATGGGAACTAATAGAGCAAGAACTCAATCCCTTCTTCCCAGCCCAGAAAGGGCACTAATGTATTCCTGAGGGATCTGCCCCACAGCCCAAACACCTCCCGTTAACATTGTAGATCAAATTTCAACCTGAGATTTGGAAAGGTCGAACATCCAAACTACAGCACTATTGCAGTCTCATCTCCCTGTTCAGGGCAGCCCCTTCCTTTTCCTTGGAGATGATGCAGAGACCCTAATCCTATCTCCCTTCCTGGCCAAGAGGCCAACGAGTAGAGTTAAGTCACAACGTGGCACAGCTGGTGAACTGAATAAGGGAGCAATGCAACCCTATGTTGAAGGAGCGGGAGGATTTACCCAATGTGTGCTGGCAGAAGAATGGAAGAAACTGGATTCTCAGGTGCTGGATCAAGGGGAGTGAAACATAAAGTTGGATAAGGGAGAACTTATCAATTTGGGAGCGTCCAGCTGGGATCTAGAATTTAATATGCTGGCAAGACCCCTGCAAGAGACACGCTACTGGGATGGCTCTTAGGGCCTGGGAAAAGCACTGGACTATGCTAAGTGAAGCAGAAATGCCAGAACTGCCATGGCAGACAGAGATGAAGACCTCAGAGGAGCGGGCATCTAGAACTCATAGATACACAAGGCTAGAAACCTCACCAATTGATTATATTGCACAAAGAGGCACAGAGGGCCTTCCATTGTCCTAAGCAATAGGAAATGCACTAGTGAGAAGGGTCCTGGAAGCAGTGAGAAGCTCAGTGGTGACTCTCCCAGGGCTGTAGTAGGAGATGCCACTGCAGAATTTGGTTTATTGATATAAATTGATATGATAGGACATTGAAATAACAAAGGCCAGGTGGCAGCACTCAACTACCAGAAGCCAGGCAGGTGCAGTTATAAGGAGCGTCAAAGATGGATGGCAGTCAAGGAGGATTCACCCATAGGGAATGGTGAAGATAGTTAAAAAGCGTGATGTCCTTAGGGGTAAGACAGATGGCAAATGGGTGAGGATATTTAATTTATACAACTAGAAGATATCAAGGGTAGACGCTCAGGAAACTGAGGGCAGCTGCTCAATAAACAAATCATGATCCTTTGCTCAGTTTTCAAACTTGAGCCAATTTTCTAACCTGGAGCCCATTGACTGAAGAGAAGTCTGGATCTTTGAGAGAGAGGACTTTACTATATTATAGCAAACATGCACAGCAATGATTTGGCCAATCCGTCCCTAGAGGTACCTAAGGCCACTTGCTTGGGTAACCAAGCAAGAGGAAGGGGCATGGTAGCTGGCTCCCAAGATAGGGTCCGGTGAGTCTCACTTCTGTGTGTGGTCCTCTGTGTGGTCCTCTTGCATGCTGAACGGGGCTGACCTGTAACGAATAGGACATTGTGCAAATGACGGAGTGTGACTTCTGAAGCTAAGGCATAAATACACTGTGGCTTTTGCCTTGCTCTTAAACATGACTGCATTAGGGAGAAGCCAACTGCCATTTCATGAGGACACTCAAACCAACCTTTGGAGAGGTTCAAGTAGCAAGGAACTAAGGCTTCCTGGGAACAGCCCCCATGAACAACAGTCATGCATCATACAACTGGATCTTCCAGTTCCAATCAAGCTTTCAGTTGACTGTAGCTCCAACCCACATCTTTTTTTTTTTTTTTTTTTTTTAGCGGAGTCTTGCCCTATCATCAGACTGGAGTGCGGTGGAGCGATCTCGGCTCACTGCAGCCTCCGCCTCCTGGGTTCAAGCGATTCCCCTGCCTCAGCCTCCCACGTAGCTAGGACTGTAGTGGTGGCAAGACTTCTGGCATAGACACACACAAAAACTAATTTTTTTGTATTTCAATGGAGACGGGTTCCATCATGTTGGCCAGGATGGTCTCGATCTCTTGACCTCGTGATCCACCTGCCTCGGCCTCCCAAAGTGCTGGGATTACAGGCGTGAGCCACCGCGCCTGGCCTCCAACCCATATCTTGACTGCAACCTCATGAAAGACCTTATGCCATCACCTCACAGGTCAGTCACTCCCAAATCCAGACCCACAGAAACTCTGTGAGATAATAAATGTTGATTGCTGTTTTAAGCCACTAAATTTTAGTGTAATTTGTTACACCATAATAAATATTTAATGTAGGGACCAGACACTTCAATGACTATTTAGGTCTGAATTGATACCCAGAGAATTAGAGCCTCATTGTCGACTCCCTCTTAGGGTGGGGGCTGATAAGTGCAAGATGATGAATTCAGCCTAGGCCTGGGCCAAGCCACGGTGGGTCCACTGTCTCCACGGAGTTAGGTGGCGGTTGTTTCCACAGTTGCCAAGTGTACAATTGGAATGGACATACTTGTGCCTGCCATAACCACTGCATTATTTGGCCTGTGAGGTAAGAGATGTTGTACCAGAAGGTTGAGTGGAAGGCCCTAAAACTGAAAGATAATTGTGCATCCCAAGAGTGCTAGAGATGAGTGTCACCCTTAAGGACTTAGAGGATGCCGGTGTGATGGGCCCAGCCCATCTCTATTTAATTCACCAGCCTGGCCCCTGCAGAAACCCTTGGATTCTGGATAATGACAGTGCACTACTGCAAACTCCATCAGAAGGAGCCCAGATTGCAGCTGCTGGGCTTGGTATGGTACTTTTTTTTTTTCTTTTGAGACAGTCTTGCTGTGTCGCCTGAGTTGGAGTGAAGTGGCATGATCTTGGCTCAATGCAACCTCCGCCTGCTGAGTTCAAGCAATTCTCTGCCTCAGTGTCCTGAGTAGCTGGGATGACAGGCACCCGCCACCACGCCTGGCTAATTTTTGTATTTTTAGTAGAGACAGGGTTTCACCATCTTGGCCAGGCTGGTCTTGAACTTCTGACCTTGTGATCCACCCACCTCGGCCTCCTGAAGTGCTGGGATTTCAGGCATGAGCCACCACCTCCAGCCTGGCCTGGTATGGTATTTTTTTACTAAAACTGATGAATGTCACCTTTAGGGGATGATATGTGGCCATTGTTCTGATGAATGCGTTCTTTCCCATCACTCTTGAAATGAAAAAAAAAAACTGTTTGCATTCCCTTGATCAGACAATAGTATGTATTTAGTCTTCCCTCAGGTGGTGCTAACTCTCCTGCCCTCTGTCATATATAATATATAGTTTGAAGACAACTGGACCTGCTGGACATCCTGCAGGACGGCACCCTGGTCCACTGTATCAATGCCTCACGTCAATCAGATATGAGATAGATGAGCAAGACGCAGCAAGTGTACCCCATGTGTGGAAAGACACATGGGCTTCAGATCATGGGAGAAAAACCCCAAGTTTCAGAGGCCCATCACATCAGTTGTAGAAGTCTGGTGGTCCAAGGCACACTGGGGATAAATGTAAAGGACAAATTATTGCATCTCACACCTCCCACCATGAAGAAGGAAGCACCATGCTGGTAGATCCCGTAGTTTCTGGAGGTGGCATATTCTGTATCTGGGAATACTCTTCCTACCCATAGACTGGATTACATGGCAGGCTGCCTCCTGGAAGTAAGGCCCAGAGGAGGGCTCTGGAGTAGATCCAGGCTGCAGTGCAAACAGCCCTTCTGCTTGGGCTGAACAATCCAGCATGCCTTAGGTTCCTAGTGATGTCAGAGGTGGGGAAAGGCCACCATGTTCAGTTTACAGAGAGCTCCACGGGGGGATCATGAAGGACCCCTCGGGCTCCGGAACAGGGCCATGCCACCTGCAGTGGAAAATTTTACACTCTTCATTAAATAGTTCCTGGTGTGCTGCTGCTGGACCACGGTAGAGATGAAGCACCTGGACATGGGACACCGAGTGACCATACGCACCTCCAGAGCTGCCCTGCAGGGGCTCATCAGGTTCGAAGGCTGGGTGGGCCCTGCAGTATCCAAGGCAAGACAGAAGTTCTGCATCCATGATCAAATATATCAGCAGGGCCTGAAGGCCCAAGCCAGCTACACCGGCAGCTAGCTCAGACTTCCAGAGCCCCCACCACTGTGGCACCAAGGGTACTCCCTCAACTCACACCTGCGGCCACATTTGGAAGGGGAAATCCTTATGACCCACTGATGTAGGAAGAAAAAGTGAGCTTGGATCTTGGATGATGAATGTGGACAAAAATGGACAGTGACTGCACTACAGCTGTACTCAGGATGGGCTGGAAAGACAACATCAAGGAGAAACCCTGATGGGTGGAGCTTCATTGGTGCACCAGGTCATCTAGTTGGTTTACACAGAGAATACGTATCTTCCCCCTTCCCTCCCTCCTTCTCTCCCTCCCTCCCTGCCTTGTTGCCTTTCCTTCCTTCCTTCCTTCCTTCCTTCTTTCCTTCCTTCCCTCCTTCCTTCCTTCCTTCCTTCCTTCCTTCCTTCCTTCCTTCCTTCCTTCCTTCCTTCCTTCCCTCCCTTCTCCTCCTCCTTCTTCTTGTTCATCATCTACTGATCAATGTGTCTATTGTTCTATTAATCACCTATCTATCTAGGTATCATCTATCTCTCTATTTCCTTATCCGTATCTATTAATTATCTATCATCCATTGGTCATTCATTATGTAGCTGTCATGTATCATCCTTCTTTCTATTGAATCTATCATCTATTTCTATCGATCATCTGTTTATCATCTACTTATTGATCTCTTTACCAATTATCTATTATTGATTGGGCACAGTGACTCATGCCTGTAATCCCAGCACTTTGGGAGGCTGAGAAGAGATGATGGCTTGAGCTCAGCAGTTTGAGACCAGCCTGAGCAACATGGTAAAACCCCATCTCTACAAAAAAAATACAAAAAAAAAAAAAAAAAAAAAAATTAGCCAGGCATCATGGTGCATGCCTATAGTCCTGGCTGTTTGGGAGACTGAGATGGGAGGATCACTGGAGCCCAGGAGATTGAGGCTGCTGCAGTGAGCTGTGATGGCACCACTGCACTCTAGCCTGGGCAACAGAGCAAGACCCTATCTAAAAAATCTATCTATCTATCTATCTATCTATCTATCTATCTATCTATCTATCTATCAATCTATCTATCTATCTATCTATCTATCTATCTATCTATCTATCTATCAATCTATCATCTATCACTATCTTTCCACACACATGGACTCACTGGCAGTAGCACATGGCTTGGGCAGTTGATCAGGGGCCCGGAAGGAGGGAAGCTGGAAGGTGAGGGTTGAGGAGCAGGCCTAGGATAGTGGCATGCTCTGCATGGCAGTGAGCCCAAAGCCTGCAGATGTGTGTATTGCATGCTAATGCTCAGCAGAAAGCCTCCGTCGCGGAATGAAAAAACCCGGGACAAACAGGACTTTTCACCCATTCACTCTTTTCTTTATTTTAACTGTATTGTTTTCAGATTTATGTTCCAGACACTTTTTGCTCTGATTTAAGAATGCCGTGCTAAGAACAATAACCAAAATGGCTTCTATTTTCATAGCATATGCCCATAATTTGCCGCATTTTACCCTGGCAGCAGTCCTGGGACTTAGGAATGACAGGGAGTTCTTCCTTTCCAGATGGAGAAAGCGGATGCTCAGAGACAATAAACGCCCTGCCCAGGGCCACGGAGGCAGCTGGTGAAGGAGGTTTGGCCTCCAGTCCTGCATTCTCTTCCCGGTTTCTTGGGCCCCTCTGGGCTGCGGAGGGAAAGCAGAGCCGAGTTGACCAGCAGGGGGCGCCGGCCTCTTTTTGTCTGCATCTGTCCACCTGGCTGTGCCAGGCGTCTGCAATCAGCCCGCGTGCCCAGTCCTGGGATTGGTGAGTGGGCTCAGTTCCAGGGTGCCCTCCGCCTCATTGCATCTCCACCTGCTGGCCACACCGTAGACCATGCTCTGTTGTATGCGCTCACTTCTAAGTACCCCCAGACCCCTCGCTGCTGCAGGCTCTACTCAATCCCTACTAAGAAACGGACGGGAGTCAGCACCCAGCCAGAGGCTGTAAATAAGCCTCAGTGCTAACAATAGCCTTTCCCTCCCTGCCATAATACAAATGTGGAGCTTGTCGTGGAGGCTCCTGTTTGAGGCATGAATATTGATCTTTTTCCATATGTCTTTATGATGTGTGCTTTCTCCAGCAGGACCCGGTTTTGTTGCGTTTCTCCTTTCTGCCTTCTCATTTATTATGGTCGTCTGCTTCTGCAACGAGAGACCCTGTGAATTACAAATTTAGTCAACCACAACGAATTTGTGTTGAGCACTCCCCAGGGACCAGGCACCATGCATAGTGGACTTAACCAAAGTCCCAGCCCTCATGGAGCAGACATTCTAGGGAAGGAGCCAGACAACAAGCACAACAAAGAGGGAAATGATGTAATTTGTCAGATGGCAACAAGTGCTGTGAAGGAAAATAAAGCAGGGAAGGGGATAAGGAGGTGGGGTACAGGGGGATGGGGCGTAGCCCAGGGGAAATTGGCATCAGAGAGAAAAGGTCAGAGAAAAGGCCCACAGAGAAAGTGACATTTGAGCAAAGACCGGAAGATGATGAGGAAGCCAGCTCTGTAGATATTTCTTGGAACAATATTCCAAAAAAATAAAAAGAGTCCACTGAGGGAGTGGGTCCCACACACAGGTCAGTGTGACTGGAGGGCAGTGAATAGGGGGAGGTGAGATCAGAGCCATGATGGGATGAGGGAAGAGAGATGAGCCCTGGAGGGTGGGAAGCAGATTGTGCTGGGCCTCGTAGGGCCACAGGGATGATGTTGGTGTCAATGTAAGATGGGAAGCCACTTTTGAATGAGACATGCATACAAGGGGAAATGGTCAAGATCAGTATGTGTGATGGCCTCTTCCTATAGAATATTTAAAATTCCATTCCTTCTCAATAGCCTTATCTGGGATTTAGAGGAAGAGTCCACACACCAAGATGTCCTAAAGCCCTGGGCCCATCTTAGTTGGAAGGTGGCAGGTACATTTTTCTTACTGAAATAGCCGTTATATTCAATTTTTGGAGACCAACGGAGGTACAACTGTGACGAGTCCTGTGAGAAGCCATCAACATCTTGTTTGAAGAATGCACCTTTTTCTTCTTGAATATCAGCTCAGTGGCTTCTGGGAAGCAGCTGCAGGAGGTTGGCCTGGTGTCACCATCCGTACACCATCATGCTGCAGTGCCACAACCACACAAAGTCCAGCAACTCTTTCCTCTCCCACACGGACAGATTAAGAGTTGAGATGAAGCTCCGCATTGCCATTGCTGAACGTGTACAGTGTACCAGGCATGCATGGGTGTTGGGATACAAAGTCCCCCGCTTCATGGACATTAAATGAGAGAGAGAGAGAGAGAGAGGAGAGAATGAACACATAAACAAGTGAATGTACATTCTTCTGTTAGCTAATGATGAATGACATGAAAAGTTGAACGTGGCGATTAGGGACCCTGGGACAGTCTGCCTGATTTCTCATTTTCTGATTGAGAGAGCAGAGCCCTGAATGAAGTGAGAAACTTCAGCGATGTTGAAGAAGCGTGTTGTTGGCAGAGTGTCATGAACTGAACGTTTGTATCCCTCCGGCCCAAGTTCATTCGTTGCAGCTGTGACCTCTGATGCGACGATATTTGAAGGTGAGACCTTCGGAAGGCATTTAGGCTTAATTGAGGGCATGAGAGTGGGACCCTCATGATCTGATTGGTGTCCTTATAAAAAGAAGAAGAGACCAGGGCTGTGTGTCTTTCTGCCACGAGAGCACTTGGCGAGAGCACTCGTCTGTCAGCCGGGAGGAGAGCCTTCATCAGGAACTGAATCTGCTAGCACTTTCGTTCTGGACTCCTCAGTCTCCATCATCATATGAGTCAACTCCTGAGAGTAAATCTCTATATATACATATCTGCTGGAACCTAAATCTTGGATTCTCCAGAACTACGAGAAAGAAATGTCTGTTGTTTAAGCCGCCCAGTCTAGGTGTTTCGTTATGGCAGTCTGAGCGGACCAAGACACAGAAGGAAAGGCTTTGAAGCGGGAAGAGCTTGGTGTCTGGCTCCCAGGAGGTGACAGTAAAGAGGGAGGCAGGGCCATATCATGATAAAGTGTTTGGGGAATCTTTTCTGCAGGGGTCTGTTGAACAGCTTTCGAGTGTAGGGAAGTGATATGATCCGTTTCCCTTTTTTTTTTTTTTTTTGAGATGGAGTCTTGCTCTGTCGCCCAGGCTAGAGTGCAATGGCATGATCTTGGCTCACTGCAACCTCCACCTCCGGGGTTCAAGCAATTCTCCCTGCCTCAGCCTCCCAAGTAGCTGGGATTACCGATGCCCACCACCATGCCCGACTAGTTTTTGTATTTTTAGTAGAGATGGGGTTCCGCCATGTTGACCAGGTTGAACTTGAACTCCTGACCTCCGGTGCTGAGATTCCCTCCTTGGCCTCCTTAGGTGCTGAGATTACTGATTCCCATTTTGAAGAACTGGTTTTGGTTTTGGCGTGGAAGCAAAGGATGCCACTTAGGAAGTGAGAGAAAGGGTCACAGGTGGGTATAGGATTTGCTGGTGGGTTGGATATGAGGATCGAGAAGCAGAGGAAGCAAAGGATGACTGCTAAATTTTGGGGTGAATTTGGGTGAAGCTTTAGGAAAGAAGTACAGAAGTACAGAGGGTTGACCACAGGACTCTGGTTTCAGGGAAGAGATCCAGCCTGGAGATTATGCTTTTGGATTCATCAGTTACCAGGGCAGTTGCGCTGGTGGACCTCTGGGGCATTCTTGAGTGACTTCTCTTAGTTTATGATGATGATAGTTGTACTGACGGAAGGTGTGAAAGCCAAAATTCACCTTGTACTTATAAGGTGTCAGGCACTGATCTGAGCGCTTTGTGTGCATAATCTGATTGACTCCATACAATTCCTTAATATCCCATTTTTGCAGCTTAAGGAAACTGAAGCACCAAAAGGTAAGTGTCACGACTCGTTTTTAGAGAAGCGTTTCATTGTGGGGATGCAGCCTACTCTGCAATAGCACACTGGGCTGCCTTTGCACATGAGTCTTTATGCCCGAAGAACCCTTTCTTCCTCAGCCGTTGCATTGTGCACATTCAACAGCTGGGTGTTGTAAAAGAATAATGCTTGACATGAACTCTGGGGACACGGGTTCAAGTCCAGTCTGTTATTTACGGGACGCTTTGTTTTGGGAACATGAACATATAGAGGTCACAGGATGTTTTTCAGGCGAAGTTGATCCATGTCTGCCGTCTTTGCTTTGCCATCCGTTCCTTCTCCAGTTACCAGCCGGCTTCTGCCAGCCTAACCCCTTCTAGCCAACTCTCATTTCCTGGCTGTGCCAGCCTGATTACTTCTAATTGTCTTTGACTGCTTCCAGCTGGGTCTTCTAGCTGGCGTTCTGTGAGAGCACAGAGGCAGTCTCCCAGCCATATGGGGCGAGGAGATGGGGAAGGAAAAGGGAAGGAAGGAAGCAGCTGGTACAAGTCAACTGAGAAAGCTTCCCCAGGCTTCACAGCCCACTGGGATTGGTCCTGTTTCTGAAAGGGTTAACTCATCCAAGTTAGAGAATGACCCATCTTTGACAAGACAAACAATTATATTTGTTGATCCCCAAAGGCAACCAACAATGCAACTAAAAATGCTTTTAGAAAGTCACTGGTAACTTGTCTCCCCCAGGACTAGACGGGGTCTTGCTCTCAGGAGTAGTAAAACTCCACTTCAGAATCAGTGAATGATTACTTTCATTCATTTATTCAACAAATATATACTGAACAATGATCATGTCTCAGACACTGTGCTAGGTGCTGTAGGGTAAATAATAATGAAATTAGACACAGCTCCTGTCCTCAATGAGTCTAAAAGAGAAGAAAGCCATGGATAATCAGTACTATAGGACATAAGGGGAACGTGAAATGACTATACGAACTAAGAGACAACAGAGGCAGATGGGCTTCTTGTAGCTTATTGGTTGGGGAGGGCTTCATGGGAAAGGGAACACCTGTGCTAGGTGGAAATGAGTTGGTGACAGCAGATTGGGGGTGGGCAACGCACAGGCAAAGGTGTGACAGTACGGAGGCTCGATCCCAGCCAAAGACAGCTGAAATATAGCGCCCGCCCCCACCCCCCACCCGGGAACTCAGCAGGAGAATAAGGCTAGAAATTTAGTTTGGGCTGATTAGCAGAGAATTTTCAATGTTGCATTACTGTCGCATTGAATAATCAGATGCTTTCTGCACACTGAATATGAGGGCAATATATTGTGTACCAATTTGTTTTACATAAAGACATTTCTGGGGTGATATCTTGTTAAACAGGCCATTTCAGAGACTAGGACTTGTAGTTCAAAAATCAGTTACAAAGGGGACGCACGGGTAGGATTTGAACTTCTCTTTGGCATCCATCCCAGCTTATGGAATTAGCAGTGAACTTGAATCAAACCCAGGCAGCAGGCTTGAAAAAGATTTAATGGGCCTGGATTTTCTCTCTTCTTCACCCCTTTCCTGACCTCTACCCTGAGAGGATAATTAAAAGGAAAGAAAATCTCTATTTCATTGTGAACGTCATCCACCATTTTTATGGAATTTTTTTTTTAGACCATAAAGATACTTTGGGGAAAAGTCTCTGAAATTTCCCTTAAACCTTAATAAATAAATCTCTAAATTTTCATAAACAATGCATGTCCTAACATTAAAAAAAAATACTCTATTAACACAACATTGGGTGGACTCCCAAACTGTTTCTGATGGAAGATTCAGAGTGTTTGTTTGTTTGTTTGTTTTGAGACCGAGTCTTGCTCCGTCGCCCAGGCTGGAGTGCAGTGGCAAGATTTCGGCTCACTGCAACCTCCACCTCCTGGATTCAAGCAATTCTCTGCCCCAGTCTCCCAAGTAGCTGGGATTACAGGCACCCACTACCAAACCTGGCTAATTTTTGTATTTTTAGTAGAGACAGGGTTTCATCATCTTGGCCAGGCTGGTCTTGAACTTCTGACCTCGTGATCAACCTGCCTCGGCCTCCCAAACTGCTAGGATTAGAGGCGTGAGCCACTGCACCCGGCCTGAGTGGTTTTGACCCCAAAGTGAGCTCCATATTCCTCATTCTTTAGACAGTTGCTGGACATCTATTCTGCTGGCACCATGCTGGTCACCATTCCCCTCCCATGCAACTGTCCTCTTAAGATTTGATTACTGAATTAGAGACATTAAAAGGATTGAATGAACCTTACTGAAATAGTCAAGGGTGGTGGGAGCAAAGAAGTCCCTTAAGCACAGCAAGAAAAACATTTTAAGCTGTATCCTTAATATTGGTAAACGGGAACAATGAGACAGAACAACAGAAAACACAGGTTCTGTCATAATAACTGAGGCTGGTGACTTGGAACAGGCAGGTAGATGAATATAGTAGCGTATTTAAAATTAGACCTATTGAAAGCAGGCGTTTCTCTGGGTCCCTCTTCAGATGGGTCAGCGAGCCCCCCAGACACTGGATTGATGACAGCTGTTGTTACCCCCATATCCCCCACCCCCAATCTCAAAGCAGTGCTATGGGTCGATGCCATACTTGTTTACTCAGGAATAAACAATGAAAGGAACTTTGTTAGGACCCAATCCTTCCTTTCAGCTCTGATGTTGCACGATCGGGGTGAAGTTTCCATAAAATGCGGGTACCTCAACAGGTAGCATTTTGTAAATGCCTCCTCCTACCTACCCTCCTGCTTCTCCCTCACAAGATTCTTCATTTTCGGTTTGAGAAGATGTTGGGGATCCTGGAGAGGTACCAGTGTCGTCAGGGCAGTTGCAATTGTTTATGTGATAAGCACAGTCATAGCGCTTGCAGAACAAAAGCATCGAAGAAAGGCGAGCGCCGGTCCACCTCCTGCAATCACGGGCATCATTTCAACGGCAGGCAAAGAAGGTGTAAGCTACAAGCAGAGGCAGCAAACGCCCTGGTTCCTACGTTGCTGCTGCTACTATTATTGCTGTGGCTGCACCTCCTCCAACACAGCCAACCAGCCTGCGTGCGAGCCCAGGCAGACGCCTGGCCACCTCCCCACCCTTTCTTCTAGCCATCCATCTATCCTTCCACCCCAGGTCCAGGGGGCCCTACTGTGTGCCGGACCCAGGGCTGGGCACGCAACCCGATCCACAGTCAACGGAGTTCGAGAGCCTTCCCCCTTCCCCCGCCCCGGGTGGGTGCGGCCAGTGGGGGATTTCACCGCCGAAAGGTCCAGAAAACCCAAGCCCAGAATCCGGGCGAGAGGCGCAGCCGGAGGCGGCCCGACCTGGGCGGCCCGGGAGCGCGCGCCTCCGAGGCCGCGCAGGATCTCCCAGTCTGGCGCTCAGGTGGCTCCTGCGTCCACTCTGCCGCTCCCCTCCCCGGGCCCTCCCCTCTCGAGCGAGGGTCGAGTTTGACTGTGGCGCGCGGGGAAGGAGGGGCTACTAGGGATTTGAAAGTGCACGGGCTGCGGAGTGGAGCTCGCATCTGTTCCCGCCGCCCGCGACCGGATTAAATTTCTGCAAATTCAAACTGAATGGGGCTTTCTTCTGCTGCCTTCCAGAGGGCGCCTGCAGCCCGCCGCGCGCTTCTCTTCGGCGGGAGCTGCCGCCCAGCGCACGGCTAGGAGCGATCGCGG
>NW_012103643.1:1252107-1260595 GCF_000951045.1 Mandrillus leucophaeus | reverse complement strand
CTGGCGGACACCAGCACCGGGGGCGGGATGGGGCCTCTCTGCCCTCCGGGCCGGCAGAGGCTGCGGATCCGTGGCGAGGCGGGAACCAAGGCTAGAGGAGTTGGGCTCTTATGTCGGGGGCGGGGGAGCCGTAAAGCTAACAGCCATCCTCTGGGGGAGCTTAGAGTCTGATTCCCGTCCTGGGCTCTGGGAGGAGGTGGGGGAAGGCTGAGATCCTGCATTCCTCCCCACCTGTGGACTCCAGCAGCTAGGGAATTTTTCGTGCTCAGGCTAGGGTTTGTGCTTCCGCCTTCCACCTGTCCATCCCTCAACCTGTGCGCCTCTCCATCCACTCAACCTTCCCACCCCTGCCGCCCGTATCACCCACCGTTCTCATCCCCGCCGTTCTCAGCCGCTTCTCTCCGTCTCATCCCCTTCTCTCGGTTCCCCCAGCTCCTGTGTGCCCTCCAGCCTCAGGGTGGGAGCTGCAGTGAAGACCCTGCTACTGGCAGGAGCAGAACTACAGACACCTCCCCAGAGTTTGGGAGATGCCTTCTTATCTTTCTAGAAGAGGGGAAAGGAAAGGGGACCTCCCCGAGACCGAAAGGGGCGCCTCTCCAGCCTTGCTGGAAGTTGGATGATTGTGAACCCTTGCCCGGCGAGGGGCAGGTAGATGGAAGGTGTCATTTAGAGCTGTGAGAAGAAACCCAAAAGCTGGGGGCTTGCTTTTGAGGCCAGGTCACCCCAGGCTGGAGCTGCCAGAGCTCAGAGCCAATCCAGGCTGGAGCTGCCCCAAGCTCCTGTCATCTCGGGCTCAAGGCTGCCCCCAGGCTGGGGGTGGCTCAGCCCTGGAGGGGGACCCGCTCCTTTGTGTGGTCTGTGGGTCAGGGAGGCGTCAGCTGCAAGAAGGGAAGGCGGAGTTCACTTCCCAACCGAGCCGGTGGCCTGGGAGCCGAGCCCTCTGTCTTTCTCCTGGGGACCTCTGCCCAGCCTAGGGCTGCCCTGTGAAACCCCTGGTCACAGGGCCAACTTGCCCTTTTTGCCTGTCACCAGCCTCACCCCACCTTTAGTTCCCCTCCCCCCATTTCCCCACTTTGTCTTGGAGCCTCTTGCCTGTGACTGCAGGTCTCTGCCACCCTTGTCATTTTCCCTGTATTCCCTACAGCCGTTCTGAGTGAGCACTCCTTTATTATGGGTACGTGGGGTTAGAGTGAGTAGTTTTTAAAAGTGCCTGCATTCCCATGCAAAAAGGGAGTGTTCAGTATGAACTTGAGTAACTCTTCAAAAAAAAAAAGAAAGAAAAACCTCCAAACCTTGTTCTAGTCCGCAGGGATCGAGGCACACTTTTACTCCTCGATTCGATTCGATTCGATTCGTTTCGTAGTGAGCTGTCTGACTTCCACACTGCGAGTCCGTTCAGGGCGCAAGGATGCTGTGAGGCCACACAGTCGGTTAATTAGAGTGAGCTCACTTCTCCTGGCCCTGTGTAAATTCCTGTTGGCACTGGCGATGGAAGTTTATTTTCATTGGAAACATATAGGATTCAGTCTGGTCGTGCATATTTCCTCTCTAAACATAACAGAAAGAGGCGAGTCTTTATGCTGACAACGTAATGGCAAACACTGCAAGTACATTCTTCTCGCCTGCCCTGCTGCAGACTTCTGGCTTCTCTCCACTTTGTTGTGTTGTGCTGTGCCTCTGGCTCTGTAGCAGCGCATTTTTGCACCATAAAACTCTTGGCTTGGGCTGAACTGCCTGGGGGTGGATTCAGAGCTCAGCCAGCGCTGAGGTTCTGGAGCCCTGTGTCGGGCCCATTGGGAAGCCCCACATGCAGGGCATTCCTGCCCAAATAGGATTCACATGAAGAGACTCGCTGCTCCTCCAGGTGCCCACTCCTCTTTCCCTCCCGTTTTATCTTTCTTAAATGATGAATCTCACTTGATTGTTGCAATGACAGGAGATGTTAATTGGATGTGAAATTGTTCCCCTGGGCCCATTGATGGACTGCGGTTAAGGATGGTGGTTCTTCGGTGGAGAAGGAGGCAGGGGAGAGATGTCTGTGTTGGAAAAACTTGGTTTCCTGGGATGCTTCTCCCCCGCGGGGAGAATCAGTGCGTCAGGGATTGCAGGCATTGGGAGAAATCTGGATTTTAGTTCACTCAGTCGCTAGCTTTAAAGAAACAATGGTGTCATTAATAGCATTTATCTCCCAAAATCCAGCACAGTTAATGCTTAACTAATAGATTTGGGTTTTAGCAGATTGTAGGGATTAAAATGGTTGTGTGTGTGTATGCTTGACTCTGAGAAGGATTGCTAAATTAAAATGAGTCCCCATCCCCACTCTAGTTTTGGATATTACCTAACTAAGGCCAATCCTAACACTTTGGGAGGCCAAGGTGGGTGGATCACTTGAGGTCAGGAGTTCTAGATCAGCCTGGCCAACATGGTGAAACCCTGTCTCTACTAAAAATACAAAAAATAGCCAGGTGTGGTGGTGTACACCTGTAATCCCAGCTACTTGGGAGGCTGCGGCAGGAGAATTGCTTGAATTTGGGAGGTGGGGGTTGCAGTGAGCCTAGATTGTGCCACTGCACTCCAGCGTGGGTGACAGAATGAGACTCCATCTCAAAAAAAAAAAAAAAGAGTTTAAGATTTTAAATTTCTATAAACATTAAACTTAAAACAGAAGCAACTTAGAAACCACGTATAATGTTTCTAATACAGACATTATAAATAATGTTTGTAAGGAATCAGTAAAACAATGGTCCTTTGTCATCAGCAATATATTTAGATAATTCCTTAGAAGTTTGATTTAGTGGCCGGATGTGGTGGCTCATGCCTGTTATCCCAGCACTTTGGGAGGCTGAGGCCAGTGGATCACTTGAGGTCAGGAGTTTGAGACCAGCCTGGCCAACATGGAGAAACCCCATCTCTACTAAAAATACAAAAATTAGCTGGATGTGGTGACACACACCGGTAGTCCCAGCTGCTTGGATGGCTGACACACGAGAATTGCTGGAACCCTGGTGTTGGTTCATGATCCTATGAACCAGGATAGGCATGGTCTCTGGCACATGACAGGTTATTACGTTTTGTAAAAAATTGATAAAAGTTGAAAAAATATAGTTGGAAAAACTGAATCGAGAAAAGAGTAGGCGTATCTCAGACACTGTAGGCAGGCAAACTACAAAACAAGAACAGACAGTCCGTGCCACTGTTACCTTCTTTTGTGATTGAGTCTCACTGAGATACAAAGTTGAGTATATAAAATGATTGGTTAGGATGTTGAAGTATCTTGTTCTAACCCTTGGTTAAAAAATAATAAGCCTGCTTGTCACTTCCATCAGAACTATTTTTAGGCTAAGAATAAGGGTTGCCTGCTTACTAACTTGCCAATGATCATGCTTAGAGCATGACGGTGCCAGATACCTGGAGTGAAGGAGTTACTAAAAATACGATTTACTATGTTTTGCAGAGCAGGAAATATGACTAATTTTAGAGGTGGCCTTTTGGCAGCTCTGTTTTTAGCAAGTATTTCTGAAACAAACAGGTGCTAAATCCTGTATTTTTGAAGTGCTAGAAATTTAGGGGTAATCGCTCTGAGGAACAAGAAATGCTTAGAGAACTGGAAATTCCTATTAATCCTTGGCAGGGACTTCTTGGCAAGAAGGAGGCATTTGCAAAGCACCTGCTTGGTGTGCCCTGTGTGACAAGGCACTGCCTGTAATTTCGGAGATTGCATTCTGTAGTTGCGGGCGGATTCTTTTGAACTTCCTGCTCTGCCTCATCTTTTTGAAGTACTTGTGAATGATGGAAATTGGCACGTAGGGCCTGGTTCCTAGTGTTCATTGATACAGGTCCTATGGACTTCAAAGGGTGCTTTGAGTCAGCGCAACAGTGCAGAAACGGTGCCTGCGGAGAGGAGTACAACCCTACATTTTCTCTGCAGGTGTTGAGTCATGGCTATAGCTACCCGTGCATACCAATCCGACTCAAGTCTGCGAGACTATAGAATTCTGCATGCTGCCAGCTATTGGAGGTCAGCGCGGCCATCATCGGTCCCAGGGTTTATCTGCCCAGAGTGGGTAGGGAGTGGCAGCCATGTGCCCCCGAAGAGAGGGACAGGTTGTGGTGTTCTCTGTGGGAAGGTGGCTCGGACACAGGGTATCATTTGCCTTGGAACGTAGATTCCCTCTGTCGATTATTTATGGTAATGGAGAGACCTGTTCTCTTGGCTAGTTGAGACCCATAGATAATCCCCAGGCCTTATTTTAGCTGATGGGTGAAACTTCTTTCTCTACTCAGCCCCGGTCGAAGTGCTGACCTGAATTGAATTTCACACTTTCTGATAGGAGGTGCCGCTGGGTGGTAAGATGACCAGCAGGAAAGAGCTAGAAACACAAGGCCTGAATAGTCCCCGAGCAGAGGGACGCCTCTGTGAATTCGAGAGAGCTGTTCCCTCTCCCCATCATCAGCACCAGCCCAGTGCTACAGTGTTGTATGGTTTTTTTCGGGGTCCCCCTCCCGTGCATATTCTGGTTAGATGCCTGCAGCAGCCCTGGGGTGGGTAAGCTTGCGGGTGTTCTTGCCTGCATTGATGACGTAGAAGGGTGCCCTGAGTTGATCTTCTCGCTGACATTCTCTATGAGTTTGCTGGGATGGTTCTAACAAATTACCACACACTGTGTGGCTTCAACAACAGAAATTTATTCTCTCCCAGTTCTGGAGGCCAGAAATCCAAAACCAAGGTGTCGGCAGGGCCGTGCTCCTTCTGTAGCCACAGGGAGGATCCTTCCTTCCCTCTTTCTAGCTTCTGGTGGTGGCATTTTCTGGCTTATGACTGCAGCACTCGGTCTGTGTGTCTGTCTTCACCCAGTCTGCCTCCCTCTGACTGTCTCTTCTGTCTCTTAATCTCTTCCTGTCTCTTTATAAGGACACCAGTCATGGGATGGAGGTGCACCCTAATCCAGAATTGCCTCATTTTAACTCAATGACATCGACAAAGTCCCTATTTCCAAAGAAGATCATATCCACAGGCACCGAGGGGACTTGAAGGTATCTTTTGGGGGAGCATAGTTCAAGCCCCGGCACCTTTTTAGACTGTCAGTATTGGGTTGTGGCTGATTTCCTGGCAAGCAGATCTTGGGAAGGAGATGAATGTGCTTTTAGGGATTACTCTCAGAACTGACCTCTGCAAGGAAAGGGGCAAAGCAGCAGTAGGCAGAGGGAGAAGCTGGGCTCCAATACCACTCTCAGCCAAAGCCCCCGCCCATGCTGTGGTGAGTGCTGGAGCTGAGCTGGCCCTTCAGAGCTGGCCAACTTGGGATGAGAGGACTGGGATTTATATTTCTGCATGGGCCAGTCCTTGAGGGGGCTGCCCAGGTAAGGGGCATGGCCTTGGACAAGACAGTTGCTGAGGGTGGTTCCTGGGGAGAGCTCACTCCTGGGGGAGTCAGTTCTTCAGCACTGATGGGGAATCTGGGGGTACAGCCCAGCATTTGCTGTTTACTGAAAGAGACAGGGTCAGAGTCCAGGGTTCTTCATCTGAGTCCATACCATATGGACCATAGACAACGTGGGCATCTTTTCCATGCCCACTTGGATATGCGTAGTCATCATTTCCATGTGTTGGTATCAAGTCCTCTCATCTCGTTACCTTGAAATATACAAGGTATGGCCAGGCGTGGTGGCTCACGCGTGTAATCCCAGCACTTCGGGAGGCCGAGGGTGGATCACCTGAGGTCAGGAGTTTGAGACTTGGCCAACATGGTGCAACCCTGTCTCTACTAAAAATACAAAAAAATTAGCCAGGCATGGTGGTGTGTGCCTGTAATCCAAGCTACTTGGGAGGCTGAGGCAGGAGAATCACTTGAACCAGGGAGGTGGAGGTTGCAGTGAGCCGAGATTGTGCCACTGTGCTCCAGCCTGGGCAACAAGAGCGAAAACTCCGTCTCAACAACAACAACAACAACAAAGAAATATACAAAGTATTGCTGGTAAGTATAGTCCCCGTAGCAAACTTTAGCATTTAGTCCTTCTATGTATGTATGTTTGTACCCAAGAACCAGCTTCTCTTTATCCTGCCCTACCTTGCAGCTCGATTGTGGTCTCTCACCCTGAAATGAGGGAGCAGCCGGCGTGGCATCTTATTAGCAGATTCTATGTGCCACACGCCGTGAAGTTTTCTGGCCTCACATTTCTCTTAGGTTAGACCATCAGGGCTCTGCTGTGTTTCTTGGCACTTACAAGGTTGAAAGCTCCCTTTATATGCTCTATGGGTTTTTTTCCTGAGAACTCTGGGACAACTGAGAGTTGGGCCAAGTTGTGACCCAGCATGCCTGCTTCAGAGACGGTGGCACTTTCCTGGTAAGAGACGCTCCCTCCCCCATCACTTGTGAGTGGTGGGAAAAGTCGTTTAAGGAGTTGTGGGAATTTGGATTTTTGATGAGTAGAGTAACAGTTTGGGACATTCTCATGCACGAAAATAACTACTCAGGGTAGAGCCACCTGTTAACATCCTCTTAGCACTCTTACGGTGGCCACTCTGCCCTAGCTACGCAACTTCTCATCACTGGGTTCTTTTTGGTTTTTAATCATCTTTGTGTTTGCAAGATGTGTTTGGTTAAGTTTTGGAACTGGTAATACAGACACATGGTCTGAAATTCAAAGGTTCTGAGAGGGTTTGCAGTGAGAAGTAACTGCTTCTTATCTGGGCTCTTCAGTTCCTGGGTCTTCTGGTGAGAGGTCACCCCTCCTCCTAGTCCTTGTGTATCACTCCAGAGATACCCTATATGCATAGGAACCCACATACATATTTGTAAATGCGTAGGTATGGGCAGATTTTTCTTCTTTTATTGATACAAAAGAATGCATAGAATGTGTAATGATCAAGCCAGAGAATCGACGTGTCCATCACCTGAGTATTCATTTCCATGGGTTGGTATCATTTCAAGTCCTCTATTCTAGTTACCTTAAAATATACAAAGTATTGCTGCTAAGTATAGTCACCCTAACAAACATTAGAATTTAGTTCTTCTATCTATGTATGTTTGTAACCATGAACCAGCTTCTCTTCATCCATCCCTCCCACCCACCAGGGCAGATGTATTTTTAAACTGTACATGCTGTTCATTATCTTGCTTTTTCACTTAGCAATATGTCTTGAGCATCCTTCCCCATGACTACTACAAAATTGCCTCACTCTTTATGTTAATTAATTATTGCATAGTAGTCACTGTGTAGAGGAATCGTGTTGACTTAATCATCCTTGTTGATGGACATTTAGGTAGTACATAATTTTTTTTTTTTTGTTACAAACCATAGTGTGATAAATATCAATTTCCATTTGTCACTTTATAAATGTGACCCTTCAGTGTATCTGAGGGGTAAATTCCTAGTCTTAGGCCAAAAGGTTTGTCTGTTTTAACTGTTGATAAGTATTGCCAAATTGCCTGCCATAGAGGTTGGCAATTTATAATCACATTTATAACCCTTATAATTTATAAGGGTTCCCAACTTATAATCACACCATCTGGTACGGGAGTGTTTGCTTTTCCACATGTCAGCCAACAGGGTACTCATTTTGATCTTTGCCAATCTAGTGTATTAAAGAGGGTATCTTGTTTTATTTATTGTTTCTCTTATTTACATGGGAGTTGAGTATATTTTCATACCTTCTCAACTGTTTGTGCTTCATTTCTGTTCATTGTTCATGTCCATTCCCCACTTTTCTTTTGGGTTTTTGGCCTTTTTCTTATTGATTTGTAGGAGCTCTTTATCTATTAAGGGAATTAGTCCTCTTTGAGTGACGTATTTTGCAGTGTCTACCATCTTCCCTCACTCCCCATTATTCTTTCTCTTTTTCTTTGTGGTTCTTGCCATTTGCAGAAGTTATTTCTTGGGAGTTCATGAACTAGAGAAGGATAATTGATAAGTTTTGGAGGTCTA
Source organism: Mandrillus leucophaeus (assembly GCF_000951045.1). Classification (NCBI taxonomy): domain Eukaryota; kingdom Metazoa; phylum Chordata; class Mammalia; order Primates; family Cercopithecidae; genus Mandrillus; species Mandrillus leucophaeus. The sequence goes on along the minus strand of NW_012103643.1, from coordinate 1,252,669 downwards.
CGGAGCCCTATCAATTGTGTGCATGTAAACATGTTTCTGAAGAGAGGGTCCATGGGTTTCATCATATTCTAAATGGAGTTATTTACCTCTAAAATAGTAAGAGCCACTGCTTTGTTGCCCATCCTTGTTGGCTCTGCTGACTAAATGGAGGACTGCAGATTACTGGGCTGAGGGTTTGGATCACCTTGGTTTGTTAACAACAGTGCCAATTGGTCTAAAGTTGCAGATTATACACACTCAGGCTAGGCCAGGTGGGTTCTGCGACCATGGCCCTGGACTAAGCACCCTTGATTCTGCCCCCACCCTTACCATGCCTGGATTGCAAGGGAGAGGCATACTGTGTGGGATGATCTTTGGAAATCTTTGACTCTTGCTGGTTTAAGTAAGACAACTGTGAATCCATGTCTCATCATCTCTTCATGGGAAAGGTGGTACCATTTATGGTGGGATGGTTGCTATGATCAGAATGTTTGTGTCCCCCAAAATTATTTTGTTGAAATTGAAACCTCCAGTGTGATGGTATTTGGAGATGGGGCCTTTGGGAGGTGATGAGATCTACCCT
>NW_012103643.1:1223753-1251689 GCF_000951045.1 Mandrillus leucophaeus | reverse complement strand
AAAAAAAAAAAAAGAAAGAAAGAAAGGGTGCCTAAAGGAGCTTGTTTGCCCTTCTACCATATGAGGACTCAGAGAAAAGGTGCCATTTCTATGAGCCAGAAAACAGGCCCTCATCTGACACTGGATCTGCTGGTGTGTTAGGCTTAGACTTCCCAGCCTCCAGAATTGTGAGAAATGTATGTCTGCTCTTTTTTTTTTTTTTTTTTTTGACGAGTGTCACTCTTTGTTGGCCAGGCTGGAGTACAATGGCACCATCTTGGCTCAGTGCAACCTCCACCTTCTGGGTTCAAGTGATTCTCCTGTCTCAGCCTCCCGAGTAACTGGGACTACAGGTGCGTGCCACCACGCCCCACTAATTTTTTTATTTTTAGTAGAGATGGGGTTTCATTCGCCACACTGGTCAGGCTGGTCTCAAACTCCTGACCTGAGGTGATCCACCCGCCTTGGTCTCCAAAGTGCTGGGATTACAGGCACGAGTCACCGTGCCTGGCCAAATTGTCTGTTCTTTATAAGGCATCCAGTCTATGGTATTATGTTACACCAACCCAAGCTGACTAAGACAGTGGTTGAGAAGAAAGAGAAAGGGGGAGTATCGAGGGAAATGAAAACCTTTCAAGGAGCAAGAGCCACTGCGTAACTTGGACTTAAAATGTACTAAGCCGAGTATTAATACAGTAATGCATGTGCGTGGCAGTGCACCTTGGGACTCTTTGAGCGGCTTTGTCTACTTGAGAAGCCCTCTGAGGAGTAGCCCTGGTGGGGCCGACAGGCGGGCCCTGCTGTTGGAATTCCTGTGGCCTCAGCCTGACGACCGTCTCTGAATGCCCTGTCACTCTCTGCCCCTTCCCTCTGCTTTGTCCCTCCTCACCACTTGGACTGGTGTGCTAGGGCTGCCATAAGAGAGCAGCACAGACCTGGGGACTGGAACAGCAAGGCCTTACTGTTTCTCATTCTGGAGGCTGGAAGTCCAAAATCAAGGTGTTGGCAGGGTGGGTCCTTCTGAGGCTGTGCAGGAAGGATCTGTTTCATGCCCTGCTCCTCGGCTTATCCATGGCTGTCTTCTTCCTGTGTCTCTTTACATCGTCTGCCCTCCACATGTGTCTGTCTCTCCCTGTACAAATGTTCCCTTTCATTTTCTTTTTTTTTTTAGATGGAGACTTGCTCTGTTGCCCAGGCTGTTGTGTAGTGGCACAATCTTGGCTCACTGCAACCTCTGCCTCCAGGGTTCAAGCGATTTTCTTGCCTCAGCCTCCTGAGTAGCTGGGATTACAGGTGTGCCCCACCACACCTGGCTAATTTTTGTATTTTTAGTAGAGACCATTTCACCATGTTGGTCAGGCTGGTCTTGAACTCCTGACCTCATGACCCGCCTGCCTCAGCCTCCCAAAATGCTGGGATTACAGATGTGAGCCGCCACACCCGGCCTATGTTCCCTTTTGATAAGGACACCAGTTCAAATTGGATCAGGGCCCACCTTAATGACCTCACTTTAACTTGATTACTTCTCTAAAGACCTCATATTCAGGGGTCTGGGCGCAGAGGTTCATCCCTATAATCTTAGCTCTTTGGGAAGCCCAGGAAGGCAGATCACCTGAGGTCAGGAGTTTGAGACCAGTCTGGCCAACAAGGTGAAACCCTGTCTCTATGAAAAATACAAAAGTTATCTGGGTGTGGTGGTGCACACCTGTAAACCCAGCTACTCGGGAAGCTGAGGCATGAGAATCACATGAACCTGGTTGGGAGGCGGAAGTTGCAGTGAGCCGAGATTGTGCCATTGCACTCCAAATTGGGAGACAGAATGAGACTCTCAGAAAAAAAAAAAAAAAAAAAAAAGACCTCGTATTCAAATAAAGTACTGAGATAGTGGAGTTAGGACTGCAACAGATGAATTTTGGGGGTACATAATTAAACCTTTAACGTCACCTGATCCCATGGCATATATTTAGAGTTGATGTGTTTATCTCCCCACTAGAGTGTAAGCCCCATGAGGGGAGACCACTGCTCTATCCCCAGTGCCAAGAATAGTTTCTGGTACAGAGAATATGCTCGCCTTTTTTTTTTTTGAGACAGTTTCGCTCTTGTTGCCCAGGCTGGATCTTGGCTCACTGCAACCTCCGCCTCCCAGGTTCAAGCTATTCTCCTGTTTCAGCCTCTCAAGTAGCTGAGATCACAGGTGCACACCACCACGCTTAGCTAATTTTTGTATTTTTAGTAGAGGTGGAGTCAGGCTGGTCAGGCTGGTCTCGAACTCCTGACCTCAGGTGATCCACCTGCCTCGGCCTCCCAAAGTGCTGGGATTACAGGCATGAACCACCGCGCCTGGCCAGAAAATGTTTTATGAATGGATCCAAGCATGGTTTAATCTTCCTAAGGCATGTGACAGCCTTCTTGGGGGTAATGTCCAAGCTGGTAGGCTCTGGTTCTGCAAGCGCTGTACGTTTCTCTCATTCCTTGCTGCTGTGGGTATGCCTGTCTGGGTGATAACTATGTCGAACGGGTTGTCTGGCTGGTGCTCTGTAGAAAACTCCTGGCCCTTGAACAGCTGTGTTTTCTGCAGGAATTTAGGTAGGCACCTAGGTATCTGAGTGACAGGTAACCAACCAGAACCAGACAATATTTTGCAGTGTCAGGGGACTGTTAACGGACCTCGCTCTTTCCTGAGAAAATGTAGCAACACTGCAGCAGATGGGAGAAGTTGCTATTTGCAAACATACATTTTATTTTGGATGTTTCCCATGGAGATATATGTAGTTTTGGAGTCTGTCTCTTTGACTGTAATTTTTTTTTTATAAGTTTATTAGTCTCCTAAGCCACATTCCTGCCAAAACATTTTGCAATCCTGCTTGCTTCTCTTGCCCATTTTCTGAGCCATTTGATTTCATTCTGGGCTCTCTCCCTGCATCACCAATGCCGTTTTAATCCTCTGTTTGAGTTCTTGTTGTCTTACGTTCGACCCCAAGGCTTTTGGTAAGTTGTCAGGCCGTCTTTCTGCCTTTCTTCAGATGCTTTTGTACGTGAAGCTCCTCTCTTTGTCACCATCGGCTCTTTGCCGGAGCTCTGTGTGTGGCAGCTTGAAAGTACGCAGCAGTAGTGGGTGCCCCGTGAGCACAGAGCGTGGTGCTAAGAGACAAAGGAACAGTGGATGTTGCAGCCACCTTCAGGGAGCCTTGCCAGCTCGGTTAAGGGATGATAGAATGAAGTTTGGATTCTTAGTGATTCCCTTGTCTATCTGGAGCAGAACACGGATTGCATAACCTTCCAAATCAACAAAAACCGGCAGGAAAGAAATGGGTACATGGTTTTTGCTTTGACCCTGAGGAGGTCATACTGATCACGAAAATAATGAACATTTGTGGATCTCGTACCATCTGCTGGGCCATGTCTTGGATGCTTTGTTGCATAAGACAACTTACTCTTCATAGCAGCCTTTTGTGGTAGGTACTGTTGTCCTGATTTTGCAGAGATGACCAGGATCTTGGTTTGCCTAGGACTCTCTCAAGTTTAATGTAGGAAGTCTTGGATTTGAGGAAGCCCCTCAGATAATGCCAAAACCACATTCACCCAGGAAAACATTTCATCAGAGTGTTTGGAGTCCAAACTGCAGGTTTCCAAATAAAAGTATTAATAAGTAGCCAATCAGGTCATGAATCAGTGAAGAAGTAAAGTGCAAAGCCCTGGGCATTACTGGGATGCTTTTGTGAGTAATAATAACATCCATGTGTGCTCCCAAGGAGTGAGGGGTGCTTTTCTCACATATGTAGTACTGGTCTACCATCTTTATGCATTCACTGTGAGATGAGGAGCTTGAGCTATTAATAATATGTGTGTTAGGTGAGCTGCAGTGGCTCACGCCTGTAATCCCAGTACTTTGGGAAGCCGAGGCAGGTGGATCACTTGAGATCGGGAGTTTGAGACCAGCCTATCCAACATGGTGAAACCCTATCTCTACTAAAAATACAAAATTAGCTGGATGTGGTGGCGCATGCCTGTAATCCCAGCCACTCGGGAGGCTGAGGCAGGAGAATCCCTTGAACCCAGGAGGTGGAGGTTATGGTGAGCCGAGATTGCAGGCCATTGCACTCCAGCCTGGGCAACAAGAGTGAAACTCACCTCAAAAAACAAACAGACAAACAAACACACACACAAAAAATGGGTGTTGTATGTGCACACACAAATGTATGTGTGTGTATATATATACATGCATATACACAGATGTATTTGTGTATTATATACAACATTAAATATAAATTATATAATACTATGCTAAATATAAACACACACATATACCTTTTTGTTAGCAGACTTCCTCAATGAAGGAAGCAGTGGGGACTAGTAGCTCTCTGGGTAGCTCTGGTTAGCATCAGTCTATCTCTAGTACTTCTCTTTTGTGCTGAGGGTTGAAAAATCTACCAGAGGGGAGAGAGGTTTTAAATCACATCGTGAAGCTGGAAGTTCATTCCTATGTCGCACAGTGAACAGTCCCTTCCAATCTCCTCATTAAACCATCCTCCTATGAGAATGAACACAGATTACCTATTAAAAACAAAACAAAATACCCAGTGCTTTTGCCTTATTATGCCGAGCCAGACCAGCTTTCCCAAGCCATTGCTTAGTCCTCACTTGGGCTGAGAAAGGACATCAGAGGCAAATGGAATGAGGAAGTGCCCCAGGTGAAAAGCAAGCTTAGGGAAAGTTAGCTGTGGAGTCTGAGATCAGAATATTTTAACATTTTATCTGAGCCCTACGTAGTGAAACCAAATGGATAAAGATAAGTGTTATCACTTATATAATCTGGTTTTTAGTTGGAATTACTGCTGCTCTGATGTAGCTTTCTCAGTGCATTCTTGATTCCAGGTTAAAAATTTAATTAGAGAAACTAGTCGATGACTCAGTTCTCAGTTGAACATTTACATTTAATAATACTAATAACGAAAACTTGTTTTGAAAACACGTCTCCAGGTTTGTATAGTGTCATTCCCATAGGGTGACATTTTATTCTATTAAAAGCTAACATTTGTGAGAAGTAGTTGCAATTTCAAGGCCAATTTGACATAATAAAACTTGAATTTCTCTCTGGAGGGAAGGTGCTGGATGGCTATTGTACTCCCACCTAATTTATTACTCTGAGATGCTTTTTCCAAGATCAAGAGTGAGCTTTTTATCATAAAGGCCATTAAAGCAGCTGAGAAAGTACCTGAGAATGTGTGGGGTAACAGATAGTTTCTTTCCAGTGTTCAGACTTAGAATTGTGTCCTCCAGATTTCAAAGGAACATATTACTCAACAGCGCATTTATTTTTAAAAAGTCTAATATAAATCAGTGTTTTTTTCTATGATCAACTATAAATATTTTTTAAATAATATATTTTTAAGTATTTTTGACCAAGCATTAAGAATTTTAAAATTCTTTAAATCTTAACTAATTTATTATACTGTGACTTAACTGTCACAGGTATATTCCAGAATATTTGAGATTTTTAACAGATCAAAAGAAATCTTGAGCTCATATTTGATAGTTGCCATCTAAATCATGGCCACTTATACATACTTTTTTATTGTCAGTTTTGCCACTTGTTACTATGCTGATCACATTGCATTATCCACTCTTTCTGTTTTAGATACCTTTTGTTTTGAGACAGAGTCTTGCTCTATTACTCAGGCTGATGTGCAATGGCGCAGTCTCAGCTCACTGCGACCTCCGTCTCCTGGGTTCAAGCGATTTTCCTGCGTCAGCCTTCCAAGTAGCTGGTATTACAGGCACCCGCCACCATGACCAGCTAATTTTTGTGTTTTTAGTAGAGACAAGATTTCACCTTGTTGGTTCGGTTGGTCTTGAACTCCTGACCTCAGGTGATCCATCTGCCTCAGCCTCCCAAAGTGCTGGGATTACAGGCGTGAGCCACCACGCCCAGCAGATAAATATTCTTTTAAAGTTTGATTTCTGGTGATGCATAGCATTCCATTATTTGGAGCTGCTGTGATTTTTAAATCCAGTTCCCAATTGTTGGACATTGAGGTTGTTTCAAAATTTTCCCTGGATACGTGATACTGCTGTTACTATCCTTGTATGTTCATCTCTGAGTCATTCCTTAAGATAAATAATTGGAAGGCTTTTGACACGTTGCCACATTGCGCTTCAGAAAGGTTATACCAAGTGACACAACAGATACGAAAGTGACTTTTTAACTGAGCATTTTGATAATTAGTAAGGCTAATCATAATTTGTGTACTTGATTGAAAATGTGTTTCTTCTTTTATGAACTATTAATAATTTTCCCCCATCTTTCTCCTGTTTATCTTACTGGTTTATAGAAACTCTTTTCGTATTACAGGTATTAGCTTTTGTTTACAAAAAAAAACTTTAGACAAATTAAATTTGACGATTTAATTGAGCCAAGAATGATTTGAGAACGGAGCACCCCCCCGGCCCTGACCCCCAACCAGACAAAATGGAAGTGAGGTACAGAAACAGGCTGGATGTGGTCGCTCATGCCTGTAATCCCAGGACTTTGGGAGGCCGAGGTAGGTGGATCACTTGAGGTCAGGAGTTTGAGACCAGCCTGGCCAATGTGGCAAAACCCTGTCTCTACTAAAAATACAAAAATTAGCTGGGTGTGGTGACCCACCCCTGCAATCCCAGTTACTCGGGTGGCTGAGGCATGAGAGTGGCTTGAACCCAGGAGGCGGAGGTTGCAGTGAGAGGAGATTGCGCCTCTGCCTTCCAGCCTGGGCGACAGAGTGAGACTTTGTCTCAAACAAACAAACAAAAAAGAAAAGAAAAGAAAAGAAAGAAACAGCTGGATTGCTTACAGCTTGGCATTTGTCTTATTTGAACATGTGAACACACCTGTGATTGGCCCAGACTCTGTGATTGGTACAAGAGCAGATTACATTTAATAATACTATTAAATGTATTATTACACATCTGTTTACACATTCTGTTAGGATCCTGTTTACACATGCAAGTTAGGTTACAGTTCACTATGTACAGATAAACCATTAGGCTGAACTTAAAATATGTAAGAAAGCAACTTTAACTAAACTTTATTTAACATTTTGTTATGTTGCAAATATTTTCTCCCAGGTGGTCATTTGCCTTTTGATTCACCTTATGGTGCTTTTATTTTAGGAAGGGGGCAGAGGCACATAGAAATGTTGTGTTTTGTCGAATCAATCCAATAGCCTTTTATCTTTAGTTTTCTCTTATTGCTTTTATGCATAAGTAACCTAGAGGGCTTGTTGTTGGTTTTGTCTTACACATGATCAGTGGGTCCAGTGTTTCATAGTTGTCTGCAGAAAAATCTTTGCATTGGGTAGGGATATTTGACTAGAGATTCTAACCTGTTACATAATGATTTAACCTGTTGGTGTTATGTACTAAAGCACAGGCTGTGGGGACTGACAGCTTGGGGCTCCCATCTGCTTTCTGCTACTTGGTATCTGTGTGATCTTGGGCACAGTGTTCAAAAACTCTAAACTTCAGCTTCTGTATCTGCAAAATGGTGACAACCATACCTCATGGTATTCATTGAGAATTTGGTTTTAAAAAAATACATACATATACATATATATATATATGGGGTGTGTGTGTGTGTGTGTGTGTGTGTGTAAAGCACATAGCCTGAAAATACAGTCATTATTGTGTTAGTCAAGAAACAGTGGCCGGACGTGGTGGCTCATGCCTGTAATCCCAGCCCTTTGGGAGGCCAAGGCGGGCGGGTCACCTGAGATCAGGAGTTCGAGACCAGCCTGTCCAACATGGTGAGACCCCTGTCTCTACTAAAAAAATTCCAAAAAATTAGCCAGGCATGGTGGCGCATGCCTGTAGTCCCAGCTACTTGGGAGACTGAGGCAGGAGAATCACATGAACCCGGGAGGCGGAGGTTGCAGTGAGCTGAGATCACACCGCTGCGCTTTAGCCTGGGAGACAGAGCCAGACTCTCTCTAAAAAAAAAAAAAAAAAAAAGGGAAAGAAGAAAAAAAGAAATGGTAGTTGGTTGTTCTCTTCATTTAGACTTTCATAGTTACATTTACGCCTTAAAAGCATGTATTATTTAGCGTCTTTTAGGTAGTAAGAAACAGATACCCACTCAGTTTATCATAGATAACAGCGTTTTATTTTAAGGATAAAGTGAGGTGAGGCAAAAGATGATGGGGGCGCCTCTTCCGTCAACATCTCCCTGAGGACCGGAGTGCCTCTCCGGAGGTCTGCATTCCTGGGATTCCACTTCCCTCTTGCCCACCTCTGCCTTGGACCTCCTTTTCTTGGCAGCTTCTGTGCTTCCTAGGGAGCATCCTGCCATTCACCCTGCCCCCTGCCTCAAGGCTTCTCACTATTCCTGGCTTCCCTGCCTCCTCCTGTGTTTCACTTTCTGCTCTTTCTGGATGTAGGGGAGGGAAAATGTCTTCCCTCCACCTTTCTACGTCTTTGGTTGGGCTACAGATTAAACTGACATAAGACAGAGTAGAAGGAGGAAAACCACATTTAGGGACACCGTATGCATGGGAGTCCCACAGAATATGAGACTCCAAGAAGGGCCAGGTCATGGAAGCTTCTACAGCATCCTGAGCTACAGAAAAGAATAGGGGCTTGAGGCTTTGGGGGTGGTGGCGATGCGTTATGGGAGGATGAGGGGAAGGAATGTATGGTGGTGAATAAAGGTTGCCTTGTTATGCAGATAAAAGTCTTCCAGGTAATAAAAGTTACCTGGAGCAACTCTCTTCCTGATACATACATTTTCTTTATAGATATTATTATTATTATTATTAGTAAAAGAACAGCTTTTCAGAGCTACTTCTATGTTTGCAGTTTCTCAGGATAACCAGCTCAAACTATGCCAAATAATTATAATTGGAGTGTCATGTTCTGGTCTCCTATAGTCATGTTTCGGGGTGGTTGGTGTGTCCTGAGCCCCAACATGGGTATTATTGGGTCTGCTTATATTTCTGGGATTGATGACATCGTGGTAGAAGTGTGATACTGGAATCCTTACTGACCTTACCTCCTTGTCACCTTTTTGCCACTGAGTGTCCTTTAACAGCAGAGAATCATTTTGACAGTGGAAGAAAGAATACTATTGATAGATGATCCTCCACGAGTTACCAGATTAGTATGGTTTGAGAAAGTTTGTGGGACAATTTAATTCTCATGGTTTTGATCAGGTAGGCAACTCTTGCCTCAACACTCAGGAAAACATGTTATTGCCTTTAAGGGTTACACTTTCTCCCATGTTTGTGTTTTTGGGGATAGCTTGCTGCATTTTTTCACTGACCCTTTGCTAGAAGTTCTGTCATTTCCAATGTGATCTAAGGCCCCTTTGGATTCCGGGACTGGGTTGAGAATTTTGTCTTGGATTCTTATTGCCAAAATTTCTGGGTTTCCAATTCCTGTGGTTTCTCCCTTCTTCCCCAAGGCTGCGTTTTTTTTTGTACCTTTTCAACCGCTTTTGGCTGCCAGTTGTCCTCTGGTGTGAGAATAGAATATTGATTGCTTCCTGTTGCCTGTGGGACAGGAATGCTTCTTGAATTAGAGCTAATTTTGGAGTTTAAAGTATTAAATGTCAAATTTGAAAGAAAGCATGTCTAAGACCTCTTTGTTGTGGAAAGGAAGGTCATCCCAGGGCCTAGGGGAAGGGAAAGGAAGAAAGAAAAGAGAAAGGAGAAAATAGCTGATGACTTCTCCTTTTTCCAGATCATTCCCTCTACACTCATGGAACGCTCTTTCCATTTTCGTAAAATCCATTTTTAGACTCAGAATTCTGCATCTCAAGCCTTTTGCCAGGTGTACTGTGATGTCAGAATACTCACTGCTGGGGAAATTGCCCAGTTGTAACTAGCTTAAAAAATAACACAAATGGTACCTTTACTTGGAGATGATCGTTTGTTTTTTCATTCAAACACTTAGTGATGGCCCTTTTTATGCAGAGCTGCTGATAACCTGTATGGGCTTTTGTACACATTGGAAAAGCTGTGCCTTGCCAGACCAATTAGAAAAAGACATCCCCTCTGGGTCAACCAATTAAAAAAAAGCACATCCTCAAGTGGGCCAATTAGAAAAGGCGTCCCCTCTGGGCAGCCCAGTTGGACAAAGGCTTCCTGTTTGAATGGACGCAGCTGCAAGGTGCATGGTTTAGCAAACAGACAGCATTTCGGGAGGAAAATGTATCCTTAGGGCACAGAGTTGGCAAGCCAAGTGGGGTCTGGATTTTTCCCCCCAAATGGCCCCCTCCATTGGGTGCTTTTGTCTGAGGCACCAAGTGTGCTGTGAACAGGCTCAAGAATCAAATCTGCCCCGGTGGAGCCTGCCTCCTGGAGTGGGAGCTAAGCTGTGAATCACAAACACGGAACTCATGCTATTACAGTGGAAAAGTCCATGTTTCTTCCAACAGTGACTGATTAAGTGTCCCAGGATTTTAGCGAATCTCAGGTAAAAATCTGCAGAATCAGTCCTGGTCTCTTTCTTTGGCAAAGTCTGCTTTGTTGCTTGTTCTGTAAGAGAAAGAGAAGCAAGATGAAGAATTTGGATGATAAATAAATTCAGTGTGTTTATGTCACTCAAGGCCCAGGAGACACGAGACATGCTCTGGCATATGTAACAATTAGGGTCTTGGGGAAATGCCCTTCACAAGACCTGTGAACTTTGTGTCTCCTGAGTCATCATTCAACCTGCCGCAGGGGCCCAGGGCTCTCAGACTTCCTGTGTGTTAAGAGCCGAAGCAGCTGTTAAACTAGAGTCCCAGAGACTCTGGTCTGCAAATTCGAAGAGAAAATTCCCCCTAAAGTGCTGATTGCTTATCAGCCCTGTTCCTTCCTTGGGTGGGGAAAGGGTGTGACAATTTAATAACGGGCCTGTGACAATTACATGCAAGCGGAGAGAATGAAAAACCAGCCTTGGAACAGAGATTTTTTTCTATTTTCTTTTCTGGGAATGGTACGTGGTGGTTTTGGCTTTCTCTGTGTGTAATCGGAGAGGCCCATCCGTCTCTGTGTGACAGAGGAAAATTTCAGCATTAGGAAAGTAACTTCGGATTTCTCACAAACAGCTGGGTGGGCCATGCCTCACTGGTGCTCAGGCCGAAGCAACCTTTTAAATAGAGTTGCCCAGTGTGGCTTCTGCATCCGAAAGGGCCAGTGAGCTGCTGTGTGTTTCGCGGTGGTTGCTGAGCTCTTGTCATCCTGAGCACCCCTGGTGGAGGGTCAGTGTGAAGGAGGGCATTACCTTGAACCTGACAAGTCTTATATCTGTCAGGGTGTTTGCTGTGGGCTGAATTGTGACCCCCAACCCCAAATTCATACGTTGAAGTCCTAACCCCCAGTATCTCAGAAGGCGACTGCATTTGGAGATAGGATCATAAAGGGGTGATTAAGGTGCAATGAGGTTATCTGGATGGGCCTTAATCCAATATACCTGGTGTCCCTAGAAGAAGAGGAAATTTGGACACAGACGTGCGCACATACAGAGAGAGACTGTGCGAAGGCACAGTGAGAAGGTGGCCATCTACACGCCCAGGAAAAGGGCCTCAGGAAGAAACGACCCTGCTGACACTTTGATCTCAGACTCGGGGCATCCAGATCTGTGAGAAAATACAGTTCTGTCGTTGGAGCCGCCCAGTCTATAATCCTTTGTTACGACAGCCCTGGCCAACGAACACACTCTTCATACACCTCCGTTTGCTGAGTGTCCCAGAAGCTGAGGTCAGTTTCAGGAATCACGCTGGGAAACTTCACCTGATTCACGAGACCACTGTCTAATGGGATCCCCCTCTTCAGTAACTTTCTCCTCTGGGTAGGAGCCTGGGGTTTCTCTCTCTCACTTCTTGCCTCACTAAACTCTGTTCTGTCACGAATCACATTCTGTCCAGATACCACGATACCTGCAAACAATGTCCTCCTTGAGTAAGGAAATCAATAATACTCATTGGATTCCTGACTCGTATGGTGTTGTGTGCTGTCTCATTCCATGTTGGGTCAAGAAAAACAAACAAACAAACAAGAAAATGTTTTCCCTATAGTGCTGTCTTGGTTTCCCTGGCCTATTTCTACAAAACACCCTCAAAAGAAGAAGATGTTCCAAGTTCCTATTAGAATTTCTTCATGGACACATATAGATGTATGAAATTATTAGGATGGTCCATAAAGCTCTTTATATTGTTTGTTGGATATTGACACATGACTTGTGTTACTTTGCATATGATTTGTGTGAACCCAAAAGATTATTCTCTGTAGCTCTTAAAATGTTCTCTCTTTAGGAACACTCTTAAAGTGATCAACTAAAAAATGCTGTTGCTAGTAGCTTGATGTCATGTGCATTAGTTGCCTGGGGCTGCCGTAACAAAGTACTACAAACTGTGTGGCTTAGGGCCAGGCGCAGTGGCTCACACCTGTAATCCCAGCACTTTGGGAGGCCAAGGCAGGCAGATTGCTTGAGCTCAGGGGTTTGAGACAAGCCTGGGTAACATGGGGAGACCCTGTGTCTACAAAAATACGAAAATTACCCAGAAGTGGTGGCGAAGGGCTGTAGTCCCAGCTACTTTTGGGAGGCTGAAGTGGGAGGTTCACTTGAGCCTAGGAGGTGGAGGCTGCGGTGAGCTGAGATCGTACCACTCACTGTAGCTGGGGTGACAGAGCAAGACCCTGTCTCAAAAAAACCAAAACAAAAAAGCAATAACAACAACAACAAAAAACTGTGTGGCTTAAACAATGAAAATTTATTGCCTCATTCTGGAGACCAGAAGTCTAAGATCAAGGTGAGCTGGTTCCCTCCGAGGGCTGCAAGGAAAGGTTCTTTCCAGGCCTCTCTTCCAGCGTCTGATAGCCCCAGACATTCCTGGCTTGAAGGGCATCCTCCCTGCATCTTCACATCATCTTCCCTCTGTGCATGTCTGCCTCTTGTTCACATTTTCCATTTAATAAAGACACAGTCATGTTGGATTAGGGCCCACCGTAATGACCTCATCTTAACTGGGTCATCTGCAAAGACTCTATTTCCAAATAAGGTCACATTCACGGATGCTGGGAGTTAGGACTCCAGCATCTTTTCGGGGGACAGAATTGACCCGTAACACCATGTTATTGTTTTTCTTATCCCATCTCATTAGCCACAAAAAGGTCTTTGGACCCTGGAAGCAAAGAGCAAGAGACAGGCAAAGGCCAAGAGGACAGTGAAGGAGGTGAGGTGGTCAGGGCTAAAAGATAGACTGCCCCAGGCATTGATGTTCCATGGGCTTTGGGTGGAGAGTGCTGCCTGGACCTTCAGGGAGCTTCATTGCCTCTGTTCCACCATGTTCTATCTTTCCGAGATGCTCACCTCCTCCCCTGTCCCGGGATGCTCATCATTGCTAAGTGCACTTGGGCTTATGGTTCACTGACAGTTCTCTTGGAGAGAGAAAGAGGGAGGCTACGTGGAGTAGGGATGCGTTGCAGAGAAGCGACAGTTATGCTGACATTCTGTTAAGGAAGACCTTAGACTCTGGAAACAGACTTGAGGTGTAAGACCCCCAGCTGCTCTGGCTTCCAGGAGAAGGCCGAGAGGTGAGCCACACAGGGCAGTATTTCTCAGTCTTATTTTTTCATCTCTATGCTCTGTAGTGAAACCCCACCTGGCAAAACCATTTTGTGTTTTGTGGTTATTAGGACAAGCTTTATACTTTGTGGGTATTTATTTATTTATTTACTTTTGAGATATAGTTTCGCTCTTGTTGCCCAGGCTGAAGTGCAATGGCATGATCTCAGCTCACTGCAACCTCCGCCTCCCAGGTTCAAGTGATTCTCTTGCCTCAGCCTCCCCAGTAGCTGGGACTACAGGTGCCTGCCACCATGTCTGGCTAATTTTTTGTATTTTTAGTAGAGACAGGGTTTCTTGTTGGCCAGGCTGGTCTCGAACTCCTGGTGTCAAGTGATCTGCCCGCCTCAGCCTCCCAAAGTGCTGGGATTACAAGCGTGAGCCACCGCGCCTGGCTGTGGGTTTTTTATTAGGGCAAAAATAGGTGGACTGAGTATGTGTTTTGCAGCTCACTTTTCGTCTGGACTCTAGAGGCCTCTCCCGTCTTTTACCTCTATGGAGAGGCCCTGCATTGAGCTTTGTTGTGGGGTGGGGTGGAACAGGGCGGGAGTGGGGTCCAAGCTTCTGGAAGTGTAAAGAGAGAGGATGATTAATGTCAGGCCAAGCTCTGCTTGGAACGAATTTGAGAAGTTTGAGAGAAAGGGCAGTGTCTATTGATGCTAGAAGAAAGACTGATATGAAAGCAAAGTTTTGATATCCACAAAGCATCCGATCGATCTGCCTAAATCGTTTGTTGGGCTCCTCTTAGGGAACACCGTCTGTGAGCTTATTCTCTTTTATGGTGTAACGTTACAAACACTTATAATGTATGTTATTGTGGAGACTGAATGATGATAAGCTGCTCTTAAGTTCCCACCCTGTTCCACTGTTCTCGGTAGATTTATGAGTACAAAAGGGGAAAAGCTCATTCTGTGCTTGGTGCCATGGAGGAAATGATTTAAAAAGTCGAGGCGGGCAACGACTTCCCGCTGCACTAATTTTACTTAGATCTTCCCTTTTTACGTTCTGCATTAGTTTCCTGCGCTGCCATAACAAAGTACCATAAACTGGGCGGCGTCAAACAATAGAAATTTATTGTCTCACAGTTCTGGAGGCCAGAAGTATGAAATCAAGGCGTTGGCAGAGCCATGCTCTCCCTGTATGCTGTAGGGGAGGAGAATCTTCTTTTCTTCCTAGCTTTGGTGGTTGCCTGCAGTCTTTGGCCTGCTTTGGCTTGGAAACTCACTCCAGTTTCTGCCTGCAAATTCGCGTGACCTTTGCTCTGTGTGTGTGTCTGTGTTTCCTCTTCTTGTAAAGACACCAGCTCTATGGGATTAGGGACCCATCCCACTCCACTATGATCTTATCTTG
Source organism: Mandrillus leucophaeus (assembly GCF_000951045.1). Lineage (NCBI taxonomy): Eukaryota > Metazoa > Chordata > Mammalia > Primates > Cercopithecidae > Mandrillus > Mandrillus leucophaeus. The sequence goes on along the minus strand of NW_012103643.1, from coordinate 1,236,779 downwards.
ACTAATTACATCTGCAATGACCCTGTCTTCAAATAAGGTCACATTCTGAGGTCCTGGGGGTTAGGCCTTCAACATATCCTTATGGGAGACACAGTTTAACCTATAATGTGTTCTAAACCAAACTCACTGCCTTTGCCAGTGACTGCTCTGCCTCTTCTTCATTCCCTGCTACTCCTGCTCAGCACCATCTTGGTTCCTCCATCTTCTCAGTTCCTTTTGGGTTATTCGGCTTCTGTAAGTTACACCTCTGGCTGCTGGTTTTTTTTTTTTTTTTTTAGACAAAGTTTCACTCTTGTTGCCCAGGCTGGAATACGGTGGCACGATCTCGGCTCACTACAACCTCTGCTTCCTGGGTTCAAGCAATTCTCCTGCCTCAGCCTCCCACGTAGCTGGGATTACAGGTGCCTATCACTAGGCATGGCTAATTTTTTTTAAGTAGAGACGGAGTTTCACCTTGTTGGCCAGGCTGGTCTTGAACTGTGGACCTCAAATGATCCACCTTCCTCGACCTCCCAAAGTGCTGGGATTACAGGTGTGAGCCACCACGACTGGCCTCTGGCTGCTTTTTGATTTTATCCCCTATTGAGTCCCTTTGACACAGTCTAGTTTAATCCTCGTTCATTCTCCCCATCCCCTGTTCCTCGCAGCGTAAGCCGTCCTCATTGTCTAGAAGTGAACTCTAATGAGTCCACAGACCTGCTGAAAACATCTTGATGGGTCTTATTATAACAGAGCAAATTCCAAATTCTGTCCCCTGCATTCCGTGCTCTCTGTGATTAGCCCCCCATGCTGTGTTCTGAGTTTCTGTCCCAACCCTGTCGGTGTCTGCTGGACAAGGTGAGCTGTCTTCCTAGGGTCTTCTGTGGGGCCTGCTGGCCGCCTTTGCTCCCCGCTGGTGCCTCTCCAGGCCCACCCTCCTAGCTCCTTTCAGCCCTACTGAGATGCCACGTTAGTTCTTGGTGGAGCCTGCCCTCCTCCGCCCGGCTGGAGGTAGTTTCTCCCCGCTCTTTGTTCTGTCTCCATGTCATCTCTCCTACTCCATGCAACATCTGGAGCACAAGCAAGCATGTGTTAGCTGCTTCCCAGGTTGCGGGATTATTTAGCCTAGAGCCAGGTCTTAGTTATTGAAACACACACACACACAAACTCTACTGTGCTTGTCATGATTTCTCACAAATAGTGGGTACTTTGACAGACTCGGTAGAATGCAGGTCTCCATGTGGAAGCTCTGGCTACAATTCTGAGGTTTTGTCGTGGATCAAAGGTCTCCTCTTTGAGTCTGGCTTTGAACAGCAGCACTCTGCTTGGAGGCCCTGTGCGCGCAGCGATACCTGTCCAAGTTAATCAGTACTCTGGAAGTAAGCCTTCCTCCAGAGTCAGCCTCGGGTTTATCGTGGTTTATTGTTTAACTTGCTAATGGACTGGAAGAATTTCCCAGGATGGTTTCAGTATGGATCAGATGCCTGTAGCCCTTGAGTACTTCATTCATTTTCTGAGGCTGCCATGACAAAGTGTCCACAGACCTTAGAACAATGGAAACTGATGGTCTCACAGTAAGCCAGAAGGAGCCGGAAGTCCAAAATCAAGGTGCGCCCTCTGAAGGCTTTGGGGAAGGGTCTCTTCCAGGCCCCTCTCCCAGCTTCTAGCACTTGCATGGCTACTGGCAGCACAACTCCAGCCTTCCCATGGCACTCTCTGTGTGTCTCTTTGTCCAAATTTCCCCTTTTTATAAGGACGCCAGTCATATTGGATTAGGGTCCACGCGAATAATGTCATCTTCATTAATTACATCTGCAATGACCTAATTTCCAAACAAGGTCACCTTCTGAGCTGCTGGGGGTTAGGATTTCAACATGAAATTTGTTGGGGGACACATAACACATAACAGGTTCTCAGCCTGGGTTCTTCTATAGCGTCTGGGGTGTGTCTGCTGGGTGACTTGGTTGGTCACTGAAGTTTGCAGAGGGGAGAGAGACACTTAGAGGTGAGGAGAAGGGGGTGACCATCTCCACCTGTACTGTCCCCCTCTAGGCCCTGGGAAGACAACTCTCGGTTCGTCCACCTGGCTTTTAATGCATTGCCAGGAGTTCTCTGATACGGAGGCCTCAGGCTGGTGGCGGGAGTGATGAGCTCGGGCTGAGCAGGCAGCCTGTGTCACCTCTGCTTGGCAGGCTGCAGAGATTGGCAGGCTGCCTCGGAGGGAGCTTTGAAGTCTCAAAGTGAAGGAGCCAGGGTCAGTCACATCTGTGTTTAGCTAATGTTTAAACTTGTAACTCACCTCTTCTGTTTCCCACCTATACTGCTTCTCCCTCTGCAAACTAAGCTCTGATGCTCAGGGGTGGTAAGGCTACTCCTGTATGCTAAGAGAGCATAGGTTGTCTTGTTAGGATGCCATGGTGTAGAGATTTGGGAATTATGCTTTTAAAGTGACAGATTTAGAGAGTAAGATGTTTTTGTTTTTCTTTGGTCACATTGAACTACTACCTGATTTAGGTGTTCACAATGATGAAATAACCCGCTGGGTTATTTGAGGCCCAGCTCAGGCCTCAACCAGGTCATACCACCCGTCTAGATGGCAAGGGTCTACTTAGCTGTCAGTTGAGAGTCACATCCATGCCTGACCATGTCCCAGCTGGACAGCCTGTGGGCAACTTACTTTCTTTTTTTGAGATGGAGTTTCGCTCTTGTTGCCCAGGCTGGAGTGCAGTGGCGTGATCTCGGCTCACTGCAACCTCCACCTCCCGAATTCAAGCGATTCTCCTGCCTCAGCCTCCCGAGTGGCTGGGATTCCAGGCATGCGCCACCATGCCTGGCTAATTTTGTATGTTTAGTAGAGATGGGGTTTCTCCATGTTGGTCAGGCTGGTCTCGAACTCCTGCCCACAGGTGATCTACCTGCCTCGGCCTCCAAAAGTGCTAGGATTACAGGTGTGAGCTACCGTCCCTGGCCATGGGCAGGTTTCTTAATCTGTGTGAACCAAAAGTTTCCCCTCTGTAAAAAGGGGAAATAATGGCATCTTCTTCGTCGTAGGGCTTGTGTGGGTGACATGAAACATGTACAGTGTTTTACAGGGTCTTGTTTGTCAAGTGCTGATTCAGTGAAACTAGTCCCAGTTGGAGGTTTATATGGCTTGATGACTGTGGTCCACACCTGTGCCTTTTGTTTTCACACCGTGTAACTGACAGAGAAATGGCGATTGTCCAAATAGCTCATCAATTGCATGCTTATTGACAGCTAAACTAGTTAATTTAGACCACTAAATGGATTTCCCAGCCACTTGGAATATTTACTAAGCTTAAGTTCATCAGACAGTTGCCTACATTTATTTATTGATTCTCTCGACCATGGAGATCCACCCTATGTGCTGCTTAATTATAAGCTCTCACACTATTAATCTTTTCTTTATGTAATGATAAAATGTGTTTAATATAATGAGATTAACACTACTGATCCACTTTTAAAAATATGATCATGATCAAAGTGTCTAATTTTACTTTTTTTTTCTTGGTGCAGGGGAGAGGTGGAATTTACAACCAGTAAATCTTGATTCCCATGAAAGCCACATTAAACTCTTTCTAACATGATTTTGACATAACAAAGCTCCACTAATGTTGATGAAAGCAATGGATAACTGATGTGTGACCCAAATTCAGAGTATGGGGCCCAGTGGGGTAGGAAGTCATAAACTCAGAATAGTAACTCCAATCACAGCTACCCCTCCACCACAAATCAAAAAAGACAGCTCAGAATTTAAAATGTATTTTCATAATGATTACGTTCTTGTAAGTGGAAAACATCCCTTTGAAGTTGATGATATTCTGCTCTCTAGAAATAATTCTTTTATTGAACTTGACTATATAAATATTCATGTTGCTGCATGTGTATATTTCATATTGTTTCATTAGTTACTTTTTAGTCATTGGAATAGTAAAAAATGTTGCTAGGTACTAAAAATACTGTGGAGTTGAAAATAATTTTCATTCTTGGCCACACAGATTAATTTACTCTTGCCAAAAAAAAAAAAAAAAATTACCTTTACAGCCAGGCGGTTGACTAAATGATGAATAAGAAGTCTCTATTTTAAAAGAATTTTGAAAGTTAGTGTCCTGGAGAAAATAGAAATGTTTGTGTTGCAGTCTTGGAATCTGTGTGACTCTAGGCAAGTCCCCAAGCCTCTATTAAATAAAATTTACCCCTCCGTTAATGGAAACAAAAGTAAAACCCCCAACTGTTCCTTCAGTGATCACAGTTTCAAAAGGACTTTGCTATTTCTGCATGTTCACAAGATGGGATCCAGAAGGGTTTGGAAAAAGTAAGAGGAATGTTTTAAGTTAGTTTTTCTAAAACATCCTTAGGTTGTATCTAATGGGATCAACAGTATTGGTTAAAAGTCATTGGTTTCCTCTTTTTGTCTTCTGATAGCTGATTTAAATGATGTTACTCTTAAGTCGTGATGCTGTTTAAGAAAACTAAACAAAATCAACTAAAATAGCCCACTTGGGGGTAGCTGTGAATTTCTCATCCAGTAGTTACAGTTACTGCAAGAGTTTAAGTACCTCTTCATGGAGGTATTTTGAGTTCCCCTTTTCCTGTAAGCTACGCAATTAGTCTCGGTTCTCCATCTAGTATACAAATCATGGCTATTCACCACAAAAGATTGGCCTTTTATGTTCAAATATTGAAATCCCGGGAGATTTTGACATGGATTTTGCTTCAGGAAATCTTTTTGGGTCTACTCTTCGGGCCCCTTCTGTCTCTGTTTACATTTTGCTAAACTTTAAATGGTTGAACAAATGGTAAAGAATGGAAACTACGTTTATCTGATGTTTCCTAAACTTTTTGCCTCACTGAAAGCAGCGGACAAAATGAAAATCCAAGGTGACTAATGCAAATAAAAAGATGGTGACCTCTTTTTGCAAAGATAAGCAAGAAGTAGAGATGTCTCCAGAGATGCCAATGATAGCTTTATTTGCAGAAAAGTTAATAGCTTAAAATAGCATTTAGAAAGCCATAAATTGGGAAAACATGCGACAGAGAAAAGGCACTCAAAGCATCAAATTTGCTTGGAGATGTCTTGGGATTGTTGGTGTTCCCGCCAGTCGTGTTGCGTCCTCTCTGGAGTTTCTCTGGGTCTTCGCTGTTTTAGATCTGTTTTTTGCCTTAGTACTAAAATTCGTGATTAAATTTTACTGGTGTTATGGACTAAATTGTGTCCCACCCCCAAATTCACGTGTTGAAGCCTTAACTGCTAGTACCATAGAATGTGATTCGATTTGGAGATAGTCTTTAAATAGGTGGGATGTGGTGGCTCACGCCTGTAATCCCAGCACTTTGGGAGGCCAAGGTGGGCGGATCACCTGAGGTCAGGAGTTTGAGACCAGCCCCGTCAACATGGTGAAACCTTGTCTCTGCTAAAAATGGTAGCCGGCGTGGTGGCGGGCGCCTGTAATCCCAGCTACTCAGGAGGCTGAGACTGGAGAATTGCTTGAACCTGGGAGGCAGAGGTTGCAGTGAGCTGAGATTTGCACCACTGCACTCCAGCCTGGGCAACAGAGTGAGACTGTCTCAAAAAAAAAAAAAAGAAAAAAGAAAAAAAAAGAGGAGGTAGTTGAGTTAAAGTGAGGTCCTGTGGGTGGGCCTTGATCCAATCTGATTGGTGTCTTTATAAGAAGAGGAAATTTGGACACAGACACATAGGGAAGACTATATGAAGACACAACGAGAAGATAAATGGGGTGATAGGAAATAGATTATTAGTTAATTTCATCTGTTTCTTTTTACTTTTTAAAGCCATCTATAAGCCTAGGAGAGAGGCCCCGGAAGTAACCAATCCTGCTTACACCTTGATCTCAGACTTGTATCTTTTCAAAACTGTGAGACAGTAAGCCACACAGTCTGTGATACTTTGTTGTGACAGCCCTAGCAAATGAACACAGTGGAAGATAGTAATTAAAATGATTGAAAGAGCAAAATGTATTGAAAAAGAAAAAGGAGTCAAGGCCCGCATCTTACAATCTCCATGTCGCTCTTCCCACCCTGTGCACACGTGTGAGCAAACCCGCGCCCACCTCCCACTGAGCTCTCTGTTATCTGCTTATGGATTCCCGGCCCTTCCTGAGAGCCATTATCTGCTGTCAGTGGAAGCAGAGCATTCATTATTCCCAGCCAGTGCAGGGAGGCCAGGAGGATTTATGGAGTCGTTGCAGGAACACAAATTCTGCTTTGTACAGACTGACACCATAAACGCACATGAATAAATCAGGGCAGAGCGGAAGAAAGACCTACTTTTCCCTTTCTCATGAACACAGGCATGGGGGCTGGCCCCGATGTTTAGTGTGTGATTTAGGTGGGGAGGAAGGAAGCCTTGTGTTCTCTTGGCATAGAGAAGCCATCTGCAGAGGTTTATTGAGGACCTCCTGTAAGTGGGTCACCAGCGGGCCCGAGACTGGGAGGAGCTGTGATAAGGATTCCTGTGTTCAGTTTAGTGTACAACTGTTATTTTGATTTTTTTTTTTTTTTTTCTTCCTGGAGCTGCTGTCTCTCTCCCTCCCCTGGGTTTTTGCACCCCTGCCCCTGCCATGCACTGACTTGCTTTGATATTTCCCCTTAGCATCATCTGCATCTATTAGCTATATCATAATTCCACTGTGTTGTCCTTATTGTTGGCTCAGTTTTAGCTACAATTAATGGATGGTCACTATGTGCAAGCACTTTGCATGATTTACCTTGGCCACCATTATTATCCCTGGCTTACTGATGAATAATCGGAGGCTTACTGAGGTTAAGTTTCTTGCCTAGGGTTTCCCAGTACTGGGACTCTGACCTCAGCTGGGTTCCCAAAGGCATGATTTAATTCTCATTACAAATCTGGGTGACTGGTAATCTTGTATGCACTTTGCAGATGAGAAAACAGAGCATTTCTTCCTTCCTTCATTCATTCTCCAGATTGTGTGGTTGCTGCTGTTGTTTGTTTAATGGTTTTTGAGAGAGAATCTTGTTCTGTCACCCAGGCTGGAAGGCAGTGGAATGATCTCAGCTCATTGCAACCTCTGCCTCCCGGGCTCAGGCTCCTGCCTCAGCCTCCCAAGTAGCTGGGACCACAGATGTGTGCCATCATACGCGGCTAATGTTTGTATTTTTTGTAGAGATTGGGCTTCACCATGTTGCCCAGGCTGGTCTCGAACTCCTGGGCTCAAGCGATCTGCCTACCTCAGCCTCCTAAAGTGCTGGGATTACAGGCGTGAGCCCCTGCACCCGGCCCAGACTTTGTGTTTTGAGTGCTGGGTTTCAGGCGGGCAGTCAGCTGGTCCCTGGGCCCAGAGGGTGAGTGGTTTGCTCAAAGCCAGGCAGCCAGAACTTCCCTGTCCCATACAGTTGCTTCTCACCACATGTAGCTGTTGAGCACTTGAAATGTGCCTGGTCTGGCCCGGCATGGTGGCTCACGCCTGTAATCCCAGCACTTTGGGAGGCCAACGTGGGTGGATCACCTGAGGTCAGGAGTTCGAGACCCGCCTGGCCAACATGGTGAAACTCTGGCCCTACGAAAAATAGAAAAATTAGCCAGGCGTGGTGGCGGGCGCCTGTAATCCCAGCTGAGGCTGAGGCAGGAGAATTTCTTGAACCCGGGAGGTGGAGGTTGTAGTGAGCTGAGATCTCGCCATTGCACTCCAGCCTGGGCAACAAGAATGAAACTCCATCTCAAAAAAAAAAAAAAAAGAAAAAAGAAAAAAAGAAATATGCCTTGTCCTAACTGAGATGTGCTGCAATTGTAAAACACACACCAGATCTCAAAACGTCATAGTGTGAAAAAAGAAGAATGCAAAATATCTCCTTAAGAATTTCAAAATATTGGTCAGATGCTGAGATGATAATATTTTAGATAAATAGGTTTATAGGAAATAGAGTGTTAGTTGATTTCACCTGTGTCCTTTTACTTATTGTGGCTACTAGGAAATGTAAAATGACTTATGTGGCTTACAGATCTTGGTTGCACGGCACTGGTCATGTGGCTGAGGCGAGGATGTCTCCTGTGGATTCTCTTGTGCCATTCTGAGGTTGCTCAGAGGTACTGGTTGTTCCCTCTGAACCAAGAGTGACAGTGCCCAGGTGGGGATTGATGGGTTGGACATGTGAGAAGCAGGGAGGCAGCACAGGGCACCTGGAAGATATAAAAAGTAGAGAGGAGTCACAACCATGTGAATATATTTCACACCTCTGACCTGTGCACTTAAAAATGGTGAGGACAGGCCGGGCGTGCTGGCTCACACCTGTTAATCCCAGCACTCTGGGAGGCCGAGGCAGGCGGATTACTTGAGGTCAGGAGTTTGAGACCAGCCTGGCCAACACAGTGAAACCCTGTCTCTACTAAAAATACAAAAATTAGCCAGGCGTGGTGGTGGGCACCTGTCATCCCAGCTACTAGGGAGGCTGAGGTGGGAGGATCACTTGAACCTGGGAGAGGGAGGTTGCAGTGAGCTGAGATCATGCCATTGCACTCCAGCCTGGGTGACAGAGTGAGTCTCCATCTCAAAAGAAAAAAAAATGGTGAGGACCGTAACTTTTATTTAGGTGTTTTTACCACAATAATAAAAAAAAATTTTTTTTTAAATGAACAGAAACTTAAGGAGTCTGTGTCTCGCTATGACTATGGTGTAAAAGCATTTAAAGAATGAAAATTTTATGTGACCGTAGGCAATTGGGCTAAACAAAAATTGATAGAATGTAAGCTAGTCAAAATAAACTTTGTTCCAAGAAAAAAAAAAGTGGAGAGGGAGGTGTGGGTGGGAGTTGGGGTGTGCTGGCAGCAGATCACGAAGGACTTTCAATTTCTCGTCGAGGAATCTGGACTTTATGACTCTGGGGCCTCGTGCGAGAAGGGACTGAAAGCTGGGAGGGTGGAGGAGTGCTGGGGGCCTGTCAGGAGGCTGGCCAGAGCAGGGGGGTGGCCAGGAAGGAACCTTCTGGAGGAGACTTGGCAATCCGTTGTAGGGAGGGACAAGGGGGAAGGGGATGAACCGGTCAGACAACAGGTGGGGAGAAGGCAGGCCTCAGCGAGGAGGAACGATCGTGAATGTGTGACTTCAGAGAGGCAGAGAGGGAGAGTGGGGTGCAGGCTGCCCACCACGTCGGGGTGTCCGCTGGGATTCTCAGCAAGTCCCCCGTCATGGCTGGCGAGGGGTGGTCGGTCATGCATAACCAGCCCATTGTTTTTTGGATGCTGTGGATCTGTTTGCTTTTAGGTTATGTAATTTGAGGCTTCCTCTCTGTTGTTGCAGAGTTACACTCTGGGTGATTAAAAATGGGGCAGAGTTGGGAGAGACTGGGAACAGACAGGGCTACTGGGGAATGGGAGTTTCTGAGGATTTAAGACCATCGGGTGTTCAGGGTTTTTTTTCGCCAATATATTTATCAATTGTGTTTCAGGGCTCAAACAAACATTTTGGGGAATACCAAGATGAATCACACACGATCTCGAAAAGCTTGTAAACTGGGCCCTTTTGACTCTTTTCCAAACCAAAGAGAAATGATGCTAGCATTACCTGTTTTAACAATACTCACTTCCCCTTAAGATTCCTGAGCTTTGGTGCACTGCAAGTGGGCAGCGCCCTGGAGGGACTGAGGGTTAATTTTATCCTTGTGGATAATAAATGCATCTTGGACAAAGCAAGAACACATATTTTAACTAAGTTACAGGCTTCTGATAAGAATTCCAGCAGTTGCACAAGCCCCACAGTTGTCTGTGCAGCCCAGCCATTCTACCTTGCTATCTCAAAATCCTCTGTTTTGCATTCCTCTCTTGCAAGAACCAGTTTCTAGTTTCCCACCAGCAGGATACGTTTCCAGGGTGATTTGCTTACTGAATTGGAGCCCGGGCGCAGAGGATCCCCGGGAAAGAGGCTTCAGAACGCCCCTGGGTGGGCGTGGGAGGGTTTCCCAGACCTGCGTTGGATGCTGACATTGTTTTTCCCTTAGAGTCTTGCTTTTTGCCTTGGCCCAGCACCTGGTTCTGTTAGCATCGCCAAGATCAGTCCTAATGAGCTCTGTTGTTTAAACTGGGGAAGGAAACTTTTTTCCCTCATTTACAAAAAGGCGAATTTTAGCTCAGCCGCAGGAGGGTGGCCAGCGGGCAGCCAGGGGTCAGAGGCAGTTGAGCGCTGCTACATAAATAGCAGCAATTAATGGGCCCCTGTAAAGGACAGGGATGTGTGTGTTTGCTGTCTAGCATTGTTTCTCTGCGAATCGGAGCTACACTGAAATTAATTATAAAGCCAGCAAAGGATATTTTCTGCTTCCTGTTAAATAAGTATCATCCACACAGGAGCACGTTCCACTTGGATGCATTTACACACATCGTTTCTTTGGAAGACGGTGTGAAACCAATTTATTTTCAAAACTCCCCACTGGGTCATGCTAATCACCACAGTTTTCAGCCCTTTTATTCGGGCTTGGGCTGGAGCAGGGAGCCCTCAGGCCCCCCTTCATTGCTTTGGGGGCTTTCCCTTTGCCAGCCCTGCCCAAATCATTTCTTCCAGTGCTGTCAACCAGGCTTGAATTTTTATGATGAGATTTACAAAGCGAGCCATTCTGTTATTACTAATAACCATCATAAAGGTTTCATACAGGTTCTGCTTTGGTTTGCTGGGGCCAGTATAGTAAATAACGCAGACCTGGGGGGCCTTCAGCAACAGACATTGATTTTCTCTGAGTTCTGCAGGCTGGAAGCCTGAGTTCAAGGGATCGGTAGGTTTGGTTTCTCCTGAGGCCTCCTCTCCTTGGCTGACTGAAGGCTGCCTTCCCACTGTGTCTTCACACAGACATCCTCTGTGCTCTCATCCCTGGTGTCTCTCTCTCTGTATCAAGACACCAGTCCTGTTGGATCAGGGCATGACCCTCATGTCCTCATTTAACCTTATTTCCCTTTATAAGGCCCTGTTTCCAAATACAGCCATCTTTCTCTATCTGCAGGGATTGGTTTCGGGATCTCCTTCTTTGTTTTTGAGACAGAGTCTCACTCTGTCACTCAGGTTGGAGTACAGGTTGCTCACTGCAACGTCTGCCTTTCGGGTTCAAGTGATTCTCATGCCTTAGCCTCCCGAGTAGCTGGGATTACAGGCATGCGCCACCACACCTGACTAATTTTTGTATTTTTAGTGGAAACAGTGTTTTGCCATGTTGGCCAGGCTGGTCTCGAACCCCCAACCTCAGGTGATCCGCCCACCTCGGCCTCCCAAAGTGCCGGGCAGGATCTCCTTCTGATACCACAATCCAAGGATGCTCGAGTTCCTGATAACAAATAGTGTCGTATTTGCATATATCCTATACCTATCCTCCTGTATATTTTAAATCATCCCCACCTTACTTAGAATACTTAATGCAATGCCTACACATCGCTTCATTCACGTGGATTCAACTTAGCACTTGGCATATGGCAAATTCAAGTTTTGCCTATTGGAACTTTGTGAATTATTTTTTCCCCAACATTTCTGATCTGAGGTTGGAACCCATGGAGGGTCAACTATATAGTCACAGTGGGGCTAGAGCTGGAATTTTGGGGGAGGACATGACTTAGCCCATAACAGGTTCTGAAATAGGCACTTGGATGCATTCATTCAAGAAATACTCATTGAGCGCCGCCTGTGTGCGGGGGCTGTTCTGGATGTGGTAAGCATGTCAGTGAGGGACCATACCCTCCCTTCTGGGGCTTCCAGGCATCGGGCAGATTCCATGCTCACTTGTTCTATGGGACTTCAGAGGTGCTAAGTGCTGTGGGACAAATAGCCCCGGGGCACATGGGTTGTGAGCTCCAGGTGATGTGGTTATAAATGGGTGAGTCAGGGAAGCTTCTCTGAGAGCTGACATTTCGGCAGGATCTTAGAGGTCGAGGGAGTGCTATGTGGCCAAGGCCCCCGGGGAGGAACACCCCTGTTTCTGCTGCTGAGGAACAGCGAGGAGGCGGTCAAGCTTAGGGCTGCCTGATGGGAGTGGCACAGGTGTCCTCAGGACACGGTTTCTTTCCTTTGGGAGCCGCGGGGAGCCTGGGTGTGTTTTCATGGTCCTCGCTTTTGGGGAGCCTTCCTGTCCCTCTAAATTAGCTGCTCTGGAGAAGGCGACAGCTCAGACAAGTTTGGGAGACGGATGGAGTGCCCACCAAGGGGACAGCCCAGAATTAGACATTGGCATGTCAGGAATTTTATGGGGGCACATGGGGGCTGGTGGTGAAGAATGAGGGTCCGTCTGTCATGGATTGCCTGCTGTAATGCTGCACCCGGGAGGTCTCCCCAGCACCCCTTCTCCCCGTGACCTGTCCCCAACTCTCAGTCACACTTTTAGGAAGCCAGAAACCATTTTCTGTGGCAGAAAAGGCTGGACAGCAAGCAGGGATGACAGCCCACTGCCTTGGGCTCAGCACGGATCCTCAATTTCTGTCTCTGTTGGGACTTTCCACAGCTGCTTGGTCTCCTCATACCTACTTTTTAGCATTGGCATTCGGCGTCAGTTGTACAGCTGCTGTCCACCCCAAAGTGGAATCTGGAAGGCCCACCTGGGATCGGGACTGGCCATGGCCATGCATCCGTCCTTCCCCCCCGTCCCTCCCTCCCCATCTTCTTTCCAGGTCCATGCTGGCCCTGTTGTTGTCCAGGGCATGCTGATGGAGCTCCTTCCAGGTTCCTGATGTGGTGCTGGACACTGGACACACCAGGTTCAGTCACTTTTGAAATGGTCAAGGGTTTGGTGCCCGGAAGGGGGTTCTGGAAGCGTTCTAGGAAAAGAATGGGCCTGGCCTTGAGAAAGGGGAGAAGGAGCCCAAAGGGCTGATCCCAGCAGGGGTCTGGAGGTGGGAGAATTTCGTGTGGTGACTATGGAAACCCTATTGTAGCCTAGTGAGTTATGGGGAAAAATAGGGTTAGGAGATTGTGAGTGCCTCGGTTGGGGGAGGAGAGAGGTAGAGTTGTAATTAGGCTGGTTGGGGAAGTCTCTCTGAGAAGGGGACATTTCTCTTTTTTTTGTTCAAGATAGGGCCTCACT
>NW_012103643.1:1216966-1223703 GCF_000951045.1 Mandrillus leucophaeus | reverse complement strand
CGGGGAGCCTGGGTGTGTTTTCATGGTCCTCGCTTTTGGGGAGCCTTCCTGTCCCTCTAAATTAGCTGCTCTGGAGAAGGCGACAGCTCAGACAAGTTTGGGAGACGGATGGAGTGCCCACCAAGGGGACAGCCCAGAATTAGACATTGGCATGTCAGGAATTTTATGGGGGCACATGGGGGCTGGTGGTGAAGAATGAGGGTCCGTCTGTCATGGATTGCCTGCTGTAATGCTGCACCCGGGAGGTCTCCCCAGCACCCCTTCTCCCCGTGACCTGTCCCCAACTCTCAGTCACACTTTTAGGAAGCCAGAAACCATTTTCTGTGGCAGAAAAGGCTGGACAGCAAGCAGGGATGACAGCCCACTGCCTTGGGCTCAGCACGGATCCTCAATTTCTGTCTCTGTTGGGACTTTCCACAGCTGCTTGGTCTCCTCATACCTACTTTTTAGCATTGGCATTCGGCGTCAGTTGTACAGCTGCTGTCCACCCCAAAGTGGAATCTGGAAGGCCCACCTGGGATCGGGACTGGCCATGGCCATGCATCCGTCCTTCCCCCCCGTCCCTCCCTCCCCATCTTCTTTCCAGGTCCATGCTGGCCCTGTTGTTGTCCAGGGCATGCTGATGGAGCTCCTTCCAGGTTCCTGATGTGGTGCTGGACACTGGACACACCAGGTTCAGTCACTTTTGAAATGGTCAAGGGTTTGGTGCCCGGAAGGGGGTTCTGGAAGCGTTCTAGGAAAAGAATGGGCCTGGCCTTGAGAAAGGGGAGAAGGAGCCCAAAGGGCTGATCCCAGCAGGGGTCTGGAGGTGGGAGAATTTCGTGTGGTGACTATGGAAACCCTATTGTAGCCTAGTGAGTTATGGGGAAAAATAGGGTTAGGAGATTGTGAGTGCCTCGGTTGGGGGAGGAGAGAGGTAGAGTTGTAATTAGGCTGGTTGGGGAAGTCTCTCTGAGAAGGGGACATTTCTCTTTTTTTTGTTCAAGATAGGGCCTCACTGTGTCTCCCAGGCTGGAGTGCAGTGGTGTGATCACAGCTCACTGCGGCATCAACCTCCCAGGGTTAAGCCCTTTCCCCACGTCAGCCTCTCAGGGAGCTGGGAACACAGGCCTGCACCACCATGCCTGGCTAAGTTTTTGTATTTGTTTGGTAGAGACGGGGTTTCACCGTGTGGCCCAGGCTGGTTTGGAACTCCGGGGCTCAAGCCATCTGCCTGGGGGACATTTCTCACGCAGAGGTCTGTGGACTCTGCATCATGATCGCACACTGGCTGAAACTATGTCCACAGATAGCACCCACATTTGATTTAAATGATTTTAATGTTTGAAGGGAAGGCATTGGTCGACCTACATTGTAACTGGGAAATCTGAGGGCTTAAGTGGTGGGACTTCTCAAGGCAGTAGTAGAGATGACCAAGAACTTATACTGACCTGCTGTAGTGCCCTGGTGGCATTTTCCACACATGCATTCATTTATTCATTGATTCCCTCTTTCCCTTGCTCCCGTGAGCCCAGCCCTGTGCTAGGTGCTGGGAGGTCAGACGCCATTCCTGCTTTCATGGAAAGTACGGTGGAGGGTATCGCGTGTGTGTGATGGGAGTGACAGCTGGGGAGGCCCAGAGTGACCCCAGCCAGTCTGGATGGGGAAGCAAACTGTAACCTGAGGCCAGTGGCGGGTGGGAACTGGGGTTGACCTGGCCAAAAGTGTGTGGGAGGGAATTCCAGGCCGGCCTGGGTGGGGGTGGGACACAGGAGGCAGAGAGATTAGCAGGGAGGCCCAACTCTGCCAGAGGGATGACGGCTGGCTGCCGCAGGGGAGGGAGATTGTCCAAGGTGGAGGTGACAGACTCTTGGTGATGAATGAGGTGTGGGAATAGGGGCGGGATGGCTGGAGGAGGATGTTACAGTAGGGCCACCTGTGGATGGTGGTGCTGTAGGCTGAGCTGGGAGCCCCATAGAGGAGTTGGGGCAGGGGGAGGTGACAGGCTCGGAGGCCCACAGAGTATCCAGGTGGAGATGGCCAGAGGCACGTCAGAGCTCAGGAAGAGGTGTAAGCAGGACAGGCATTGGCACTCACGGGCAGATGGACAGTCATGAGCGTGCTGGAAGTGGAGGGGTGGACTCCTGCCTCCCCAGCAGAAGAAGGTCTGGGACAGAACCTCGGGGAGGCTACAGGGGGAGAAGCAGGAGGTGTGGGACCTGGGAGGGCAAGGGGACTGTGAGAGGTCAGCAGGGAGGGTGGCCTCTGGGTACCGGGGACCCTGGTGAGGCAGTCAGAGGTAGTGGTGGGAGTGGCAATCCGGGGCAGGGGCTGTCTGGCTTCCGTGTCTACCCACTCCTCTGAACCAAACATGCAGAGCCTACTGACCACCACTTATTGAGGACTCTGATGAATGCTCTCAGAGCCAGGGTTTGCAGCTTCGGAGCCTGCGTGCCCAGCTGCTGTTGCTGTGACGTCTCCAGACTGGGGAAGGCAGGAGGAGGGTGGAAGAGGAACTATAAGACCTGGCCCTAGGCTGGGCGCCATGGCTCACGCTTGTAATCCTAGCACTTTGGGTGGCCGAGGTGGGCGGATCACCTGTGGTTGGGAGTTCAAGACCAGTCTGACCAACATGGAGAAACCCCATCTCTACTAAAAATACAAAATTAGCCGGGTGTGGTGGCTCATGCCTGTAATCCCAGCCACTCGGGAGGCTGAGGCAGGAGAATCGCTTGAACCCAGGAGGCAGAGGTTGCAGTGAGCTGAGATCTTTCCATTGCACTCCAGCCTGGGCAACAAGAGTGAAGCTCTGTCTCAAAACAAAACAAAAAAACAAAAAACAAAACGACCTGGCCCTAGTCCTCAGTAAATGAATGCTAGCGCTTTGTTCTTACATTTTTACTCTTCCGCAGGGAATCCTGTAGAACTGTAGGATGCTCAGATCGTCTATTAGCCTGCTCAGGCTGCCATAACAAAATACCATGGACTAGGTGGCTTGAAACAACAGAAATTCATGTTTCACAGTCCTGGAGTCTGGAAGTCTGAGATCAAGGTGCCAGTGGGGTTGGTTTCTCCCAAGGCTCTCCCCTTGGCTTCTAGATGACTGCCTTCTCTCTGTGTCCTCACATGGCCTTTCTGTGCAGGCTCAGAGATAGAGTTCTGGTGTCTCTTCCCCTTCTAATAAGGACATCGGTCCTATAGGATTAGAGCCCACTCTAATGACCTCATTTAATGTTAATAACCTCTTTAAAGTCTCTCTCTCTTCAGTCACATTGGGGGTTAGTGCTTCAACATACACAATTCAGTCTATTGCAGATGGCAATCTTGAACCATTACAAAGAATCTGAATTATCATCCCCGCCTCCACAAATGTACCTAAAGATCCACGACTCTTTTATAGTAGAGGTTAATTATCCCTTCTCTGCTTGGGACCAGAAGTGTTTTAGATTAGGGATTTTTTTTTTCTTTTTTTGATGTTTGCTTTGTACCCAGTGGAGCACTCTTAATTCCAAATACTCCAGTGGGCATTTTCTGTAGGTGTCATGTTGATGCTTAACAAGTTTCAGATTCTGGAACATGTTGGATTTTGGGTCTTCAGGTTAGAGATTAGAGATGTTCAACCTGCACACACTTATACCTAGAACACTGACAGGTATATTTTAGTGCTTAATAAATGTTTATTGAAGAAGGAAAGATTCATTTGAGTTTAGCATACAGTATTCATTAAGAAACCAAAGTGTTTTGGGAAGAAAGCTTTTTGGGGGATAATTTCCATGTGAAAAGAAAACTCAGTTGATCAGGGCTTCCCATTCCCTGTGCATTTTGATTATTTAAAACATGGTGTAAAAGTGCTTTGATTAAGGAAAGGCTATGAACTTTCTAAAACATAGCACATTGTATAATGTGTAAAACACGTGTGTATATTTCTGCGATATTAAAGAGGAGTCTCTTTGATCAGTATTTTTTTTTCTTCCTCTCAGTCGTACCGAAGATCCATTTTACATCTGACTTCTCATTTTGGAGATTGGATACATCAATACTTGATGTGTTTCAGAGTAATGAATTTTAAAGGCAGTGAAGGGTGATACAGGAGGAAGGGATGAATTTAAAATCCTGTTAACTCTGATCCTATGTAGACAGTCTCAGCTAAGTCAATATTTAAAGAAGATGAGAGACTCGCCTGATAGGAAGTCACTGCATTGGGATTTAAAAGCAACTCTATTCCAGAGAGTTCAAAACACTGAGATACAGTTCAGCCTTCTTTTTTAATATGCTGAAGCCACCGGTCAAGGAAATGCACATTTTTTTTTCCTTAGCTGAACTGAGCTTGAATGCTTTTTTACCCTCTCTACGGGTTGATTCATTGAAAGTAAATTGGTAGTGATAATAACAGCGTCAATTTAAGGAGCACTTCGTATGTGCCACACACTGTACTAAGTGCTTTCTTTATGTCCATTATCTTAGAGACCTATTGGTTGATGGAAGTGTGTGTCATTACTGGGTACATTACTGGGCCTGGGTCATTTTGTGCATCCCTTATTCTAAGTAAAATTCTACATTGGTTTTTTTTCTCCTAATACCTAACAAAGGCCGTCAAGCATGAATTCCTTGACGGTTAGCAAATGACCCCTCTTCTGATGGGTTGGGATCCACACACATGGCCTCTTCCTCCTGTCCTGTGTTGAGGAGGGCAGTGCTTCCCCTTTCGTGCAGGGCCAACTCTTCCTCCTCTTCCTCTCCTTCCTTAAGGTTTCCTCTCTCTTTCTTTTGTTTTCTCGCTCTTTTTTTTTTTTTTTTTTTTTTGAGATGGAGTCTCGCTCTGTCACCCAGGCTGTAGTGCAATGGAGCTTTCTTGGCTCACTGCAGGCTGTGCCTCCCAGGTTCAAGTGATTCTCCTGCCTCAGCCTCCCAAGTAGCTGGGACTACAGGTGTGCATCACCATGCCCAGCTAATTTTTGTATTTTCAGTAGAGATGGGAGTTTCACCAGGGGTTTGGCCAGGCTGGTCTCAAACTCCTAACTTCAAGTGATCTGCCTGCCTCAGCCTCCCAAAGTGCTGAGGTGACAGGTGTGAGCTACCACACCTGGGTGGGTTTCCTCTCTTTCTGTCTCTCCTGAATCTTGTATTTTTTTTATCTCTGTAGCTGCTGCTAGTGAATTTTTGGCCTTGAGGGATTTCCATTGCTTTCTTATGAGCTTAGCTATTTATTTAAAAGTGGTTTGCTGATTTTATCCATCATCATCAATTGGTGGTGT
Source organism: Mandrillus leucophaeus (assembly GCF_000951045.1). Taxonomy (NCBI): domain Eukaryota; kingdom Metazoa; phylum Chordata; class Mammalia; order Primates; family Cercopithecidae; genus Mandrillus; species Mandrillus leucophaeus. Next base: position 1,218,469 of record NW_012103643.1, on the reverse strand, counting down.
TTGTCAGGGAAGGAGGAGGGTGGAGTTACCATGTTGTGAGAAATGCTTTCTGTTTTTCCTTTTTCTGAGACAGGGTCTCACTCTGTCGCCTAGGCTTGAGTGCAGTGGTGAGATCATAGCTCACTGCAGCCTGGAACTCCCGGACTCAAGCGATCCACACACCTCAGCCTCCTGAGCAGCTGGGACTACAGGCATGAGCCACCACGCCTGGTTAATTTTTGTGAGATGAGGTTTCGCCATGTTGCACAAGCTGCTATTTCTTAATTAATAAAAGAAGTTGATGAACAATCTCTTTCAACTGTCATATATTGGAACTGTGCTATTCTCTTTCTACTAATTTTCCACCACTGCAGGACTTTGCTACTGATCTTGGAAATATGGGAGAAATCTTTGGAAAACTGATTCCTTTGTAAAATTTTGAAAAGCCTTGCAACTTGGATCTGTTGATCAGCCTTGGTTTTAGTGATCTTTGACAGAAATTTGTTTTTCTTGTGCTCGTGATGACATCCAGGCTTAGATACCCTCCTGAAACTCCCATTCCCAAACACACGCACGCACGCACACAGGCACGCACGCATGCACGCACACACGCACGCACGCATGCACGCACACACGCACACACGCACGCACGCATGCACGCACACACACACCCTGGACTGAATTGGGAGTTCTCCGGTGGCATTGGCTGGGGGCCTCATTCTTAAGTGAATCGGTGAACCTGCAGCGTTGGTAAGAGCCATTGATTGGTGTGGTGCTATCACTGCTGTTGCCTGGAACATGCTAAACCTGCTTATTTTACTGCCATTTGATAGCAGAGATTTAATTTCACTCTGTAAAACTCTCCCGACTCAAGCAGTTTATTTTGCAGCTAGAGATCCATCATTGCGTTGGGCTTTACCCAGAGTCAGTGTTAGCTTTGTGTTGCCTGCAAACCTCTGATTACTGTCAAATTGAATTAGATGTCTCCCTTTGCTGATCACTGATTGACTTTTCCTTAATTTCCCATTCATTTTTTCCCCATTTCAGTTGTTATAGATGAAGTCGATTAAATGGTTTTGTGTAATCAAGAACAGCGTTCCATTTCAGTATGATCAACACGGAGCTTGTAAGTCAGGGGGTGGATGTAAACAAGCTGGTAATGAGCCGGCATTTGAAAATCGAGAGGAAGCTTAATAGGAAACCTTCTCCCAGGTGAGGTAGCTTAAGGGCTCAGGGTTTTCAGGGAGGGGCCGTAGACTGGTAGAACTCAAGGTTCAGGTGAGTCAAGGTGTCAGGTGAGGGTAGGGCATACACCAGGGATGTTAGTTTCCTGCTGCTGCTGTAACAAATGACCACAAACTTGGTGGCTTAAAACAACAGAAAGTGATTCCCTCACAGTCTGGAGGCTGGAAGTTCAAAATCAGTCTCATTGGAGATCAAGGTGTCAGTAAGGCCATTCTTCCTTCAGAGACCCAAGGGGAGACTTGGACTTGGCTTGTCCCAGCCCCTGGTGGCTGCTGGCAT
>NW_012103643.1:1209293-1215821 GCF_000951045.1 Mandrillus leucophaeus | reverse complement strand
GAGGGGCTGGATGGGGTTTTCAGGGGGTATTTCCCCAGCACCATAGATCGTCTCATTGCCTTGTCCTTTCACCTTCAGGAAAGGGAGGAGGGTGGGCTAGAGAAAGAGCAAGAAGTGAGAGAGTGGGGAGAAGTGCTTGGAGATACTGCGTTTGTGCAGAAGTCGGAAGGTATGGGAAGAACTGCCCAAAGAAAAGCCTAGCGTGCACCCCTAAGCCTGGCTGTATGGCTATGATAATGAGGCCCAGACTCATGGAAAGAGCCACCTGGACTGTTCTTTCTGTTCAGAGGGGTCTGCGGTGTCTACACTTGCTAACCAATTACGGAGCTTCATAGGGTCCCACCTTGACATAGCTCGTGGAGGTGTAAAACCCTGGTTCAGCCCTGGGAGTGGAGCCTGAGAGTAAGTTTGTGAAGACTCTGCTCTCTGTGGGTCTCATGGACGTGGGGGAGCAGAGGGGACGGTGCAGTCCACGAGGAATTGTCAGAGGCTCCTGGACTACATCAAAGGGCTAGAGTGAGGAGGAGAGAGAGGCTGCTGCTGAACGCTGGGGTCATTCCCCACTGCCAAGAGGGTCTCTCCATGCCTGGAAATGCATCCCAAAGGGCAGCATCAGATAGATTCCTTTCTTACGTTTTCAGGGAAGCTATTCGTTTCTTGTGGCTGCTTTAATGAATTACCACTCTGGTGGCCTAAAGTAACAAATTGATTCTCTGACAGTTCTGGAGGCCAGAAATCTTAAAACAGTATTGGCAGAGCCACGCTCCCTCCAGAGACTCTAGGGGAGGATCCTTCTGTGCCTCTTCCGTCTTCCAGTGGCAGCCAACATTCCTTGGCTTGTGGCCCCGTCACCCCAGTGTCTGCCTCCTTCCTCCTGTGACTGCCCCCTCTGCTTATTTGCGTGAAATCTCCTTCTTTCTCTATTTTATAAGGACACTTATGAGGACCTTTAGGGCCTACCCAGGTAATCTAGGTTAATCTCATCTCAGAATTCTTCACTTAATCACTTCTGCAAAGACCCTTTTTCCAAATAAAGTCACATGATCCAGAGATTAGGCCATTATTCAACCTGGTATAGGCAATTAAAGAGCTCAATAAGGTATCTTAACAATAATCGTATACTCTGTTAAAAAGGCAGATTGTATTACTGCTGGGCTTTTAGACTTGTTTGTTCACAGTACTTTTAAGAATGTCATTGCCAGAGGGTGTAATTTTTAAAATACTGCAACACAGAGTCGAGCAAAGACAATGCCTAATTGTACTTTTCAGCATTCCTTTTTCTCCACCTCCCCAAGAGGATGGATATGAAATATGTGTGTGTCTATGTGTTTTTGGAGGGTAACAGTTTACAAAGCTGTTAGTTTAGCATCCCTTGAACTACCTGGGGCCAGGCACAGCCAGCGTGTACCTTTACCTCCTGGGGACTGAGAGCATCGGCCTGGTTGACTCGGGGTAGTGCAGGCCCCATGCTGTGAGGTGTGGATGGCAGGGGCTCTTCTAGCCTGTCTGGTCCCCTTGGGGGCTGATTGACTCTTTGTTACTCCCATCTTTGGATTAAGGACCTGAACCTCCCTATTAAAATGAGACTCTGGGCTGGACATGGTGGCTCATGCTTATAATCCCAGTACTTTGGGAGGCTGAGGTGGGCGGATCACTTGAGGCCAGGAGTTCGAGACCAGCCTGGCCAACGTGGCCAAACCCTGTCTCTACTAAAAATACAAAAATCAGCTGAGTGTGGTGGCGGGCGCCTGTAATCCCAGTTACTCAGGAGGCTGAGGCAGGAGAATTGCTTGAACCTGGGAGACAGAGGTTGCAGGGAGCCAAGATTGTGCCACTGCACTCCAGCCTGGGTCACAGAGCGACTCTATCTCAAAAAAAAAAAAAAAGACATTGCTGTATAGAGGAGATAATAGATTATGCTGTTTACATCTGTCTTTGTTTGGTGATTCCATTGGTTAGTCACTATTAGTCACTTGCTGTTTATAAAGTGCTGTGTGTGGTAAAGGGGGAGTGGTCCCTGCATTAAGCCATGACTGCCTTACATCTTACCACAGATGCTGATGTGTAAGGACGTAGGGAAGGAAGGTGCTGGGGAATCTCTGGAAGGGCGGTTAGCCTCTGGAGGACCTGGGGTTGGGGGCTTGAGTGGGGAAAGGGGGGTGGCTGGAGTACCTGGAGAGTGACGGAATGCAGGTCCCAGGGAGTGGCGAGACATGCCAGGAGGGAGATCTGGGAGGAGTTGGGGCTGCGTGGTGGTGGGGCTGATGGAGAAGATGCTTGGGTGCTCCCATAGGCAGCAGTGAGACCTCAAGAGCTTCTGCAAGAAATCGAGAGTTCCAGACCCGCTGATTTGGAGGCAGAGTGTAGAGTGAATTCAAGAGGCCGGGAGGAGCCTCAGGAAGAGGTGACATCCATGCCTTAGTCCACGCTGGGGGCGGCCAGACTTTTATTGATACATTCACTATTTTGTTTAATTTAAAGTTTGCCTTTAGTTTGGACTTTTTCCCTTTTTTGTTTTCTTTTTGTTTTTTAAGGTTTTCTTCAGCGTTATTGAGGTTGAAGACAGATAACCACGTGTGCGTCCAGTGTGCAGGGTGGGGCTTCAGTGAATGAACACGTTGTGAAATGGTTACCATGGTCAAGCTCATGGACATGTCCATTACCCCACAGGGTTATCATTTGTGTGTGTGTGTTGAGTTAGCAGTTTTCTTTCTTTCTTTTTTTGAGATGGAGTTTTGTTCTTATTGTCCAGGCTGGAGTGTAATGGCGCGATCTCAGCTCACTGCAACCTCTACCTCCTGGGTTCAAGCGATTCTCCTGCCTCAGCCTCCTGAGTAGCTGGGATTACAGGCGTCCATCACCATGCCCAGCTAATTTTTGTATTTTTAGTAGAGACAGGTTTTCACCATGTTGGCCAGGCTAGTCTCGAATTCCTGACCTCAAATGATTCACCCACCTTGGCCTCCCAAAGTCCTGGGATTACAGGCGTGAACCACCGCGCCCGGCCTCTTAGCAGTTTTTCCAAGTGTGCAATACATTGTTGTTAAACCTGGTCACCACACTGTACATTAGATCTCAGACTTCTGTTTTTTTCTTTATCGTGAACTATGTCCATAAAATAATATTTGAGCCCCGCACTGAAAACATGTATTCATCGGTATTTATTTACTTATTATTTATTTCTATACTTGTACCTCTGTGCATGGCATATTGCATATAATGCATATTGAGTGCATTGTGAAACAGGTACAAAATGTAATTACAAAAAAGAGAAATAACAAGAAATGGAAGGTCCACTGTCTTTATCCTGCGCCTGGAGGCTCCACAGCTGTGTACGAAGGTGTTCCTGTGGTGCTCGAGTCTCAGTTCATGACGGGCGTCTGGGCGCTGGCGGCAGTGGTTGGAATGAACCAGATGGGTGGTGTAGGGGAACAGAGAGGAAGGGCAGGTGGCGAGGCAGCTGGCAGAAGACATTGACATCATGTGTTGATGTCAGTGGCTGATCACATTAGAGAGGGGAGTGAAGACCAAAGAAAGAACAGGGCAGCCGGGCGTGGTGACTCACGCCTTTGACACCAGTGCTTTGGGAGGCTGATGGGGAGAATCACTGGAGGCCAGGAGTTCAAGACCAGCCTGGGCAACATGGGGAGATCTGTCTCTACAAAAAGAAAAAAATGAGCCAGCCGTGTTGGTGTGTGCTTATAGTCCCAGCTCCTGGGAGGCTGAGGTGGGAGGATCACTTAAGCCCAGGAGTTTGAGGCTTCTGTGAGCCACGATTGCACCATGTACTCCAGTCTGGGCAACAGAGAGACTCTGTCAAGAAAGAAAGAAAGAGAAAGAGAGACAGAGAGAATAAGAAAGAAAGGAAGGAAGGAAAGAGGAAGGGGAGGGAGGGGAGGGAGAGAGGAAGGAAGGAGGGAGGGAGGGAAGAAAGGAAGGAAGGAAGGAGGGAAGGAAAAGGGTGAATACAATGGAGAGGTGACTTCCCCTAAAGGAAAGAGAACTGGGGGCAGATGCGGATTTGGGTGGAAAAGACAATCTTCCCTTCCCTCTGTCCCTCCATCCTTCCTTCTGTTCTTCCCTCCCTCCCGCCCTACGTCTTATGACAAGTTGGTTGTGGGGGAAATGATGCAGGAGGAGCTTCCTGGGGGTCGTAAAAATGTGCTCCTGAATAACTACAAAGGTTGGGTGCTGACAGTGTGGGCTCCCTGTGAGTTTCCCGGGGAGGTAATTCATCAAAGGAAGGAGGCTTGAGGGCCTGTGCAGGGCAGAGAGAGGGTGGAGCAAGGCTAGGGGTGCTGCATCTTTGGGCAGTGTCCCCCAACCATGCCCCAGAACTAAGATTGGGGGCTGATTTAGCTGTTTCTGAAGTGATTGGGGGTCCTCAGACCTGGAGGGAGATGATGGTGAGTCCTGAGGGGGAGTGAGACGAACCCTTTGCTGGAAGAGAAATTGTTATTTCATCTTCCCATCCTGCAGAAAACTAAATTTGACATTAATCCTGCACTGTGCCTTCCAGACAGCCATTCAGGTTTTCTTAGGTAAATTCCATTGTCTTCCTTAATCATTGGATTTTTCCTAATGTTATACCTACATATGTGTGTGTGTGTATATATGTGTGGTATATGCATAAATATAAATGTGTATATATATTTTTTCTGTTGATGCTGTTTTAGATAAGTGTTTCTCCTCTGCAGAGAAATAGCTAGCATTTTTCTTGGGTTCCTGTGCGTAGCCAAGGAATCGCTATTGTCTGTAATGTCTGTAAGAACAGGCATGTTCTTGTTTTCTCCTTAGGTGGCCATAAAAGTCATCGATAAGAAGAGAGCCAAAAAGGACACCTATGTCACCAAAAACCTGCGGCGAGAGGGTCAGATCCAGCAGATGATCCGTCACCCCAATATCACTCAGCTCCTTGATATTTTAGAGACGGAAAACAGCTACTACCTGGTCATGGAGCTGTGCCCTGGGGGCAACCTGATGCACAAGATCTATGAGAAGAAGCGGCTGGAGGAGTCTGAAGCCCGCAGATACATCCGACAGCTCATCTCCGCTGTAGAGCACCTGCACCGGGCTGGGGTGGTCCACAGGTAAGGGCCAGGCCACGCTGGTGATCACTGACTGTGAGGTGCATAGATGGCACTGGGCTTTGGCACCCTCTCAGCCTCTGAGAAAGGCTGAGCAATTGCAGCCTGTTTTACAATTTTTCTATATTTTTATTTTATTTTATTTGTTAATTTTTTTGAGACGGAGTTTTGTTCTTGTTGCTCAGGCTGGAGTGCAATGGCGCAGTCACGGCTCACTGCAACCTCCGCCTTGTGGGTTCAAGCAGTTCTCCTGCCTCAGCCTCCCGAGTACCTGGGATTACAGGCACCTGTCACCACACCTGGTTAATTTTTTTGTAGTTTTAGTAGAGACAGGGTTTCACCATGTTGGCCAGGCTGGGAATTTTTCTGTATTTTTATTCCATGGAATTGTTTTGTGAATTGGGTTCATGCCAGTGTGAGGGTTAAAAGAGTAGAATCTGAAGCCAGAGTGACTGGGCTTGCAACCTGGCTCTGCCCTGTAATAGTTATGTGACCTTGGGCAAGTTACTTAACCTCTCTGAGCCTCGGTCTTTTAATCTGTAAAATGGGAATAATAATAACACTTCTCTCTCAGTTGGAGTAAGGGTCAATGAGTTAATAATACATGGGAAGAGCTTGGGACAGCATTTGGTACCTAGTAGGCATCAGGTGTTAGCTGCTTTTCTTCTTGTTTGCATAGTCCCGAGACCAGTTGTTTAGGTGCCTGAAAGAGCCAGTGTTAAGATGGCATGAGATTAGTGCAAGGTATGATGGTGCTTTCATTGTCTTTGCTTTACATATGGTAACCACTCAATAGCTGTTTTATTCAATGAAATTGAATCACCATTCGAATTTTGAACTTGCCCTTGAAATCAAGGAGTGTTTTCCACAAACCAAACCAGTCTTGCAAATAATTTTATGAAAATCAAGCTTGTTTTTAATAGCTTGTTGCTTCCTAGGAAGGGGCTCTACAAAGAAAGTGAATGGAAGCAGCATTCTTAGCAATGTTGCCATTGGTGGTGGTGGGTGCCTGCTTTTAGTACGGTATGAAAATAAGATCAAACGAATTTAAAGAAATAAAAGCTCCCTCTTTTCCTCCAAGGGGGTGTTGGCTTCACTAACAAATGCATGGTTTTTCCTTTGTGAAATTATGATCAATAATTACTCTGGGTTATTGAGAACAACCAGAAATCTTTTTTTTTTTTTTGAGACTGGGTCTCACTTTCTCGCCTAGGCTGGAGTGCAATGGCGCAATCTTGGCTCACTGCAACCGCCGCTTCCCAGGTTCAAGACATTCTCCTGCCTCAGCCTCCCAGGTAGCTGGGATTATTACAAGCGCCCACCACCATGCCTGGCCAGTTTTTGTATTTTGAATACAGACAGAGTTTCGCTATGTTGGTCAGGCTGGTCTTGAACTCCCGATCTCAGGTGATCCACCCGCCTTGGCCTCCCAAAGTGCTGG
>NW_012103643.1:1202649-1208603 GCF_000951045.1 Mandrillus leucophaeus | reverse complement strand
ATTTGCCTATTCTGGCCATTTCATATAAATGGAATTATATAATATATAGTCTTTTGTGATTGATTTCTTTCATGTAGCATTATGTTTTTCAGGTTTGTCTAAGTTATAGCATGTGTCAGTGTCTCCTTCCTTTTTATGACTGCATAATACTCCATGTATGGATATACCACAGTTGGCTGATCCGTTTGAGTTGTTCCCACACTTTGGCTAGTAATACTGCTATGAGTGCTGTTTTCACTTCTCAGAAAACTCCAACTCTTAGGAGTGGAATTGCTGGGTCGTATGTCAGCTTTCTTGATCCTTTTGAGGAAACACATATTTTTAAAAAATTCAACATTTAATGGTAAATCTAATTTTAATTTTAATAATGATAATCGAGTTCTATCTGTTTGAAAGCCATTTTCTTTCTTTCTGTTTTTTTTGTTTTGTTTTGTTTTGTTTTTTTGAGATGGAGTCTCGCTCTGTCGCCCAGGCTGGAGTGCAATGGTGCAATCTCGGCTCACTGCAACTTCCGCCTCCCAGGTTCAAGAGATTCTCCTGCCTCAGCTTCCCAAGTAGCTGGGATTACAGGCACGCGCCACCATGCCCAGCTATTTTTTGTATTTTTAGTAGAGATGGGCTTTTGCCATGTTGCCCAGGCTGGTCTCAAACTCCTGACCTCAAATGATCCACCCTCCTCGACCACACCCCAAGTGCTGGGATTACAGATGTGAGCCACCATGCCCAGCCATGAAAGCCGTTTATTTTCTGATCAGTGACAAAAGCAGCTCCAGGCCTTTACTTAATAGAACTTAGACTTCCAAGGTGGAGAGAGCTGTCTCCTTACTAATGGGATTGGTGCCATGGGATGCTCTGCCCTCTCATGTCTAAACCCACGGGAGGTCCATTGTCCAGGCCTTTTCTAGAGCCAGCCTTGGGTAGGCACCATTCAGGCCAATCATTTCCTCCTCACTGAGGTGAGAACACCTCTTCATATACGTATTCTTAGTCATGCGTGTTGTCATGAGATCACACTTCATTAGAACTCTGTGGGCTTAGATTAGCAAGGAAGAGAACATTCAGAAATGGTAAGTGAATCATGCTATTTTTGGCTCTTCCCAACAATACCCTTGGGTAGCCTGAGGTGTCATAGCTCTGCCGTTATTAGGAAAATGATAGTCGTAAGTGTGCCTGGCTCTGTCTTTGTTTATTAAGATGACAAAGGCAGAAATCTCACAAGTGAATCAGCTTGGATTATCGACTCCGCAGGTCACAGTGGAAAATGGAACGAGGGACTGCGAGCGGCAGAGCTTTTTGTGGTACTTGGGGTGTTTTTTGCAAGGATTTTGTGCTGTCAAAAATAAGATGAGCACTGAGCTTCTCAGGATTGTGAGAACAACAAAGAAAACCAAGTGGAAGCTGCGCCTTGCACACTGGCCTCTCCTGCAGGAAATTCTCAACAGCCCTTTTAAAGTAATTTTAACAAAATCCAATCCCTCTCAGCGCAATTACTGTCAGAATGTCAAAGCAATGAATTTAATAATGTTTTGATAGCAAAGACGGTATACTTTTTCTTTCTCTGATCTCCAGCTTTTTCTACTTTTGCCTCTCTCTCCTCAGGAATATATTTATAATCCAATAATGGCAAGGGCTCAGATCTTTTAAAGTTAGAGAAGATTGGAAATACACAGACAATTTAGGAAGATTTTTTTCACGTTTCCCTCTAAAAATCATGTTAATGTGTGTCACCGCCCATGGACATAGGTGATTAGGTGGTTGAGACTTCACATTAAAATGCTTGTTTAGAATATATTCATAGTGGCTTTAACGGAATGTCTTGACTTTCAAAGACTCTATATCACTAATTTTGGGTGTTCATATTTCAACTGACCACTGGTATGCTCTTTACTGGAGCCCTTTCTCATAAAGAATTTTCTCCTTTATGCTGCAAAGGTGGAATGAATTTCATAAATTATTTTGAGGTTAGAGTTTTCAAATGAATAAGAGACTATTGCATTTCAGAGAGGCCCTGGAGTCGCTGGTGGGAAGATTTCTGAGTAAATATATTGGATCATGCAAAAGGATTCAGGATGATTTTTTGTGGCTATATGTGTACAGTGATTTTAGGGGCTTTTGGTTGTGTGTGTGTGTGTGTGTGTGTGTGTGTGTGTGTGTTAGGGGATGCTTTAAAAATGCAGTTCCTGATTAGGCTGATATTATGTTGTTATGTCATAATCAACTTAATGCTAGCAGAGCCCTCATTTCCTGTGGCATTAAATCGAAATAATTATTTATCTTTCCAGAAGTATTTAAACATCATTTAAAAGAAACAATAAATATGACAAGTAGGTTTTTTGTTTGTTTGTTTGTTTTTTCAAAGGAAGCTAAGCGTGTATAAAGCAGATTCGCTTTGCTGGCAGAGAACTTCCTATGAGACTAGACTTGCCACAGCCTCTGTGTCTAGGGCTGTTGTTCATTTTTACAAAGGTAGAGTGTGGTCTAACTTCTTTATTATTCTATTTTAGAATTGTCTAAGCTTCTCTAAAATATAACAGGTTGCTTTTCCTTCCCCTAAACGTGCTCACCCAGCAGGATGCCAAAATCTGATGATTTGCCTATTGTATATAGAGCATCAACTCTTAACATGAATCACCTAGAACGCCGATTCTGCTGAGAGGCTAATTTGAGATTCATGTGTTCATTCAAAATGACCAAGTCCAATCAAACTATACAGAGAAAACACAACTGGATAATACAATACCACCATCCCTAAGCAGGAAGAGAGAAGCCATGGGGCTGCAGGACCAGGAGAAAGAGACACACGATCAAAGGGAGCCGGAGCCTGAGCTCGGATGTGTGTCAACACCGTGGCTCCCAGGGCCATGACCTTATCCATTCATCAATATGGAGAAAAGGGCTCTCTGCGCTTAAGAGGAAGGAGTGGAAGACAGGAGGCCCTTCTTTGTTCTTTTTGGCCTGACAAGAAGCAGGCCCAACCTGTGCTGGTTGGGGGGTTAAGAAGTCTGTTAACTTTCGGGTTTTCTTAGAGAGGAGAGGAAGGGGACAGCAGATGAGAGGGAACGATTTCTGCTCACATCCAGGAGCTGGATGGAATCCCAGGGCCTTCTGCTGAGAGCGAGCACATATCTGGAGGCACCAGTGACAGCAAAAGTTTTGTGTTTAATTGGGTTTTAAAAAAATCGCATTGGAAATGTGAGCTCTTGCAAAGCTCCAGCCCAACAGCTTCATGGATTGGGATGCACAGTGGTCTGCAGCGCTGACGTGAAAGCCAGACCCCCTTGTCCACGTGCTGGTTTGGCCACTCCAGAGTGGTGCTTGGCAAATCACTCGAGCTTTTGTACCTCCCTTTCCACAGCTACACAACAGGGAAAATGGATTCTCCACTTCACATGGCTGTTGTGAGGATTAGACAAGTCAGTCTGCATGAAGTGCTCAAAACCGAGACACTGTGTAAGGACTGAGTCCATGTTCTCTGTAATTACTACTGAGTCCAACCCATTCATTGTATCCACAGGAAGCTGAGGCCCACAATTCTCCGTGCTCAGGGCCCCATAGCTGTTCTCTGCTTGTACTGCCCTTGTCTTTGGCTGAATTCTACTCATCCTTCAGGTCCCAGCTCCAGGCTCACCTTCTCTGGGAAGCCCTCCAGGCTTGGTCCCCTGGCCATAGACTCCCAGCACCCTCTACTTTTCTTTCTGAGCACGTATCCTGTGGTTACTTCTCTCTATCTGCCTTCTGCACAGGCCACAGCTTAGCCCAGTGCTCAGCCCGGTGGGCACACAGTAAGACTTTGTTGAATGAAGGAAGGAAAATTGAATGAATACAGCTAGTGTCAGAGTTTGCACTGGGATGGAAGCTTTCTGGTAGTCAGTCCTATGTTCTGGAATAGTCCATATTCTCCCTGGAATTTCAAAGGAGTTTCTTCATTGACTTAGTGTCACTGTGTTTATTTTTTAGGTCACAATTTGTAGAGTGGCATCTTTCTAGTGAATGGGTCTTTCAGTTTTATAAACAGAATTTGTTTCTGGAACATTACGGGAACTCAATAAAGGTTTCATTTTAAATAAATAAATCGGGTTCATGGATAACACATTATTCTTGTATTTTAGCAAAATACCCATATTGTAAATAAATCAAGAATTTGCACATCATTTGCTTTTAATACAGTGCTTTTGAAGATAAGACCTAACCAAAAAAAAAAAAAAAAAAAAAAAAAAATAAAACATTTTAGCTGAGAAATACCTATTGCCTTGGGGAGTTATGTGCTTGGGGAGTTTGGGATGCTTTATTCTTAGTTTATTATTAAAATTCATCTTGTGACCATCCCCGTAGGCAAAACTTTTTCCATCAAACTTAATCCTGTCTGAGTTGGGTCTGTCCTTCCCTGGGCCCCTTCTCTCTTACCTTTCGCTGGGCAGGGGGGCATGCCCCCCAATACTGTTTGCTTATGGCCAAATTGATCACCTCTTTTAAGTATTTTCTGGAGTCTTAACTCTTCACCTTGTCTTAGAATCTTTCACTTTATTATCCTCACCTCCAGCCTCTCACCTCATAAATGGAGTGGCCCGCAAAGCCCTCAGGAATCCACTGTGGCATTTCCCGCTGCCAGTGGCCCCGCTGGGTAACCCTTCTCATGATGGCTGGGCTCCGGGGCAGAATTAGAAGCTTAAATTAGAAGTTTAAATGACTTGCCCGGGCCTGGTTGGTGGGTCCATTAGAGAGAGCCAGACCCCAGCACCTGTCCTTACTCCCTTCCGCGGGCTCCCTTGCTTGACTCCCTGTCTTTGCTCAGCCTCCCCACTTGCGGTGTTCACTGGTTCTGCCACGTCTCATGCTCTCCTCCTCTTACCTCCTATCCTGATGTCTCAGTGTTACACCATTCAGTTCTTTGGACTCAACCCTGAGTGGCTCCCCCAGGCTCTTTCCTGAGTTCCTGCCCCTCAGCCTAGACCTCCTGGGTTGGGCATGGCCTGTGGAGGCCCAGGGGAGAGACTGCCTTCTCTTTGCCTTCTCCCATCCCACAACTCTGGATGCATGTGATGCATGCATGTGCATGCACACACACACGTGCGCCCATGACCATATACACATGGTGCACTCTGACATATGAGAAACCACACACGTGTGTATGCAACACATATGTGCAAACTCACATGTGTACGTTCATACACCGATGGATGTGTGCACATGCATGCACACACCCACACATGTACACTCTTGCTGTCCCCACATGCATGCACATGCATACACATGCATGCACAAGGTCACATGAACATGTGCCAACACTTGCAGTGTGCACACATAAACTCATGTGCACTTACACACTCCGGCGTAAACACACACACACACATACACACACACACACACACACACTCCTGCTTTCCACCTCCCCAGCACTGCTCCTGTCTGCCTCTTTGCTCCACAGACTTGGAGCAGCTGCCTTTCTGCCCCCAGGGGCGGAGGAGCACCTGTATGTCTGTCATGGCAACAGGACCCTCCCTGACTCTCCTCCCTGCACCCTCTGTCCAAGAGGGCAGTGACTCAGTTTATGGCGGCCAGTCTCAGAACCTTCTAATTGACCATCTTGAAAGAGATGCAAGGAGAGTCCGTGTGGGCGGGTGGAGGGGAGGGGAAGGGGTTGCTTGGTAGCCTGTGGGGAACCTTGAATGGCTAGTCATGGCCTGTTTGTGTGCTGGTGCTTTTGAAAGAACTTCGAACAAAGGGCTGTGATTAGGTGATACCTAGAGGGTGTGGAGGAGTCTTCTCCCCGCAGGTCCTTTCCCGATCTCTGTAAAAACACCCTGCGCTTATCTCAACATCTGGTCTGTCTGCTGCGATGGGTTCCCTTTGAGCATTTCTCCCTGGAACTGCCTAATGAGCAGAGAAGGGTCCTGAAGCCTTCTGAGCCCCCACAGCGTCTCTCTAGTGTCCTCTTCTCTGCTGGGCTCCCTGCT
>NW_012103643.1:1194061-1201029 GCF_000951045.1 Mandrillus leucophaeus | reverse complement strand
TTTTTTTGAGGCGGAGTCTTGCTCTATCGCCCAGGCTGGAGTGCAGTGGCGCAATCTGGGCTAACTGCAAGCTCAGCCTACCAAAGTGGTGGGATTACAGGTGTGGGCCACCATGCCCCGCCCTGCGCTACCTTCTGTGCCTTGTGCCACACCCCTTTATTGCCTCTCCTAGCTCCTCTTTGAAGGCCATTGGCCAAGAAAAAGCAACTTCCCATCTATCCCAGGGCCATTCTCTTCTCCTTCACCTTTGTTCACAGTTAAAAGTTAACACTGGGTTTACGCCATTCTCCTGCCTCAGCCTCCCGAGTAGCTGGGACTACAGGCTTGTGCCACCATGCCCGGCTAATTTTTTTTTGTGCTTTCAGTAGAGACGGGGTTTCACCATGTTAGCCATGATCTCCTGACCTCGTGATCTGCTTGCCTCAGGCTCTCAAAGTGTTGGGATTACAGGTGTGAGCCACAGCGCCCAGCGAATTTCATTCTTTTTTATGGCTGCATAGTATTCCATGGTACATATATACCCCATTTTCTTTATCCAATCCACCTTTGATAGCACCTAGGTTGATTCCATGTCTTTGCTATTGTGAATAGTGCTGCAGCATCTTTTGGGTAGGATTATTTATTTTGTTACCCTTCCTGTTTTATTCCAGGTGTCTCTCATTTTTTCTGCCTCTTTGGATCATTTGTATCCTCTTTGATCACTGTTGAGTAGCTGAGCAGACAGTCTGGGTTGCCCACTGTTCTGAATGGACTCAGGGACATAACTTCAGGAGGCTAAGGATGTCCCACAGTGAACTGCCTGAGTGAGGCACTTGGTTGTAGTCGTACCATTCTTAGTACGGATTGCTTAGGGAAGGAAAATGTATCCAAAAGCTGCTTTTATAAAAATTTATAGACAATATTTTTTAGAGCAGTTTTAGATTTACAGAAGACTTGCATAGAAACTACAAGAGAGTTCCCGCACACCGTCCCCCCACCTGCATTTTCCCTGTTACGAATATCTTGTGTTCTCCTGGCACATTTGTTACAATGGATGAACCAGTATGGATACAGTCTTATTAACTAAGGTCTGAGTTTACCTTAGGGTTCACTCTGTGATGTGCAGTTCTATAGATTTTGATAAATGCACAGTATCATGTAACACCACTACTGTATCGTAATAATTTCAACACCCTAAAACCCTTCTATATTCCCCTCTATTCATCTCTCCTTTCTTCCCTCCCACACGCCAGCCCCTGGCAGCCACTGCTCTTTTTACCATCACCATAGATTCCCAGAATGTCATATAGTTGGAGTCAAACAGGATGTAGCCCTTTCTGACCAGCTTCTTTCAATTAAAAGCATGCATTTGACGTTCCTCCGTGTCTTTCCAAGTGAATCACACAATTTTTGGCTCAATATCTTATTTGTTTTTATCACTGAAGATAAAAAGATATTCTTTAATATCTTATATCTTTTTTCTTTTTCTTTTTTATTTTTTGAGATGGAGTCTCACTCTGTTGCCCTAGGCTGGAGTGCAGTGGCACAATCTTGGCTCACTGCAGCCTCCATCTCCTGGGTTCAAACGAGTAGCTGGGATTACAGGTGTGCTCCACCTAATTTTTGTATTTTTAGTAGATACGGGGTTTCACCATTTTGGCCAGGCTGGTCTTGAACTCCTGACTTCAGGTGATCAACCCGCCTCAGCTTCCCAAAGTGCTGGGATTCTGGGTGTGAGTCACCGCACCTGACCTTATTTCTTTTTATTACTGAATGTGCCATTATTTGGATGCGCCAAAGTTTGTTTATCCATTCTGCTACTGAAGGACATCTTGGGTGCCGCCAGTTTGGGGAAAGAATGATTGAAAGAATGATTGAAACATTTATGTCCATAAGTTTTCCACTCATTTGGGTAAATACCTAGGTAAAAGCTATTTTTAAAAATGAGATTTTAGTTCCTTTTTTCCTAAAGTCTGGAGGAAAGTATTCTCCCTTTTCCTTCCGGATAAGTTACAAAGGACAAAGCAGGAATTGGAAGTAAATAAAGCCGAAGGCTATTGAATGTTTTTTTATTTTTTATTTTTATTATTATTATTATTTTTTGACACAGAGTTTTGCTCTGTCACCCAGGCTGGAGTGCAGTGGCGTGATCTCGGCTCACCGCAACCCCCGCCTCCCAGGTTCAAGCGATTCTCCTGCCTCAGCCTCCCTAGTAGCTGGGATTAAAGGCATGCGTCACCACGCCAGGCTAATTTTATATTTTTTTAGTAGAGACGGGGTTTCTCCATGTTGGTCAGGCGGGTCTTGAACTCCTGACCTCAGGTGATCCGCCCGCCTCGGCCTCCCAAAGTGCTGGGATTACAGGCGTGAGCCACTGCGCCCAGCGTGAGTGTTCTTTTCTTGTGCGTGGGTAAGTACACTGATCTCTTGGACAGAGACGGAAGTAGTTCACCCTCCCATTAACTAGCCACGGAACCTTTAGGCCGTTGGATTGGTTGTCACTGAAATCTTTTCGAAATCTGGACAAATAACCCAGGTT
Source organism: Mandrillus leucophaeus (assembly GCF_000951045.1). Taxonomy (NCBI): domain Eukaryota; kingdom Metazoa; phylum Chordata; class Mammalia; order Primates; family Cercopithecidae; genus Mandrillus; species Mandrillus leucophaeus. The sequence goes on along the minus strand of NW_012103643.1, from coordinate 1,198,511 downwards.
AACCAGGTGTATTCTGTGCATTTTTCTTAAGGGATAGAGTTGGTTATAAAGGGATGCTATGGGTGGGAAGATAGTGACTTTGAACTGATTTTATTTTTTTCTCAGTTTGCCTAATAATTATTTTTAATATGTCCTGCCTTAGTTTTAGGACGTTTCCTAGATTTTAAAAGCGGGTGTTGTTTTTCTTTTGCATTTTCTCTTATTTTTGGTCTTTCATTTATATCATTCTTCTAATCACTGTGGTTGTTCTCTAGGCTTTTGTGGCCCCAGAATTACCCAACTTAGTTTTATTGTTCTTGGCAGTTACTGTCTTTTACCTCGCCTCTTTAGGATGTTTTCCCCCACACTGTTTGTTCTGAACCAAATTTCTCCTTTAATGCCTTAGTGTGGCTTCCCTTCTTCCCAGGCAAAGAGGCTTTATTTCATTTGAAACAAACCGTGGCCTTCCTTTAGATTTTAGAGAGTGCTGCTGTTTATAATCAGGGTTCACGGAACAACAGTTTGGGATATTGCTGGCATACTATTTTGTGTATGCATGTGTGTGTTTTGGAATTACCATATATGCTTGAATAGAAGTCAGGCTGGTATTACGTCTTCAGTATCTTCAGAAAAGAGGAAGTGCCTTACAGAGTCCTTGCAAATCTCTCATATGATAAGGACACAATTTCAATGATAGTATTTTATTTTCAATAACAAAGTACTAGTTAGAGAAGACACATAAACCTTTATTTGGCTCACTGATGACTTTGGGTGCTCTAGAAATCACTGGAGGAACCCAGTAGGAAGGAAGGTAAAAGCATTTACGTGGCTTTAATAATAACTTCTAGAGATATGGCCTCTTGATTGTGAGAGTTTGAGAGGCCAGTCTCAAAACAGTTCACTGAGTGGTTAATTTATGGAGATTTTAAATGGGTGCGTATGATTTGGGATAAGATTTCCAGCAAAGGCATCATATGCAAATTAAAAAAAAAAATACTTTATCTCAAATATCCAGTCACCTGAAAGATCATGTTACATTGAAACACTGCACAAAGACTCAAAAAGTCATCCTGGTTCTGCCTGTGACTAGTTTGAATAAAATTGTTTCATGAAATGTGACAGCGTGGAAACAGTATTTCTTAAATTAACTATGTTAACATTTTAATATATGGTCTTAAATAGGATGATGCAGCTTTAAAGATAAGTGGTATCAATAGTCATTTAATAATTCTATTGCATTCCTAAAAAGTATGCGTTTGCGTTTTCCAAAAACCTTTTACTGAGGGACAAAGTCTTCCTATTGGAAAAGCAAGGAGGTCACCTTATATTTGGAGTCACCCTGTATTTGGACACGTGTGATGCCTCTACAAGGCACGCACAGTTTTGAAGTATTCTGTGCATTGTTTCATTTGGAGTGAAGGGAAAATATACAATTCTTCTTCCCATTTGTGGGCACACTGGATTGGGCAATGTCAGTTTATATCCCCAGTTTGAACACGGATCTTCCTTCTCAGCCAGCACCCAGCCCTAAGGCTATCGGTAATTTTGAATCTGTTGGACACTTTTTAGAGTTCATCCTTTTTTTTTTTTTTTCTGCGTTTGGCTCCTTAATTCTTACCATCCTGTAGTCCTGCCCTTCCTGTGACAACAGCCTGGCTGACATAACCCCTGCCCACCCCCGCACCTGTCCTTTCCCAGTTTGCTGTGAACGCCAGTGTTCGCCACCAGCCTGTTGGTCTTTTCCCCGCACCAGTTCTCTGCCCTCACCTTGACAATCTCACATCCTTTCAAGGCTTCAGCGTCCACCCATATTGAGGTTGAAAACTGGTAGCCTGCAGGCCATATCTTGCCTGCAAGGGTGGGGTTTATGGTTGTTTTCAATATGAGTTTGTTGCCAACATTTAAAAATTGAGATCAAATCTGGACCTCTGGCTTCTTTTGGAGAATGAGGTGAGCTGGCAGTGCTGGGACCAAGCCGTGAGCAGGTGTCCCCGTTAAGTGGGGCACTGCGGTCCTGTTTGCCACAGCCAGTCCTAGCTACCGCTCCTTTTTGTTTTCGACATTGACGTAGTGTATCAGTTGCTGTTTTTGTTTTAACATGATTACGCCATTCAATTCCCTACAGTAGAGATAAGAGGAAAAAGAAACATTTCTCTTGCCTATCTCTCTACTCAAAAGTGAGAAAATAAAAGCCGGATCAAGAATGGTATGTTTAAAAACAATGGAAGAGAATGTGTGTTTGTGTGTGTGTGTGTGTGTGTGTGTGTGTGTAAGAGTATTTTTATATGGTTAACATTCAAGGTGTGTCTGAGTTGGCATGCTACAATTTAAGATGCCAGAGCTGATAATAATTGACCTAGATGGTTTTGATGTCCAAATATATTCTTTTGCCCACATAAATACTTCTGCTTCTGAAATCTCAAATGATCTCATTGGTAATCTGGACTCATTGGTATTTACTGAGTACCTGGAATGTGCAAAGGTACTGGGGTACAATGGGAAGCAGGGCAGACACGTTTCCTGCCTTCTGGGAGCTTACAGTCACAGGTGCAGACACCAGACACCTCATACTCAACATGACCCTGGGCTCATTTCTCCCTTCCACCTCCTCCCGTCCTCTCAGTGTCAATGCATGGCATCACCTAGTATCTGATTAGCAATCTTCATTCCATCTGGAACTTAGTTCCCTTTAGCTCTGTAAAGTTAACATATTCTCGGGCATGACACCAGGTATTAGGACACCAACATCTTTGGAGTCCATTATTGTGCCCATGATAATATCTACCTGCTAAATAGATTAACTCATCCTCACCTGCCAGTTTGTCATGACCCTTGGGCTCCAAACATGGAGGTCATTGGACTCATCAATTAAGTTGGCTTTCACATGTTTTTTTTTTTTTTTAAATTGCTTCCCCAAATCTGAGGTTGCTCCCAGTGTCACCAACCCAGGGCCACATTCGTATGAAATATTTCCCTGGCCCCTCAGACTGCGCCATCTTGAGTGATGTGCTCCTCTCTCCCCACACCCTGGTTCTGCTTAACTTCCAGGTTCCGGTTTAGGTCTTGCTTTCTCCAGAAACTTTTCATGATCCCTTCTGTCCTCTTTGCTCTCTGTCGTCTCTGAAATTCTTCAGCTTTTATAGTCTACAGCAATTAATTGTTAATATATCATGTCTTTTAAATATTTACTTGTTGATTGAGTTTTGGCAGAAAGCTTTACGGGTTGGTTAGAAGTGACTCTAAAAACAGTTCATTGCCCGTCAGAAGCAAAATGTAATTCCATTATTTCGAATGCTTATCTGAAATGTTGTGTGGTTTTGTTTATTTCAGAGACTTGAAGATAGAGAATTTGCTACTAGATGAAGACAATAATATCAAGCTGATTGGTATGACTTTTTTTTTTTTTAAAGCAAAATTATCTTTTAAGTGTTGTGTTGTCAGTTCTCAACTTTGAAAAATATCCATGGTCTATCTCTAATACCCAGACAATATTCTAGATTATCTTCTTTTACCTCCAAAATTTAATAATGGTTTTGAAAATGGATCATGTGTTTCCTTGTCTTATTCAAACTATAGCTTCTCCATAAATTCAGATGGAGCTGACCTTTTGTAGAATTTATTTTTATTTGGATTAAGCGGAAAACTTCTTAAAAATAGTGAAAGATAGTTTGGCTCAGAAATGCTTCCCATAGCTTTGTCATATCTCATTCTGCTTCTCGGTGAATGCAGGGATGCCTAAAATAAGGGGGAATGCAATTGACCTTCTCTTTTTAATATAATCTTTATTCAGGCTCGTTGGTACAATGGGAGCTGTGCAGAGAAGTCCCCACAAAGGGGTAGTTAGAAGTCTGAACCAATCAGAAGGAAGCTACAAGATGGAGCATCATAATTGGTTCATAATTCAGGGTCCATAGCAAATGCACTGCATGACTCATTTTCTAGACGAATTCAGGTGGTTCTATTGTTGTTATTGTCTCCCTCTGTGGTTGCTCTGGGCAGAATTCAGGGCATCATTTTTGTATCCAGATACTAGACGGCACCATCTTTTATTCCTCTCTCCCTCTTTTCTTTTTCTCCCACCTGAAGTGCAAGTAATTTCTTTCACCTCAATGGCTTGAAAAGACTTTATAGGAGGGGAAAAGAAGAGGATCAATAGGACTTTGTGAATTTAACTTTTATGCCCAAGAAGGAACTTTTGTTTGACAAATGCTGAAAGTCATTACAAGATTCTCCAAAACACATCATTAAAATGACTTATTCGATATTTTGGGATTACAGTCAGCTCCCAATTCAGAACCAGGCAAGAGGCTGCACAGACTCTGGATAATTAAACACCGTTGATAGGTGTTGATGGATACACTTATTATTAGAAAGTTAACAGTGAGGAGGAAACCAATTTTTCCCAAAAGCATTTAGGAGAATCTATTCTTAGAAGATTCTTAGATAATTCAAATGATTTTCTTTTTCTTTT
>NW_012103643.1:1189773-1193341 GCF_000951045.1 Mandrillus leucophaeus | reverse complement strand
AATAGGCCAGGTGCAGTGGCTCACACCTGTAATCCCACTTTGGGAGGCCGAGGCAGGCGGAGCACGAGGTCAGGAGTTCAAGACCAGCCTGACTAACATGTGAAACCCCCGTCTCTACTAAAAATGCAAAAATTAGCCAGGCGTGGTGGTGCACGCCTGTAATCCCAGCTATTCAGGTGGCTGAGACAGGAGAATCGGTTGAATCTGGGAGGCAGAGGTTGCAATGAGCCAAGATCGTGACACTGCACTCCAGCCTACGTGACGGAGCAAGGCTCTGTCGCAAAAAGACTGAGGCTGGTGAGTCATGTAAGGTGCAGACGGAGTTTCTACATCTCAGGTGGGCATTGCCCATCCTGTTTCTTTCCTTCCCTCTTGCCCCTCTGTCTCCTCTGTGCTTGGTGTCTCTGCTTTCTCGTTACGTGGTAGCCCTAGGTGACCATCGACAGAACTGTCTTGTGGAATAAGCGATGGTGAAATGCACAGACCTTTTTATTGGGTGGACGTTTGCTCAGGGGATTCTAGAAAAACCAGTCATTTCACTGCTGCAATCAGTGGATCCTTTTATAAGGGGCTCACAGATTGGTTGAATAACAGAACCTCTTAGAGGAGACCTGTCTGAGTCAAGTGAGGAAATCATACACCTAAATGAGAGCCCGCCCCTTCCCCTCTTGCTGCACGTTATGGTCACTCTTTGGGCGCCAGGAACCATTTTATTCAAATCCCACAGAGTCATCGCCTCTCTGCTGGCAATGTCTGGATGGGCACTGCAAAAACATTTTAGGTCTTTGGAACAAAATCGGCCCCTTCAGAAAGCAGGATGCCCGCACCTGCTAGAAAGGAGGCAGTGACCATTGGATTTCCCTTTGTTTAATGGTGCCCATTTGGTTGCCGGTTCTCTCCTGAGCGGTGGAAACTGAGGAACCCTACCTCACACCTCCCCCAAGAGAGACCTTAGACTATCCCTGAGGGCTGGTAGGAACTGCATTTGGTTAAGAAAGAACTGCATTTCCGCATTTCCGGAAGGCATGGAGGGAGAGATGAAGGCCCAGTGTCTGTGAGGTTTCTTGCCCCTGGGTTGGGCAATTTGGATCAAAGGTCTTCCAACTCCTGTCTTTTTTGTAACTTGAAAGCTCTTTGAACCTTCTTTTCTTCAAAGGCATTACCTACTTGTTTTTTTTCAACAGTGATTATAGCTATTATGATTGCCTCTTAATAGTTTCTCTTTCTTTGAAAGAATTCGGTTTAAATAAATCTACTTAAGCCATGTTTCAAATTAACTAGAATTACCAGGAGTAAGATTTGATTTAATCAGAAGGTTTTTTTTCCCTTTTAAAAAAAGCAGTCTGATGTTTTGGTAATCTTAAAAGGGAAGAGGGGCAACTTAGAACTGAGTTTTGCACTTCAGTATTCCAAAGCAGGTTCACTTGGGCGTTTTGTGAGATTCATCCTGTAGCTCTCAGAAAATTGAGTGGTTGTTGGCTGATATATTTACCAAACCTAATTGAGACAGACCCATGTAACATTGCTGGGAGGTGGCCTTCTCTCAAGTTCCACAATTCCAATTATAGGCAGATGTGTACAGTTTTAATAATTACAATTATGAATGTGAAGCAAACTGGTTGTTTCTCTACAAATATATTTTAAATCAAACCCTTTCGGCTAGATCAACATAAGTTGCTTAACACGCAGATTCTATCTCTTCCACCTCCCAAATGCCCTGCTAAGTTATCTTCTTGAAACTGTGCTCAAGATAAGGCCAGACTGTTCCCAAACTTGCCTGGGATGGTGGAGGGTGATCTGACCTCTTATCTCTCCCTCTGCCCTCTTTTGAGAACAAGTCCTTCTTTCTGGACCCCAGGTCTTGGAGAGGTGAGGAGGTGAACAAAACGAGGCAGCCCTTTGCTGTGAAGGGAACGCTGTTGAGATTAGGAACGGAGTCTTTTGCTTTGATCTCAGAAGTTTAGAGATAACAATTTCTAGGACTCTGATGAAACTGGGCCTCCTCGACTATTATTGTCTTTATTTGATGGTGCTGTCTCTCACAGTGGGTGCTCCTCACAGGTTTGTGTGTTCATTAACATTCTTCTAGGTTCATTTTCAAACTGAAAGCAGTCAAACAACCCTCCAATTTAAAGCACAATATTATTTTTCTTCTCCCCCCCACCTTTCTTTTTGAGATGGAGCCTCGCTCTGTCTCCCAGGCTGGAGTGCAGTGGCGCAGTCTCGGCTCACTGCAACTTTTGCCTCCCGGGTTTAAGCAATTCTCCTGCCTCAGCCTCCCGAGTAGCTGGGACAACAGGTGTGCGCCTCCACACCTGGCTAATTTTGTGTTGTTAGTAGAGACGGGGTTTCGCCATGTTGCCCAGGCTCGTTTCGAACTATAGCCTCAGGTGATCTGCCCACCTTGGCCTCCCAGAGTGCTGGGATTACAGGCATGAGCCACTGCCCCCGGCAGATTTTTCTTCTTATAAAAATATTCACGCCCTTTTCTTCCCGCTTCAGTGATCCTGAGGGGTGGGGTCTGAGAACAGGGTTTCTCAGGTTCTTTTTAACTGATATCTCCTCCTAGTCTCCCACACCCATGACTCCTGAAGGATTTACCTTGGACACGGTTTTTGGGGCCTATGGATGCTGGCTGGGTCGATGGGAAAGGTGTAGGGGGAGAGTTGGGGAGGGAAGAGTAAGGGAGTCAAGGAGGCGAAGGGGAGGGAGGTTAAGAGAGAAAAATGGAATCGTAAAAAAACAAAAGAAGAGTTCAGTGTTTGAACATGCAGCACGCCTGGTTGGTTTGTTTGCCATTCCCTCTTGTAGTTTGGGCTGAAGGGTTTGGGTGATATTTAGAGCCTTCAAGAGTTTTCTGAGCTCTGCTTAGATGGGATCCTCTTTAGAAAAGCTTAACGCAGTGACTTTGGAAAAACATTTTGGCTGTGACATCTTGAACTGCACAGACTGGACTGTATCTCTCCTCCCCTGAGATTTCCTACAACGTTCCTAATGGTCATGTGCCCTGCAGGTGGAGACACGTTTGAGTGAGGTGAAAATACATTCGTGAAACTAGACATAAATACTGCCGATTGAGAAAGTGCGAGAGTTTTGTTCAAGACTGGAAGCCTGTCTCTGCCTGAGCCCTGCAGCCTGAGTCTTCTGTTTGGGGGGGATGGACCATAATATTTACATTGAAGTTCAAAGGATGAACTATGATCTTAATTCTGAGATCAACAAAGATTAAGGAAAGATTCAGATGAGGGCATAAGAGTAACAACTCTCTAATTACCTGTCAGTTTCAGTATCTTTAAGATCAAAAGGTAAACATGGTGCAGAAGGCATAATAGACCCAAAGTCACTGATGCACTGGGCTTTCTCCCCCCTTTTCTTGGGTATGTTAATTATCCAGGAACAAAGCGGTGCCATGAGGTCGCTTAGTCTAGTTTGCATTGCCATCTTTCTTTTTTTTTTTTTTTTTGAGACGGAGTCTCGCTCTGCCGCCCAGGCTGGAGTGCAGTGGCCGGATCTCAGCTCACTGCAAGCTCCGCCTCCCGGGTTCACACCATTCTCCTGCCTCAGCCTC
>NW_012103643.1:1188095-1189565 GCF_000951045.1 Mandrillus leucophaeus | reverse complement strand
TGCCTCAGCCTCCCGAGTAGCTGGGACTACAGGTGCCCGCCACCTCGCCCGGCTAGTTTTTTGTATTTTTTAGTAGAGACCGTGTTAGCCAGGATGATCTCGATCTCCTGACCTCGTGATCCGCCCATCTCGGCCTCCCAAAGTGCTGGGATTACAGGCTTGAGCCACCGCGCCCGGCTATCTTTGGGGAAATTTTTAAAAGACTTTCATGAAATGAAAACATTCAGCTGAAAAAGTCAACTGTAAGTGGCTGGATTGCATGTCACTGAGGGTGACACCGGCAGCCAGAGATAATCAGTCTTCCTTCATCTTTTCCCCACTTGGCGGCTTGGAAGCTAACTCCAATCCCCTCTGCCTGTTCTTTCTTCCTGCCTTCATCCTAGAAAGCGAATTCTCTCTTTTTTTCCTGGATGACTCATTTACAAGATTGGATGGAAATAGGTTTTAGTTCAGCATACTGTTTGCTCTAACTGGCTTTAACAGTGAGGCCCGATGTAAAATGCTCTCAGCTAAGCCAGGGAACCGCCACTGACATTCTTTTGCCTTGAGTCTCATATCCAGACGTTATGGTTTGCAGCTGCTACGATTTTCTTTAGGGTGCTAAATGATGTGTTAGCCTGAGAGAATGTTTCCTTTCCTGCTGCCCTTTTTATTTTTCCTTTTTTTCCTCCCTCTTCATTTCCGCAGTTTTCTAATTCGGAGCTTGTTTTGTTCACCTCTCTTTGCAGACTTTGGTTTGAGCAACTGCGCAGGGATTCTGGGTTACTCGGATCCGTTCAGCACGCAGTGTGGCAGCCCTGCCTACGCCGCACCTGAACTGCTCGCCAGGAAGAAATACGGCCCCAAAATCGATGTCTGGTCCATGTGAGTTATCAAGCTTCTGAACGTCAATGTTCCTCCTGCTGTCTCCACCGTGCCTTTCTTACGAAATCATGCTTGAGTACTGGATGGCAGGCACAGGTGACAGGCCCAGGAGTACGTTGTCAGGGATTCTTTGGGGCCTGGCTTTCCATCTCTGTTCCTTCTGTTTTGGTCTGCACGAACTGTCAGAATGGCCTTTACCAAAATTCAGTGCGGTGCTGAGGAGGGGAGAAAACCACGTCCTGCCCTCACAGAGCTCACATTCTGGCTTTGCGACTCATTTATGCCCCTTCCTCTGGCCCTTAGTTTCCCATCACCCTCTGTGTGAAGCTCCATCCTGTTGCCCGGCCCGTGCTCCTTGCGGGACTTGCTCGCCCATCTCTCCTGCCCCCTGCCCTGCTCACAGTTCTTCAGACACGTCGGCCTCCCTTTTGTCTCTCCCACCTCTGGGCTTGTTGTTTTTTTTGAGACAGAGTCTTGCTCTGTCGCCCAGGCTAGAGTGCAGTCATGTGATCTCAGCTCACTGCAACCTCCCCTTCCCAGGTTCAAGTGATTCCTCTGCCTCAGCCTCCCAAGTAGCTGAGATTACAGGCATGTGCCACCATGCCC
>NW_012103643.1:1184496-1186880 GCF_000951045.1 Mandrillus leucophaeus | reverse complement strand
ACCCAGCATTGTTTCCTGTTCCCTGAACACAGCCTGCGCTTGCTACATACCAGCCCTTACATGCACCGTTCCTTTGGCCTGGAACCCTCTTCTTTTCCCTCTTGAGTTGCTGGGTGCTGGTTCCTCTGGGCAGCCCTCTGTGTCTCCAGCCAGCTGGCTTTGAGGCCCTCCCATGTCCCCTCCAGGCCCCCACTCTCTGTGTTCCTGGGCCTCACCGTGAGGTCTTTGTCCACCTGCTGGAACGCTCTGGGCTGTAGCGGAGGGGCAGGGACCGCTTGGCTTGCTCCCAGAATTTCCTCAGCACCTGGTGGAACCTGGAGGAGGGGACTGAGGAAAAAAAGAAGGTGGGAAGGAGGAAAGAGGAAGGAGAAAGGAAAGAAGCAAAGGAGGAAGGGAGGGAGGAAGGAAGAGAAAAGGGAAAGAGGGACAGTGGAGGAAGGAGCAGGTGTTTCATCCAGGGAAACAGAATCTGGCAGGTCAGGGCTGAAGCTGGCCAAGAAAGCAAACAGAGGAATGTGGGTCAGTTCAAGGCTCTAGAAACGAGAGGAGCTGAGGATGTTCCGGTTGGAGATTGAGAAGAAACAGAGACCAGAACAAGATGTGGAGAGAGGGGGAATTCCCGGAACTTTCCCAGAAGGGGCCGACTCTTCTGGAACCCTGGCTAAGAGGACCTGCTTGTCAGCGAAGAGGTGAAACAGGTCAGGAATCAGCTTCTACTCCTGAGCAGGCTGGGTGCCCTGGTTAGTCACCCATGATCCTCAGGACAGTCCTGTGAGGCACATCTCTTGCCCCCAGTTTGCACAGATAGAAGAGTGTGATGAGTGCTGCCTAGAGGCACACGTGAGCCCGAATGTAGTGGAGCCGCACATTGCTGAAGCCTGGGCTCCCAGTTACTTCGCAGGTGTGGTCTGGTGTGCAGGCTGCATATGGGGTGTGTGTGGTGCGCTGATGACGGGCCCAGGTGTGCTGGGGTCATGTAGAGCTAGTGGAGTGGAGCAGCAGAGGATGCCTTCTCTTTTAGGGCATTGCTAGTCATAGACTTCCCTTCTGAGAAGGCCTCTGAATCCCCCTCAACACAGCCCCTCCCAGCAGCTAATACCAGTGGATCAGAGTTGTATATGGGAGGAAATCCATTATGGATTTCTTCCAACCCTTAAGAACTCTCACAGGTGTTTGGCACAGTCTTCCCTCGATAAATATGCATTGAGTGGATAAATATGAATATGTGGGTCTATAATCACTTTCTTAACAGCTAGAGAACTCATTTATGCTAAATGGGAAGCTATGAGAGGAAGCACGCGCGCGCACACACACACACACACACACACACACACACACACACACACACACAAGCACAAAAGGCTATGGGAGCCTGAAAGACCAAGAGGTCCCCTGTCTTAGTCTGTCTTTTGTTGCTGCAAAGCAATACCTGAGGCTGGGTCATTCATAAGGAAAAGAGGTATATTTGGCTCATGGTTCTGCAGGCTGTACAAGAAGCATGGTGGCAGCATCTGCTTCTGGTGAGGCCTCAGGCCGCTTCCACTCATGGTGGAACGTGCAGGGGACCAGTGTGTGCAGAGATCACATGATGGGAGAGGAAACAAGAGAGAGGGAGGGTGCCAGGCTCTTTGTAATGATCAGCATGGATTGACTCATCCTATCCGCCTAACAACCCTTCAAGGTAGTGCTGTGTTACTCCCAATTTAAAGGTGTGGAAACTGAGGCATGAAGAGCCTCAGCCACTTGCCCACATGATACACCAGCGTGTGACAGAGCCAAGATTTGACCTACGTGGTTTGCCTCTAGGCCTCTGAGTCACCACCCTCTGCTGCTTCCATTATGTTGTACTTCCCCTGGTGGGGTTTACATGCTAGAGGGACAAACAGCCGGTATTTTAAAACGCTATAAACTGAGTGTGGTAACCTCTGTGGAGGAAGTGAGAGGGATTCAGGGAAGAAGATGGAGTAGCCTCTTGAGGAGAAGACTTCAAAGCCAGATCCTAAAGATGAGAAGGAATCAGCCATGGGAAGAGGAAGGTGTCAGGGAAGAAGGCCAGGAAAGGTCAAAAGTAAACTTGTGAGAAATAAAACAGATTTTTTTGTTATGGCAGCCCTAGTACACACGGCTGCACAGCTGGGTTAAGTCAGGAAGGCATCTGTAGGCAAGTTTGATCTGTTCCTGAAAGATGAGTGGAGTTGGCCAGGTGGAGAACGGGCAGGGAAACGTTCCAGGCAGAGGGAACAGCATATGCAAAAGGTGTGACACATCTGATTTCTCTTCCTCTTAATTTTGGCAAAAACATAAAACTTCAGTACCTTTTAAGAGATAATTTTCTACTGCTTTGAAGTGTTGTGTCTGAGATTCGGGTTAGGTTTCTGTTTGGT
>NW_012103643.1:1177324-1183316 GCF_000951045.1 Mandrillus leucophaeus | reverse complement strand
TCAGACTCAGTGTTTTGTAAGTACTACCAGACATCATCAGCTACTGGCAGGGGTCAAATATGGAAGGATGGTATTAGTGTTTTCTCTCTGTTGAGACCCTCTCAAAATGAAGGCTAGCAGGAGGTGGTGGGAAGAGGAAAGCTATGACTCCTTTGGGGAACCTTAGGGCTTTTGACTTTTAAGAGAGGTTTCCCTTAGCTTCTGAGATTATTCAGTTATAAAGTATGAGATTTTTTTTTCCTTTGTAGCTAGCATGCATATTTAACATAGAAGAAAGGAACGAAGGAAAGGAAGAGGAACAACCATCTTGAAATCCACAAGAAAATAATTTCACATAGACCATTTAATGGAACAGTGGTGAAATTTGAGATTTTCCAAATGGATGAATTGATTCCTAGTCTACTTACAAGACCTTAAATTGGAAGTTGTATTATTAAAAGTTGATACTGAAAGATGGAAAGATATTGCTTTCAGGTGACAAGTTAGTTTTAATTTTTCCAAGGCAATTCCTTTCTTGGAGAGCCACACGGAAGTAAGGTGCATCTCCCGAAGGTCCTTTTGACTGCACTCTGTGTAAACTGGGCAGTTTCTGAGGTTCCTGTTCACATGCCCCTTAAGAACAAGTAACCAGACCCTCCCTCCACCTGCCGGGATGGCTCTGTCCGTTGCTTTGTCCCCTGCCTCTTGTTAAAATTGCCAGCGACTTCTCCAGGGAGCAGTGACTCCATGTCTTTCCTCTTTGGGATGGCAGGTGATGCCACAGCTTTTCCTCCAGGGAATATTTTTTTGTGTATCAGACTAAATATCAGGATGGCCATTTGGCTTTTGACTTAATTCCAAAGCTTCCCCGTTTGTATTTCACAAGTAAGGGCCCTTTTCCTCTTCTTTCAGCTGCCCCTGCATTGTCTGCCGTCTTCCTCTTGTGAGATCAGAGTATTCCACGCTGCCTAGTATCTTTGGGTTTTCTTCCAGCCTGTGATAGCTCACCCTTATTTCATTCTGCTGGAAAAACCCCGGGTCATATTTGATTGTTGTCCTCTCTTGTCCCAGTCTCTCATCCCTCTCATTTGTTAAGACTGTCTTTGATTCTTGGGAATCCCATGTCTGCCACAGAGAATCCAGAAAGCCCCTGGGCCATATTTCAAAAGACCCATCAGGAAATTCTGAACATGTTTTGAAACTCCTACTAATTCTATGGGATTACAGAGGTTTATAAACTGCATTCCACATTTTTCCCTTGGTATCCTCACATACTTCTGAAATGTCAGAGGAACTAGGTTTCTCTTTATCCAGATATTAAACGTGTATGGAAACTCTGGGGGAAAGGAATTAAGGTGCTCAATCTGGTTTCCCTTTCGAAATTTCCTAGCTAGGACTGTATGACTGTTCACGTAGGTTTTCTTTCTTTTTTTTTTTTTTTGGGATGGAGTTTTGCTTTTGTTGCCCAGGCAATGACACAATCTCTGCTCACCGCAACCTCCGCCTCCTGGGTTCAAGAGATTCTCCTGCCTCAGCCTTCTGAGTAGCTGGGATTACAGGCATGCGCCACTAAGCCCAACTCATTTTGTATTTTTAGTAGAGATGGGGTTTCTCCATGTTGAGGCTGGTCTCGAACTCCTGACCTCCGGTGATCCGCCCACCTCAGCCTCCCAAAGTGCTGGGATTACAGGCATGAGCCACTGCGCCTGGCCAGATTTCCATTCTTATTTGGCAATACAGTACAAATAAAATTGTAGCTTCTTCCCTCTTATTTTAAGAAAGGTTTTTTGATGAAACAATAGATCACAATTTATCAAGCTTAATTTCTTCCAACTACAGAATTCAGTTCTTTCTGTGGCTTAGTTGATGTGACCCTCATGCAGTCTGAAGGTAGGTACTATTATTATGCACATCTTATGAATGAGAGACCCTAGGATGAGAGAGGTGGGTCCTCTTGAAGGATTTGTGACAGCTTCTTCTTCTTCTTTTTTTTTTTTTTTTCCATCGATGATAAACTCCTCCAAGAGAAATGGAATTCTGGAATCAGTTTGTAAAGTCATCAATTAAAGTTACTATAAAAAGCACTTGCTCAACCCTGGCCAGACCTGCCACCTGGATGGCCCTGGCACCATCTTGAAGACAAGCATCTGTTCATCTTATCTGTGGTCCCAGCCAGATGACGGAGGGAGGCAAAGACCAGTGTAATATGCAGTGACTTGAGGAGACTTTTGGCATCTGTTGAAGCCAGTCGGTGACAAGGAGGCAAGCAGTTTGGTGGCTCAGGGTCTCCTTCAAGAAAGAAGCATTCATAAAGGCTTTACAGTTGCTCCTCTGGCCTCATAGGCTCTCCAAACCCCTTTAGTGCGGTTCCCCTCCCATTATCACGATGTCCTACCTCCTAGAGGCATCTGCACTATATGACACCCCCACCTGGGACAGGAAGCTAGGTGCGCCCTAAAGATGAAAGGGAATAGAAAAGGTCATAGAGCAGTGTTCTGCAAACTTGAGTATTATACACTGTCTTTTTAAAAGAAGAACATTCTTCATAACTGTGTGTGTTGACGTGAGTTATTTTTCTTTAAATGTTATTTATAAGTACATGAGCCCCAAATTAAACTCCTTTTATTTATGGCCCTATACAACTGAAAAACCAAAACTCATTTACAGGTTAAATATAACCGAGAGTAAAAGAACTCCAGAATATTCAAATGAGCAACATGAATGCAATGGCTAATGTTTTGTGGGAAGGGAACGGCTGTACACAGCATGAGTGCAGTTCTCACTGCTGGGCACAGGTTCTTCGACATTGTCAGGCCCATCTTGTGATGCCTCAACTCCCCTAAAACTTTTCATTCTTCCAGGATCTTTCCAGTTTTTTGAGTACGCATCAGAAGCACCTGGAGGGCTTGCAAAAACACCGCAGAGTTTCTGATTCCAGAGATATGCAGTGGCGCCCAGGAATGTGCATTTTCTTTGCTTTTTGTTTTTGCTTTTTTTTTTTAAGAGTCGGGGTCTCGCTCTGTCACCTAAGCTGGAGTGCAGTGGCACACTTACATCTCCCTGCAGCCCCAACCTCCTGTGCTCAAGTGATCCTCCCACCTCAGCCCCACAAGTAGCTGGGACTTACAGGTGCGTGCCACCATGCCTGGCTAATTTTGGTATTTTTTGTAGAAATGGGATCTCACCATGTTGCCCAAGCTGATCTCGAACTCCTGAGCTCAAGAGAGCCGACCGCCTCAGCCTCCCAAATTGCTGGAATTACAGGTTTGAACCATTGCGCCTGGCTGAATGTGCATTTTCAACAAGTTCTCAGGTGGTGCTGATGCCACTGATCTGAGGACAAACGACGCACTATTCCAGTCACCAGGAGACTTTCTTTTCCACTGGTAGAAGCATAGATGCATCACTGACACATTAAGTCCAGCTCTGCTTCCTTCTCATTAGGCTATGACAATAAAAGTGATTTTTTTTTTTTTTTTTTTGGCAAAAATAGTTCATTGGTAAAGAAATACCAAAGCAGGCACTGAAATTGGGTGTGTGCGGTGGAGGGTGTTCTTAGTTATACGATGGTCATCCAATGCCCCTGGTTATGCTTTGTGAAATGTTTTAGTCTGTTGCCAAGAAGAAAATAAAAATTAGAACTGCCACACCCCTGAGGATGTGTCTGTGTACCTCAGTTTGAGAAATACTGCATGAGTTAGGCATTATGAAGCCCTTGCTGCAGGAAAAAATGATATTGTGTAAGTAGCAGGCTCTTCAGCTTTAGGTATGAATGTTAGGGTAGGATTAGGCACTCAGAAGTAGTGAGCAGGGACAGAATCTTTTTGTTTTTTCTTCCCCTTAACTCAGTTCACTCCAACTCTGTTGAAATATGAGGTCTTTGCTCTGTAGCATGGAAGCATTAAAGCTCATTAACTGCATGAACCTGCCCGTGTGTATTCAGGGCAGAGGAACGGGTTGTTGAGGAGACTCCCAACCGTGTCAAATAAAGCACAGGCAAAAGGCCTGAGGTCCCGGACTGGGGAAGACGGAGAAGGGTGGGAAGATCCTGGTTCTAGTTTTCAAAGATGTGAAGTGCTGACCATGGAAGAGAAACTGGTCTTGTTCCACAACCAATGAACAGAAGATGTAGACGTCGGCTTAGTCTTGGAAAGCTTTATTTTTGCATAGAATCGCCCTGGATGGAACAGGCTTGCTCAGAAGCATTGGGAACAGCTTGTCTTGCAGGTTGTTCAGTGGTCCTCAGCAACAGCTTTGTGGGATGTGCCAGAAGGTTTCCATCCATAAAAGCCATGTGTCCAAGTCCTCTTTGTATGCAAAACTCTACAATTTTGTGACCCTTTTAGCATTCCCTCTTACTCATCTCCAGTAATTTTTCGAAGCAAGAATGTTGAGCTCTACCTCAAACATACTCAAAGTGCAGCATTGCATAGTACATTCTCAAACATATCACTAGCGCTGATACTCCTTCCCTGCACCCCTAACCTGTCTCTCCTCCTCAGCCTCCTCAGTACCACTCAGAATGCATTGGTCCTGCATTCTGAGTTTGCCACCTGGCACTTGCCCTTCAAATGTCTCCACTGCGTCTTTGCCTTTCCCTTTCTGTTGCGTGCCATCATTCCCATTCTGATTTTAACAGCAACCTGCTGATTTCCTGCCACAGTTTCCTACTTTCCATTTTGAGCCCCTTTAATCCACTTATACAACATAACTACTCCCCAAATTATTTGGCCATACTACTTGTATCTGCCTAACCCCTATTCCTACCCCGGCGGGTGTGTTCCACTAAACACACACAGGGAAATGCTGCTCAAATAGCTCTGTGTGTGCCTTGTTCATTCTTGTTTCCATTTCTTTGTTTATGCCCTTTTTATCTCTCCAGCCACACAACCAGCCAACCAAAGATACATGAGCTCACACACATGCAGTCACTACCTGCGTGGCGTCCCCTCTTCATGTAACTGTTTCTGAGTTCTCTTTCTCCCTTCATTGAATTCCTCTTGTGGTCAAAAGTGGTGCAATTCAGCATTTCTTATTCCTTTTCCACTGATCACCCCCTGAAAGGACTGTGCTCATTTATTTGTTCGCATGTTGCTTGCCTGTCTTCTTCCTCACTCAAACCCCAAGAGGGCAGGTCTTTCTCTGGTCCCCAGTACCCAGCACCTATAGTCTTGCCTGGGGCAGAGAGCCATCCAGCAAGTATTTGTGGAATGACTGTTTATGCATCTGTCCCCCTAACTCCACTGTGAGTGGGAACCAGGTCTTAGTATAGGTCTGAAATTAGCAAATGATTTTTAGCGGGAGCTGTGGGCTCCAGCACCTGTCATTATCTGAAATGCCATAATTCAGAGGGGGCCACCTTGGAATTGGGTCTCGAGGGTCTTAATTTCAATCAGTCTCATTGGATTTGTTTTGACTGGAAATCTTAGTGCCTGTTTATAAAGTATATATTCCCTTGGGCGCTTTTGAACACTTGAGACCTCTTGGTAGGCAGACATTTCATCCCCATCAGGAAATCTCATCAAAACGATGTTAGATTTGCACATCAGGAAAACAAAAATCCTCTAAGAAGATGTTTCTGTTCTCAGATTGGCTTTGGATAGGGGCAGTTAAGCTTATTCAGAAGGTATTTCAACCACATCTGAGATGTTGGGTTGGGGCCAGGTGGCAGAATCTCACAATGAACAATAAAAAAAATCAGGGCAGGAAGGAAGAGCACCTCCCCAGAAATTTCTCTAGTTACAAGCCACGGCAAAATTTAAGAGTAGAGCAAAACGCCGGGTTTTGGTATGAGGCTTCGTTTCTGAGGGCTGAGTGGTAACCTGGCTCACAGTTTGGCTGTGACTGGAGCTTCCGGTGTGGGGGGCTTTTCCTGTATTTTTTGGTCAGCCTTTTCCAGGTACCACCTTGTAAGCCATCCTTGGAAAACCACATAATGGCAATACTACTCTTAATTGAGGTCCCTGACGTCTCCCAGGTGTTTCTTACATTGCTTGGTCTGGGCCTCCTTGCC
>NW_012103643.1:1155323-1176749 GCF_000951045.1 Mandrillus leucophaeus | reverse complement strand
TTTCTCTTTTCCTTCCTTCCTTCCTTCCTTCCTCTCTCCCTCCTTCCCTCCTTCCCTCCCTCCCTCCCTCTCTCTCTCTTTCTTTCTTTGTTTCTTTCTTTCTTTCTCTCTCTCTCTCTCTTTCTTTCTTTTTTTTTGAGGTGGAATTTCACTCTTGACACTCAGACTGGAGTGCAATGGCACGATCTTGGCTCAGTGCAACCTCCACCTCCTATGTTCAAGTGATTCTCCTGCCTCAGCCTCCCCAGTAGCTGGGATTACAGGCACCTGCCACCATGCCTGGCTAATTTTTGTATTTTTACTGGAGATGGGTGCCAGGGTGTGCAGGGGCTTCACGCACAGCTTGCAGCACAGCAGCGAGGGGATGAGCAAGTAGTGGTCCAGGCTGATGAGGCAGGGGTTGGGGATGGAGGCGCTACACAGGCTGGTCTCAAACTCCTGACCTCAGGTGATCCACCTCCCAGAGTGCTGGGATCACAGGCATGAGCCACCGCGCCCGGCCTCACCCAACTCTCTGAACGTGACACTGAGCATTCTACAAAGATGGCTTTGAAGAGGGCCTGTTGAGGTTGGCATGGAAGCAGCAGCTCTCGTGCTTCGGTGAAGCCCATGTCTCCAGTGTCTTCCCCTCCCCAGGGGACCTGACTCCACTTTCGTGTGTATGTCTCTCTTTTCAGAGGTGTGAACATGTATGCCATGTTGACCGGGACGCTGCCTTTCACGGTGGAGCCTTTCAGCCTGAGGGCTTTGTACCAGAAGATGGTGGACAAAGAAATGAACCCCCTCCCTACTCAGCTCTCCACAGGTAATACACCTGCTATTCTAGATCACGGTTCAGGACTTCTGTTGTGACCAGTTCGGGTCCACCTGTGAAACAGTATTTGTTTTGCAGCAATGGTATTATGTCTATCCCATGATTGTAAATTTCTTTCTAGTGTTAAATCAAAATGTCAAGGGGTGGTTGGGTTTCCCGTCTCTCAATGGGCACTCGTGCCTTTGGGTTTGTTTTTTTTTTTTTGAGACGGAGTCTCGCTGTCGCCCAGGCTGGAGTACAGTGGTGTGATCTCGGCTCACTGCAAGCTCCACCTCCTGGGTTCATGCCATTCTCCTGCCTCAGCCTCCTGAGTAGCTGGGACTACAGGCGCCCGCCACCTCGCCCGGCTAGTTTTTTGTATTTTTTAATAGAGACGGGGTTTCACCGTGTTAACCAGGATGGTCTCGATCTCCTGACCTCATGATCCGCCCGTCTCAGCCTCCCAAAGTGCTGGGATTACAGGCGTGAGCCACTGTGCCCAGCCTCACTCATGCCTTTCACCTGTATCCTTTCCTGTTCCTTTATAATTCTGAACCCCTAACTCCTCCTTTCTCTTTCTGCACAAAACACGTAGATCCAAAGGATCTGATATTCTCCATTTGAAAAATAATTGCAGGCTTGATTGTTTTAAAACTCACCATATTATGATGTTGACTTGGAAAAGAGGATTTGTGGTCACATTTCCAATATATCTTCTTTCTGCAATTATTGTCAAGAAATGTTTGTTGCATTGAAGTTGGGGCTGCGATTTGTTTTGTGAGTTGAGTTTTTGAGCCCGTTCAAAAGCTTTTAAGTATATAGAGGTTAAGTTACTCGATTGGACTGAATCATCAGGTGTGTTTGAAAAGTTCTTTCAAGCTTTAGCTGGTTCACATTTCAGTAAACAGTTTGTATTAAGATTTGGTTTCAGATCCAGTAAATCAGTACAATTTGTTCTTTTGTTTGGTTCACAATTCAAGTTCCTGGCCTTGGCTTGGCTTTGATGAGCATTTAATTGGCTCCTTAGAATAAACTTAGCTTCACTGAGATAAGGCTTTTGACCAAAGAAGAAAGCAGTTATTTAACTGCAACTTATGATATTTATGATAGTTAAAATATAGCATTTTATTTTACTACTGTTATGCATTTTTCTTCTGAGTTTAAAAGCACGCATGAAGCTGACCCTGAATTTATCTTGCCAAGTGGAATCCAAGTGGAGACACATTCTTGTATGCAATGATCTAATTCAGCCCATACTGTCTCCTCAAGGGAGGGGAGAATCTCTGGAGGCTTGAAAGCAAAGGAGGCATTAAGTCCTTGGGAAGATGAGTTACAGCTCTGTCATTATAAAAGAAATATTTCTGCACTGAGAGTCATAACTCTCGGAGTTAGAAAATGTGCAAAATGTCAAACGTATTGTCATATTTAAGTTTTAGAGCTTTCAGAAATGTCGAAAGTGCGGCAGAGCACTCTGAGGTGTGCCCCTTCATTCATTCATTCTATATTTCATACTCATTATGAAATAATGAAATAATATACTCATTAGCTTATTCCATGAATATGTATTGTGCACCAATTGTGTGCTAGGTGTGTTCTAGATTAAGGAAGACAGAGAACAAACCAGTCTCTACCCTTATAAAGCTTATATATCAGCAGGGGAGGCTAAAAATAAATAAATGGGTAATAAATATGTGTGGTATTTGGTAATGTTAAGTACTCTAAAGAAAATAAAATAAATTGGGACAAGGGGATAGAGAGTAAAAAGGTTTTTTTTTTTTTTAACAAATAAGATTATTTTAAAAACTTTTCATTGTGATGTAATTGTAGATTCACACACAATTGCTAGAAATAATACAAAGAGATCCAAATAGCCCACATGAGTAATTTGTGTGACAGCCACCACAGTCAAGATGCAAGACAGTTCCCTCACAAGGTTCCCTTGTGCTGCTCCCCTGTAGCCACAGCCACCTCCCTTCCTCCTGCTCTCCCCAAGACCTGTCAGCCACCACCCTGTATCATCTACAATTTTGTCATTTCAAAAATGTTATATGTAAATCATTTTTTTCCCCACAAAGCATAATTCCCTTGAGATAATCTGAGTTGTTTCTTTTTATTGGTGAGTAGTATTCCCTGGTGTGGATATACTGCTGTTTGTTTCACCATTCACCCACTGAAGGACCGTTGTTTTATTCAGGTGACCCATAACAAAGGACAATAGGTGGATGAATGCACCCCCACAGTTGGGAAAGGCAGACAGTGCTATCTTTGAGCCTGATGACAGCCTGAGGAGCTGGGGAACTGCTGGTCTGCTGCCACTTCACTGTATTAGTCAGAATAGACCAGGTTATGCTGCAGTAACAATCAGCCCCCAAGTCTTAGTGGCTCAGGACCACAAAGGTTTATTTCTCACTCATGCTACATCTCAATTGAGAGTTGGATCAAATGTTGAAAGGTTCTGCCCAGCCAAGGGCCCAGGGCTGATGGAGCAGCCACCATTTCCAGCATTTCTGGTTCATGCAGAGGGAGAAAGGGAAAGAGAAAGAGAAGCTCTTTCACCAGCAATTAAATCTTCCACCAATCTTCCAGATGTAAGTAGAAGCTTTCTAAAACATGGCACATGGCTTCACCCAACTAAAGAGAATGGGGCAGTGCAACCCTACCATGTGTGCTGAAAGTGAAAAGCCAGAAATATTTGTTGATTAGCGTTAGCATGAGCCCCACACAGCTGTGGGAAAAGGAGCCGACGAACACAGGTAGGTTAAGAACACAAGAAAATCAGTCTCATTGCTTCAGAATCATACCTTGTTTTTACTTTCAGTAATATTATACAATCTTAGCAGGTTGAGCTCTAAGTGTTTTTTTTTTTTTATTGTGAAAATTAAATTTAACCTTAAAGAAGCAAGAGTTGCAGTTCTGAAGATGTTAAAAGATAATCCAAAAGTAGTCCCAAAGAAGACATATTAAAAATGTTCCCAGCAATTTCAGCATCACTGGAATTGCCGTCCAACCTCACATAGCTCCTGCTTTGAGCAGACAGCTTTGCGTTGGCCTTAAGCTCTGTGTGTGCTTGTTAAAGATCTTCACATTCCTGTAGGACTTTGTTGTCTTGACTTGTCAAGCATGAATTGCATTTCTATATCTGATTTTCTAATTAGGGAATCTGATGCTCTCCCCATCTCCCCCTTTTTAAAATAACTATTGGGATATAGAAATATCTTTTTTCAACTAGGATTGAAATCCTTTGAGCCAGGTCCCAAGTGAAGTGTTTGCACATGATAGACGCTCAGGGAATCTAGGTTGCTGACTCTGGTGTTAACATGCCTGTGTGACCTGGAAAGGTGGCCCGTAGATTATTTTGATGACTCAGGATTGGGAATTGTCCTCATCCAGTAGGGCCCAGAGCAGTGCACCAGCTGCTGAGGCAGCCCAGGGAGTCTTACCTGGTTTACAGAGTGAATGTCTTCAGTTTTGAGTATCAGCTGCTGCCCTTCTGACAGCCTCCCATTTTTCCCATCCTTTGCATCCCATCAAGTTTATCTCCTCTCCCTTCCAACCAGCCTGGCCCTGCTTATATCTGAAAATACTAGCTTACCAGTAACATGAGTAGCTGCCATTTATTGAGTGATCCTTTGTAGGTGTTTTTCATGTGGTGGTGTTTTCATACAGTCCTGCAAGGTAAGTCCGTGTTTACTAGTGAGGAAATTGAGTCTCAGCGAGATTAAGTCTGCTTGACTGAAAACCTAGATTTTCCTACCATGCTGTGTTATTTCACTCTTCTCTGATTTTGTTTAGTATAAGATGCACCCCCCTACAAAAAGTTGGAGGTATTATCTATTGTCTGTATGTCCTTATGTTTTGAGTAATGTCAATCCAAATAGAAAATATGCCGGTTTTATTGTGCCTCACTAATGCACATCTTTACTAATTGGATGACTCTGTCATTCATATTTGTTTTTGTTTTTGTCTAAGACAAGGTTTCACTGTGTCGTCCTGGCTGGAGTGCAGTGGCACAATCATGGCTCACTGCCGCCTCAACCTCCCAGACTAAGCAATCTTCCTGCCTCAGCCTCCCAAGTAGCTGGGACTGCAGGCACATGCCACCATGCCCAGCTAATTTTTTTTTTGTGGGGGGGTATTTTTTATAGAGAGAGGGTCTCCCTATGTTGCTCAGGCTGGTCTTGAACTCCTGAGCTCAAGCAATCCTCCTGAGTCAGACTCCCAAACTGCTGGGGTTACAGGCATGAGCTACTGCACCTGGCCCTGTCACTCATACATGTAATTATCATATCTATTAATTCCACTGCTCTTTTTGAAGATTAAGTTGGAAGATTTTTTACCAAACTTGAGTTGAAAACAGCATTATTGCCCTTGTGAATCCACAGAACACGCTTCCAAAGAACTGCCCTTCATTCATCTGTGTCATGCCATTTGCAAACTTAAGCTTCGAGGGCCTTTCTAAGTCTCTCTTGTACACACTTCCTTTTTGCTTGTTGACACTTGTATGTCACAGAGTAGCAAATGCCTTTTATGGCTGAGCAGTTTTTCAGACTGCTTCCCTTTTCATCACTACACCACAACGCTGGCATTTATAATACATTCCAAGCAGTCAGTTCAGGTGATGATGGTTTTGTGCCGTGAATTCTCCAAAGTCAAGCTGGAGGAGAAGTGTTAGCTTTCATGAGGGTTGAGCCAGTGCTAATGATGATGTCCAAGAAGGCACGATGATCAGATGATCAAACAGTTCTTTAGCTTGGGAAGTGATGAGGAGGGAGCTTTGAGCGCGGAGGAGTCTCTATTTGCATCTATCCGGCTACACTAATGTGAAAAGTCTGATGACTTTGCCTGTCACCTGCAGCCGTTTCACTTGGTACCGTGTTTAGGTGCTCACACAAGCCAGTTCAGACTTTGGAAAGCTGATGACTCGTGAAAGAAAGTGGGGTTTGCGATGGAGGAAGGTGTGCTGCGTGTTACGTTGAGCAGGGTGGTACTATTTTTCCAGGCTTGAGTGGAGAACCTCAGTGTTATCTCAGAGAGGTAGAGGGCGGCATGTGGCCTGTGGCCATGCCTGGCATGGCTTTCCAGGATGGTGAGGAATATTTTAATCTCTTTTGCTCATAAGGCATAGGGGTTTTCAGGACCCTAAAACAAACTTCAAAGAGCTCTAAGGATATTCTCAAAGTCCTTTTTGGATAGTAACACAATGTCTGTGACGTCCAAAGGAAGAAAATTCGTCAGTGGAGATTTGAACTAAAATTACTTGCGCTCATCAGCAGTTTTTGAGGATGCAGAGTGCTCAGTTATGAAAATAGAACAAAAATGCACATCCAGTTTGTCCTTAGCACTTCTGGTTCATCATACTTTGAAAAAGCCTGGACTGTTGCCCAAGTCCTTTGAGGCAACCCTGGGTTGTTGCCCAAGTCCTTTGAGGGTAAGCAACAGCAATGTCTCAGAAAACATTAACTCAACAGCCCACTCGCTCTGATTCATTAAGCCCTCATCTTCTTTATCTGACCAATAGATGCCCCCAGTTAAGATCTAAGTGACT
Organism: Mandrillus leucophaeus; assembly: GCF_000951045.1. Taxonomy (NCBI): domain Eukaryota; kingdom Metazoa; phylum Chordata; class Mammalia; order Primates; family Cercopithecidae; genus Mandrillus; species Mandrillus leucophaeus. Next base: position 1,170,411 of record NW_012103643.1, on the reverse strand, counting down.
CTTGCAATGCAGGGATGTTAAGGGAAGCGAATAGAGATTCTGCAAAGCAGAGATCTGTTTGATTTTTGGATTATTAAAGAACATGGATGAAGCTGGAGGCCATTATCCTTAGCAAACTAACACAGGAACAGAAAACCAAATACTGCATGCTCTCACTTATAAGTGGGAGCTAAGTATAACCAAGAGGACACCATGGACACCAAGAGGGGAACAATAGACAGTGGGGTCTACTTGAGGGTGGAGGGTGGAAGGAGAGAGAGGAACAGAAAAAATAACTATTGGGAACTAGGATTAGTACCTGGGTGATGAAATAACCTGTACAACAAACTCCCATGACACGAGTTTGCCTATATAACAAACCTGCACATGCACACCCGAACCTAAAGTAAAGGTTAAAAACAATTTTTTTTTTTTTTTTTTAGAGTTTTAGCTGGGTATCCAGCGATAACACTTACAGTGGTAAATGTACCTCATGGTCTCCACGCATGCATTTCTACCCACTCCACTGTTTTTTGTTTTTTGTTTTTTTTTATTTTGAGATGAAGTCTTTCTGTGCTGCCCAGGCTGGAGTACAGTGACATGATCTCAGCTCACTGCAACCTCTGCCCCCTGGGTTCAAGCAGTTCTACCACCTCAGCCTCCCAAGTAGCTGGGATTACGGGTGTGCACCACCATGCCCGGCTAATTTTTGTATTTTTAGTAGAGGTGGGGTTTCTCCATGTTGGTCAGGCTGGTCTTGAACTCCTGACCTCAGGTGATCGACTCACCTCGGCCTCCCAAAGTGCTGGGATTATAGTCGTGAGCCTCCGCTCCTGGCAATATTTCCTTTTTTTCAAAATTTCAGTATGTTTTTGGGGAACAGGTGGTTTTTGGTTACATGGATAAATTCCTTAGTGGTGGTTTCTGAGATTTTGGTACATCCATCACCTGAGCAGTGTACACTGTACCCAATGTGTAGTCTATTATCTCTCGCCCCCTCCTACCCTTCCCTCCAAGTCCCCTAAGTCCATTGTGTCATTCTTATGCCTTTGCACCTTCATAGCTTAGTTCCCACTTATAAGTGAGAACATACAATGTTTGGTTTTCCATTCCTGGGTTACTTCACTTAGAATAATGATCTCAACTCCATCCAGGTTGCTGCAAATGCCATTACTTTGTTCCTTTTTATGACTGAGTAGTATTCCTTGGTGTGTGTGTGTGTGTGTATATATATATATATGACACATATGACATAAATATGTATATGACACATATATATCATATATACAGTCACATTTTCTTTTTTTTCTTTTTTTTTTTTTTGAGATAGAGTCTCACTGTGTCGCCTAGGCTGGAGTGCAGTGGCGTGATCTCGGCTCACTGCAATCTGCCTCCCGGGTTCATGCCGTTCTCCTGCCTCAGCCTCCGCAGCAGCTGGGACTACGGGCGCCCGCCACCATGCCCGGCTAATTTTCTGTATTTTTAGTAGAGATGGGGTTTCACCGTGTTACCCAGGATGGTCTCGATCTCCTGACCTGGTGATCCACCTGCCTTGGCCTCCCAAAGTGCTGGGATTACAGGCGTGAGCCACCGTGCCTGACCATATGTCACATTTTCTTTATCCACTTGTTAGTTGATGGGCATTTGGGCTGGTTCCATATTTTTGCAGTTGTGAATTGTGCTGCTATAAACATGTGTGCAAGTGTCTTTTTCATGTAATGACCTATTTTCCTTTGGGTAGATATCCAGTAGAGACTACCCACTATTGAAAGGGAGATGACCTGGTAACCTCTTCAACAGGATGGGAACCCACCCTGGTGGTGGGTTGACCATGAAGGTTGACCTGGCTGCATGACCTAGCAAAGATTATTTCTCTTGAGTTGATTCTGGCATCACAACTGGCCCCTTTTTTGATGGCCTAATTTTTACCCTGCAGAAAATAGGCTGAAAAAAGGCTCAGCATTTCCTCAAGAACAATGTTAAAATGACAACTTAAAACTTTTGAGAAAGTAAGACGTTTTATGACTTCTCCTTGCAAAGAAGATTACCTTAGAACACTGAAAAAATAACTTTGAAGAGAAGAATGGAAAAATTGGGGGAGCAAGCACATTATTATTTTCTGGGGTTTATTATTTGGTATGTTGGAAATCAAGTACAAAGCTACATAAAAGAATTCTTTATATTGCAAGAACATTATAGCAATACTTTGTAAAATAAGGGCTAGAGCATAAGAAAATATCACAGTCCCACAAGTCAAGCAAGACAAACCGTCTGCATTTTGAAGTCATCCCTGACATTCTTTGCCTATATGTGCGTATGCTGTATATTCTCCTACAATTTGGTAGCCTTAGAAGAGCCTTCATCGGCTGAGTGTGGTGGCTCACACACTTAATCCCAACACTTTGGGAGGCTGAGGCAGGAGGATCGCTTGAGCTCAGGGGTTTCAGACCAGCCTGGGCAACTTGGCAAAACCCCATCTCTACCAAAAAAATTAAAAAAATTATCTGGGCGTGATGGTGCATGCCTGTAGTCTCACCTACTTGGAAGGCTGAGGTGGGAAGGTCACCTGAGCCAGAGAGGTCAAGGCTGCAGCGAGCCATGATCGCACCTCTGCACTCCAGCCTGGGCGACAGTGTGACACTGTCTCCAAAATATAAAAAATAATGAATAAAATAAATACAAAATAAAAGGCTTCATGTGCATTATAAACACATTTTTACCTCTCATACAGTTGTCTCCATTGTTATTATCTTAAAGTATGCAAATATTCTGCTTAGAGACGAATTAGCTTATCTCTAGTGCTTGAATGGACAACAAGTGCTCTGTAAATATTTGTGAAATGAAAGGAAACCCAGGGCATTTAAAACATTATTTTTGGCCAGGCGCAGTGGCTCACGCCTATAATCCTAGCACTTTGGGAGGCCAAGGCGGGTGGATCACGAGGTCAGGAGTTCAAGGCCAGCCTGGCCAAGATGGTGAAACCCCATCTCTCCTAAAAATACAAAAATTAGCCCGACGTGGTGGCAGGTGCCTGTAATCCCAGCTACTCAGGAGGCTGACGCAGAGAATTGCTTGAACCCGGGAGGCAGCCTGGGTGACAGAGCGAGACTCCGTCTCAAAAACACAACAACAACAACAACAACAATAACAAAACATTATTTTTCCCTGGGATGGAAGGAAAAGGGGTTGTAGGGGTTTTATAGGTTTTCAACAGTTTCTCGTATCTTTTCCTTACACACTGTGCTCAGCATGACTAATGTGATACAGTGAACTTCAGGTGGCTTGAAAAAGAAAGACAAAATATATTAGCATCCTGTCCATCTAAGCAGTCCCTAAGAGTCCCCTAAGAGACAGTGCAAAAGGAGGCACCCATCAGGCGGACATGGGTTCACAGTGTGGTTTTCACTAGAACTTTTTACACAAACTAGGATTTTAAAGTCTGGGTCACTAATGCAGAGGTTTCCTAACACTTTAACTAACAAAAACGCGTGGCGCTCTGGTGTCTTGACAGCCTGATTGACTGCGCTGGGTGGGCGTGGGCTCTGTGCAGCCTGGGCGAGGCATCATCGAGTTTGGAGAAGAGGTGGGCGGCCACACAGAATGGCTTTAAAAGAAAGGATCAGAAAGCAGGACCTCTCTGGCCTCTTGAGTGTCCTGTGGTCCCCAGTTGGGAGGTCTAACTTAGGATGCCTGTACACTGCTGGCTTCTCCCTGAGTACCCAAAAACCTTCCATGCGAGCAGGCATTTTCTGTTTATTTTCTTTCGTTCCTGCAAGCCTGTCAATAGAACATCCCTTTGGCTCACCTATAAGCAACAAGAAAAGGCCACAGGTTGTCTTGGGAAACACAGGGGATGGGGAGACCCAAACTGGTTCTTGCTTTATCATGCACCAGTTGCTCCCCTTGGACAGAGAACTTAAATTCTCTGGATATGTGGTGTGTATTTTTTAAGGAGAGAGAGAGAGGGAGAAACGGGATTTTTCACACCCCTCCTGTCTGAAGGGTGGTGGGGCTGAAACCAAGCTCTATGAATCCTTGAATCAGAACCCTGCCCAGAGACCCAGAGATCACCCCAGCAGTGGCTCGGGATGGGCAGGCGAGGTGGCGAGTCCCCTGTGATGGTGGCTTTCACTGGTGTCTGCGTTCAGCCTGTAACATGCGCACGTTCTTTCCCGAATGTCTCCCAGGTGCCATCAGTTTCCTGCGCTCTCTCCTGGAACCAGATCCTGTGAAGAGGCCAAATATTCAGCAGGCACTGGCGAATCGCTGGCTCAATGAGAATTACACGGGCAAAGTGCCCTGTAATATCACCTATCCCAACAGGTAATTTCGTGTACCCAGAGGGACTCCTCGGGAGAGATGGGGCCTGTCCTATGAGCCCTGAGCAGTTCCAGACAGAAAGCTGTCCGTGATTGAAGGAAAAGCCATGTTCTCTCTTGGCTATCTCCCCTTCCCACTATCACCCACACCCACACATCCACAAGAGGAAGCGTAGACAGGACCACCGTGTGCTGTTGTGCCCTGTACCCTGCAGGGTCACCTGGAGGAGGGGTGAATGGAGGCTGACATCCAGGCTTTGAGGGTCTGTGTCTTCCCAGGGGGTGCCTCTTTCAAGTTCACACAAAGGGACCTTTGAGACTAGCTGTGGCTTGAGTGTGTGTGTGTGTGAGAGAGAGAGAGACAATGTCTGTGTCTGCTTGGGTCTCCGTGTGCATGGTTGTTGTGTCTGTGTGTATGTGTTGTGTGTCTGTTTCTGTGTGTAAATTTGTGTGTGTGTGTAGGTCTTTGTTTTGTTTTTTGATACATAGTCTGGCTCTGTCACCCAGGCTGGAGTGCAGTGGTGTAATCTCAGCTCACTGCAACCTCTGCCTCCTGGGTTCAAGTGATTCTCATCCCCAGTCTCCTGAGGAGCTGGGATTACAGGCACGCGCCACCACACCAGGCTAATTTTGTATTTTTAGTAGAGATGGGGTTTTACCATGTTGCCCAGGTTGTCTTGAGCTCCTGACCTCAAGTCATCCGCCTGCCTCGGTCTCCCAAAGTGCTGGAATTTCATGTGTGAGCCAACGTGCCCAGCCAGTCTTTGTGTGAATGTGTTTGCGTGTGTGTGATCAGCTCACGAGCCCACCTGCCAACATCAGACAGAAACACATGGGATCACCCCTCCCTTTCCAAACCACCCTTAGATGCCTTCTTCTGTCTTGTTCTTTATGTTTATTTCAGCCCTAAGACCCCTGCTTTAAAATGTGGGAGGCAGGAAGGAAAGGCATAGGAGTCACTCGTTTTAGGCCAGGTGTCCCTGTGGACTTTCCATGAAGGCTCCACTTTATCAGTTTCCATGAGGAGGGTTCTTTAAGCAAAGTTCGCAGACAGGAACCCACAGCATAGGAGCACTGACAGGTTCCCTGTGGCAACCCATGCTTCTCTATGTTGGTGCGCTAACTACAAATTCAAAAACATTTCTCTTTTTTTTTTTTTGAGACAGAGCCTCACTCAGTCACCCAGGCTGGAGTGTAGTGGCATGATCATAACTCGCTACAGCCTCCACCTCCTGAGCTCAAGTGATTCTCCCACCTCAGCCTCCTGAGTAGCTGCGACCATAGGCGTGAGTCACCATGTCAGGCAATTTTTTCTATTTTTCTGCAGAGAAAGGGTTTTGCCATGTTGCCCAGGCTGGTCTCAAACTCCTGGGCTCAAGCGATCCTCCCGCCTCTCAAGGTGCTGGGATTATAGGTTTGAGCCACTGCGCCCGGCCAAAAACATTTCCTTGTATATTTTTTTCTACTCCTTTGTCCTGTTTCTAACTAACCTGAGCAAGGGAATGAAGGCCCTTATTTTGGCTGTCTTCATGCAAATAAGGAGACCACATGGGCTCAGTACCTTCCAAGACTGGAACCCACCTTCCTTCTTCGTTTAGAGCTAGGGTGTCTTGTACATTTGACCAGGCTTAGATGAAGGCAGGAGAACCACTGACCCAGAGGGGCAGATGGGAGACTGAAAGGGCAGAGAAAAGGGTGTCCTGTGTAGTCATAGTTTCAATGCCTAGAAAGGTCTAGAAACACCCGCCAAGCCTTATGAAAGCTGAAGTGCTGAGTCCTTCAAAGAAGATGGCCAGGCAGGGCTCTGCTTGGGATGGAAGCGCTAGAAAAACTTTAAAGGGGCGTGGGAGTCTGCATCCACACTTCAGTGCCAAATTTACACTCACCGTGCCCAGAGAGGAGGTGGTTTCACTCTGTTGCCATCTAGAATTCTAGCATTTGGCTCATGGGAGGTAATTTAAACAAAGTCTAGGTGACTTAGGTTACCAAGGGAACCTGGAAATAGATTGCTATTTTCCAATAACAGCTCGATGTGGGCCAGGATCTGAAACAGACACCAGAAATACTACTCTAAAGCGAGGCAGGGAGCAAAGCTGAAAGGACCTTGCCTCATTATCTATACTCATGATGGAGAGCAGCACGCAGGTACGCTTTCTGTTAAAGGAGGGGGCCTTGGTGGTGGCCACATGAGTCATTAAGCTCATGTAATCACCGCCTAAATGAGCATAATGAATCCACTCAATGCGGCAGCTGCTGGAGAAAGTGGAGCTGGTGTGAGAAAGACGGTGTTTCCCCTCCTTGTTGGCTGCATCTTCATTCACAAAGAATTAGGAGGCGACATCTCATGTTTGTGGCTTTCCCACAGTTTGCAGACAGACTTTGATAGATTAAAACGTAAATTCAAACTCCTATCCTGTTGTCGCCAGATTAGTGTAATGGTTTTTGCATTTGGACTTGGTCAGCAGCATAATGGCCGTACATGAAGCTGGTTCAGTGGACTGTAAAACGGGCTGAGATCTCGCGTGCTAAGGAAAACAGCACTCCGTGTCTTCTGTTTATGCGAGGCCCATTGCTCATCTCATGCTAGAGGCAAATCAGTGTTTGGTTTTTAAGTAGTGGAACCAGAATTATTCTTCTTTATTTTTCTTTTTTAAGACAGAGTCTCGATCTGTCGCCCAGGTTGGAGTGCAGTGGCACAGTCTCGGCTCACTGCAACCTCTGCCTCCTGGGATCAAGCGAGTCTCCCACCTCAGCCTCCTGAGTAGCTGGGATTACAGACATCCACCACCATACTTGGCTGATTTTTGTATTTTTAGTAGAGACAGGGTTTCACCGTGTTGCCCAGGCTGTTCATAAACTCCCGGCCTCAAGTGATTCACCTGCTACAGCCTCCCAAAGTCCTGGGATTACAGGCATGAGCCACCACCGTGTCTGGCCTGGAACCAGAATTCTAAGCTGTTGGGGGAGGTACATGTTGTTTACAGTGTTTATTTTGAAAAACTTTTATCTTTAAGACAAAAAAATGTGTTTTTTATATTTATTTTTCTGGTTTTACTGGCCTGTAGATAAAGGGAATGAGAACATACAAGCAGAGAAAGGGATATTTTCTTTATAAAGTATATTTTGTAGTTTCCCAACATACCTAGCCCCAGATGTATTTTCAGTGTTGTCAATAGTTTCCTTTTGAGAAAGTAAGGAAAATAAAGGTCTCACATTTTACATCACTCTTCTGTAAAGCCTTCTCCTGTGAAGTCATTTCAGCTGCCAAGTTGATCTCTAAAAGCAAAGAGGGAAATGTCTTTGAAAGTAAATCTTTTATGAATAAATGTTTGTGCCAGTCAGTCAACAGATGTTTGCTAGGTGCCCGGCTCCCCTGCTGATTCAGGTGCAGACCTTTTTTTTCTTTTTTTTTTTTTTGTTTGAGACGGGTCTTCCTTCGTAGCCCAGGCTGGAGTGCAGTGGCGCAGTCACAGCTCACTGTGACCTAGAACTCCTGGGCTCGAGCAATCCTCCCACCTTAGCTTCTATAGTAGAGGGACTGCAGGCATGTGCTGCCATCCCCAGCTAAGTGTTTCTCTTTTTGTGGTAGAGATGGGGGTTTTGCTGTGTTGCCCAGGCTGGTCTTAAACTCCTGGTCCCAAGCAATCTCCATGCCTCGGCCTCCTAAAGTGCTGGGTTTCAGACATTTGTACAGAGCCAACCTTGCTGCCTCTTTCTGTCTCCCTGCAGGGACCTGGACCGTCTCTCCACCCCTCCAGTTAGCTTTGGAACTGGTGGGAGGGGAGGAGGTTACAGGCAATACAAGACAGAATTAGACCAAATTAGATCCATGGTATCAAAACAGATTGCATGTAAATTTGCGCGATTCAGATAATACCTAGTATTCTGGAACGTTGTACCATTCTCTGTGTCATCCAAACATGCAGCCATATACAGATTCGATAAGTGATACTGGAGAGCACCAGGTTTATGCATTGTTTATTGGAAAACGTTCAAACTATTCCTCTCAGTCCAGAGTCAGTTGACCATTTACATTATGGCAGAGCTCGTTTTTGAAGATACTGGACATAAAAGGCAGAGATGGGGTGTCTGCCCCTGTGCATACCCCTCCTTTCCACACTACTGACCTTTCTTCAGAATACCCCATGCCCTCTGGGGGTGCCCTGCTCTTGGGGTTCCCAGGTATTTCCAAACCACTGTTCACTCTGCATTGTTTTGCTAGACCTCAAGTAGTTATTTTAGAAAATGAACATGTTATTAATATACTTTTTAAACCAGTAATGATGCCCGTCCCTCTCCCACCTGTTATCTGGAATGTGTAATTTCGTGGCAAACAGGAATGAGGAAGGCTGATCTCACTGTTTGTTGGGTGTGTTTTCATTTGTTTGTTTTTGGGGACGGCACTTAGGCAAATGGAGCAGAGGGAGAACTGATGTAGGTTACACCGACCGGTGGCAGGCAATGGTCAGGAGACCGCGTTCTGCTCTCGGTGCCCCTGCCAGCTGGCCGTGTGAACTGGGCAAGTTCTCTTCCTACAGGAGAACTTGCGTCGTCTCCTCTTCTTTACAATTATGGGGCTACCCTGTGGGGTTTCTCTGGGCATTATAGCTCTGAGGTTCCATCCAAAATGTCTTCAGACCCCTTGACATGGAGGCTAGCAGCTCTCCAGCCAGATAAGCTTGCTTTCTACTTCGATTGCCCTCTTTGTATTACTTTATTTATTTATTTATTTCATACTTTAAGTTCTAGGGTACATGTGCACAACATGCAGATTTGTTACATATGTATACATGTGCCATGTTGGTGTGCTGCACCCATTAACTCATCATTTACATTAGGGTATATCGCCTAATGCTGTCCCTCCCCCTTTCCCCCATCCCACGACAGGACCCAGTGTGTGATGTTCCCCACCCTGTGTCCAAGTGTTCTCATTGTTCAATTCCCACCTATGAGTGAGAACATGTGGTGTTTGGTTTTCTGTCCTTGCGATAGTTTGCTCAGAATGCCATCATTCTTTGTATCACTCTTAAGGGATGTAGAATGTTCTTTTGACACAGCCCCACTGCCAACACACACCCTCCCTTAGAGCCCTCCCCCTGGTTTCTCAGTCTTTGTAGCCATTGGATGATGGTGATGATGATGATGATGATGGATGGATCTGTTTATTTGGGAAGCAGTGAGCCTCTAGACATTGAACCCAGCTGCTGGTTCTTAATTCTAGGGCTGTCACTTCCTGTCTCTGTGACCCTGGGCAAGGTGCTGCATTGCTGTGGGCTTTGGTTTCGTTATCTGTAAAGTTGGGATAGTGATAGTACCTACTCATAGGACTATCAGGCTGACTAAGTGAATTTACATTCTTTCTTCCCCACTGGGAGGGTGAACAAATGAATGGGTAGATGAATGAAGCCTGGTATTTCTTTGCCAATGTGTCCCAAGGAGTTTATCGTCACAGTACCCCTGTGAAGTAGCTTTAACTGTCTTCCTCTGAGAGCACCCCACTTTGCAGCTGAGCCCTGGACCCCGCATGTAAGAACTTACGAGTTCTTTCTGTTCCTCTAAACATGATCTGGCTAGTTCCTGAATACCTTCCTTTTCCACCCCAAAAACCAGAGTCCAGGTGGCTTCTGTCCATGGCAACAAATACATTTTAAGGAAAGAATGTGTGATCATAAGGAAATCTGGGGGACAGTTGGGAGATTTAAATATAATCCGGGTATTAGCTAATATTAAGTGATTATTAAAATTTTATTGGGTATGTTGATGGTATTGTGGTTCTGCAGGGGACATCTTTGGATTTTGAAGGTGCACACTGAAGGGTTAAGGGGTAAAGTGTCATGATGTTTGTAATTTAAAATACTTCAGCAAAACAAAAATGCAAGTATGGCAAAGTGATCACTGGTACATCCAGATGATGGTATACGTAAAGTGATTGTACTATTCCTCCACTTTTCTGAATACATGAACATTTTTAAAATAAAAACTCAAGTCAATGAATGAATGAGTGAATGAATGAAGCTGATTCTGCCCAGGGGGTCTGTGTGGGACTCTCCGTGAAGGGCAGGGGTGACTGGCCCTCTCTCTCTCTGCGCCTGGCAGGATTTCTCTGGAAGACCTGAGCCCAAGCGTCGTGCTGCACATGACCGAGAAGCTGGGTTACAAGAACAGTGACGTGATCAACACCGTGCTCTCCAACCGCGCCTGCCACATCCTGGCCATCTACTTCCTCTTAAACAAGAAACTGGAGCGCTATTTGTCAGGGGTAAGTGCGACCCTAGAGGCGGTCATCTCTGCTGTCTGTGGAAAAAAGAGCTCCTACCCCCAAAGTGTTTCTCAGTTACTGACACTTGATCCAAGCTGCTAATTTAATCTAATGTGAGGCTGAGTTTTCTGAATGTGGGATAAAGTCATAGCTAAACCTGCTTCTCAGGGAGTGCCTTTTATCTGCAATGTTTTTCAAATACTCTCCCACCAAGTTAAGCCCTGGGCAGAATTAGGAGGGATTCAAGCCTCTTTTCCCTTCAACAGCTTCTGTGTTGCCTTTTTTGTTGTTGTTGTTCTGCTGCCTCTTAGCTCTTTGGGTTCCCCATGCTGTGGGCATTGGAGGGTTCTCTGGTCATAAAACTTAGGTAGCAGTGCCTCCCGGGCATTTGTCTCTAAACTATGGTACTATATATGGACTTCCCTGGCCTGACTCTGACACCTTCCCTCAGTCAGAGTGTCAGAAAGTCCAAGTGTCCAGTGTCACCTGTGAGGTACATTTGGAGTTTCCACAGCGTGGGGTGGATGGTGGGACCGTGACACCCTGTCCCCTTCATCGTTTTTGCCACAGGCAGTTTCTGTGTGCCTGGGTAAGGGAATGTATGTGCCTTAAATCGTCTCTCTCCAAATGGACAATGGCTTAGAAAGAATTCTGCAAATTGGATCCAAGACGATGTGGAGTCTGCATACAGTAGCTCATGGTTTTACTCAGAATGGTGGGTGCTGACCAGCTCTAACAGAGAGTCAGCTGAAGAAATTCAGAATTGCCAGGAAGCCCATCTGAAATTTTACTGAGTGTTCATGGTCACGAAGGACCATCTTCACCCTGGGCCTGTTGCAGCTTGACATCTGATGACGTGGAGTTGTCACTGTTAGGAAGACATTTACCATTCAGAACGTGTGCTATTTGAAGTCACGTGATAACCCAATATGTCACCAAATTTTACTAGAAAATAGGCTTAGAAACCTTTCTGAGGTTTCTGTATGAGAGCTAAAGATGAAAAATCTACCAGCAGTTGGGGAAATGATATTCTCGCTGGCATGGTGGAGATGGCCAAATTAATACCCAGAGGACAAGGTGGTCTGTGTGTGTCTTTTGTTAGCAAATTGATTTGGGAGCCATCTAGAAAACATTGCTGAACAGACGAAGATGCTCCTTGGGAGGTTGGTTAAACATTTGGATGAAGGTACAGATGTTTCTGAGCTGATTTAGCTCAGAATACTGGCCAGATTTTGCTTCCGCAGGAAATTATCCACGGAACTACATTTTTTTTTTTTTTTTTGGTGAACCACCAAAGGAAAGATCTACATGAGAAGAAATACTTTCAACAGTAAAAAGCTTTAACAATGTTTTAATGGGGGAAAAAACGTGCTCTGTATGATAGGGTGGCACCTCTTTGATGGGGACAGAGTCAATGCTTTGAGTTAGATTTCACAGATGGTGTCACGGTGGCTGCCTTCCTCATAGAAGGCTGCTGGAGAAGAGATGTCAAATCCAGAAAGACAGGACTTTCAACATATAGTATATTATTTATTTTATTTTATTATGTGTTGAGGAGAGATTAAGAAAATCTCTTGTATCACACAGCAGTTCTCTGTTCTCTCATCACGAGGAACATAAAAGACATGCTGGACTTGAAGTTGCTTCTCTCATTTCTCTTTTTTTAATTTTTTTTTTTTTTTTTTTTTTTTTGAGACAGAGTCTCACTGTGTCACCTAGGCTGGAGTGTAGTGGGACGATCTCGGCTCACTGCAACCTCTGCCTCTCAGGTTCAAGTGATTCTCCTGCCTCAGCCTCCTGAGTAGCTGGGACTTCAGGCACGTGCCACCAGGCTTGGCTAATTTTTGTATTTTTAGTAGAGATGGAGTTTTGCCATACTGGCCAGGCTGGTCTCAAACTCCTGACCTCAAGTGATCCTCCTACCTCAGCCTCCCAAAGTGCTGGGATTATAGGCGTGAGCCAAAGCACCTGGCCCTCTTTTTTTTTTTTCTTTTGAGATGAGGTCTCACTCTGTCTCCTAGGTTAGAGTGCAGTGGCATGATCTCGGCTCACTGCAACCTCTGCTTCCTGGGTTCAAGCTATTCTCCCACCTCAGCGTCCTGAGTAGCTAGGACTACAGGCATGCACCACCATGACCGGCTAATTTTTGTATTTTTGGTAGAGACGGGTTTTTGCCATGTTGCCCAGACTGGTCTTGAATTCCTGAGTTCAAGCAATCTGCCCACCTTGGCCTCCCAAAGTGCTGGGAATACAGGTGTGAGCCACTATGCCCCGCCTCATTTCTCTTTTGTGAAAAGACCATATTCCCCAAACTTCTTTCTCATACTTTAAAATTTCTATTTATTATATATCTTATAGTGTACATGATATATTTGTACAATGTTACATGCTTATAATTTATAAATGCATATATTGTAGGTGCCTGCTTACAAGTTTTTCACACATAAGGGATCAGGGTCATACCATTTGGACACCACCATGCTATAGAGGATAAAAGTTAAGAATTTAAATAGTCTTCAGATAAAAGGAAGAAAAGAGGGTTAATGCCCTGATTTTCTTTTTCAGGTGATGAATACTGTTCAAAACTTAGTTATTCAAATGTATTTTCATGAAACTGACTATATCATAAAGCTCATGATTTCACTTATTAGAGAATGACATTGCTACTCTCCCAAGTAAGTTAACAGTTCCGAACACTGTTCTTTTGGTGGAACTAGTTCTTCAGGTACTGACCAAGTAAGATGGAGGGGTCTTCGGTTTTAAAAACCTTTCCTATAGTTACTTCCACATTTAGAGAGACAAGCTTTTGTCAGTCACGCTCTTCTTAAACAATCAACATAGCTCATGCCAAGCAAGAGAGACATTTTATCTGAAGCTTTTTTTGTCTTTTCAAAACAAAACAAAACAAAACAAAAAGAGTCTTACTCTGTCGCCCAGGCTGGAGTGCAGTGGCACAATCATGGATCACTGGAGCCTCGACCTCCCGGGCTCAAGCGATCCATCTATAGTCCCAGCTACTCAGGAGGCTGAGGCAGGAGTATCACTTGAGCCTGGTAAGTCGAGGCTAATTTTATTTTTTGTAGAGATGGGGTTTCGCCATGTTGCCCAGGCTGGTCTCGAACTCCTGGGCTCAAGTAGTCCGCCCGCCTAGGCCTCCCAAAGCACTGGGATTACAGGCATGAGCCACTGCGCCTGGCCTAAAGCTCTTAGGCTGTGTCCTGATGTGCCTGGATGTATTGCCAGCTGCTGCATTTCTGCCTGTCTCCTTTGCCCAGTATCAGGGCTGGGAGTGTTGCAAAGCAGAGCGGTGCTTTGTCTTCTGAGAACATTCTCTGGAAACTCAGCTGGTGTCATTCTAACTGGAAAAGGTTTGGGGGTAGTTTTCAATTAAATTTATTTAATTGACCAAAAAAATTGTATATATTTATCCTGTGCAACATGATGCTTTGAAATATATATACATTGTGGAATGGCTAAATCAAGCTAAATATTGTATAACCACACAAATTTATCATTTATTTGTGGTGAGACCATTGAAAATCTACTCTCTTAGCAATTCACCAGAATAAATACACTGTTATTAACTATAGTCACCACATTGTTCAATAGTGTCTTGAATTTTTTTCCTCCTGTTTAACTGAAATTTTGTATCTTTTGACCAATATCTCTTCTGCCCACTTCCCCCAACCCCCTTCAGCCCCTGGTAACCATCATTCTACTCTCTACTTCTATGACCTACACTTTTTAGATTCCATGTAGAAGTGAGATCATGCACTATTTGTCTTTCTGTGCCTGGCTTATTTCACTTAGTATTATGTCCTCTAGGTTCATCCATATTGTCAAAAATGACAGAATTTCTGCCTTTTTTAAGGTTGACTAGTATTCCATTATATATATGTACCACACACTTTCTTTATTCATTCATCCGTTGATGACACAATAGCCATTTCTTGGCTATTGTAAATAATGCTGCATTGAACATGGGGTGGGGGTGCATATGTGTCTTCAACATACTGATTTCATTTCCTTTGGATATAGACCCAGATGTGGAATTGCTGGATCATATAGTAGTTCAACTTTTAATTTTTTGAGGAACCATACTGGTTTCTATAATGGTTGTACTAATTTACATTCCCACCAACAGTGTGCAAAGGTTCTTTCTTCTCCATATCCTCTCCAACATGTGGTATCGTCCATCGTTATGATAAAAGCTATTCTTACAGGTGTGAGGCAGTATCTCATTGTGGCTTTAATTTGCATTTCCCTTATGATTGGTGATATTAAGCAATACCTATTGGCCATTTCTTTTTTTTGAAAGGGAGTCTCACTCTGTCCCCAGGCTGGAGTGCAGTGGCGTGATCTTAGCTCACTGCAACCTCTAGCTCCCGGGTTCAAGCTATTCTCCTTCAGTCTCCTGAGTAGCTGGGACTACAGGCGCGCACCACCATGCCCGGCAAATTTTTGTATTTTAAGTAGAGACAGGGTTTCACTATGTTGGCCAGGCTGGTCTTGAACTCCTGACCTTGTGGCC
>NW_012103643.1:1146792-1155253 GCF_000951045.1 Mandrillus leucophaeus | reverse complement strand
GATCTCGGCTCACTGCAACCTCTGCCTCCTGGCTTTAAGCGATTCCCCTACCTCAGCCTCCTGAGTAGCTGGGATTACAGCCACCTGCCTGCCACCATGCCCAGCTAATTTTTATATTTTTAGTAGAGATGGGGTTTCACCAAGTTGGCCAGGATGGTCTCTTGACCTCGTGATCCACCCGCCTCTGCCTCCCAAAGTGCTGGGATTACAGACGTGAGCCACTGTGCCCGGCCTGGGCCTAAGTCTTATTTTTTTTATTTTTATTTTGTTTGAGATGGAGGTTCGATCTTGTTGTCCAGGCTGGAGTGCCATGGCGAGATCTCCACTCACCTGAACCTCCACCTCCCAGGTTCAAGCAATTCTCCTGCCTTAGCCTCCCAAGTAGCTGTGATTATAGGCATACGCCACCATGCCCAGCTAATTTTGTATTTTTAGTAGAGACGGGGTTTCTCCATGTTGGTCAGTCTGATCTTGAACTCCTTACCTCAGGTGATCTGTCTGCCTCGGCCTCCCAAAGTGCTGGGATTACAGGCATGAGCCACTGTGGCCCAGGCCTAAGTCTTTAACTCATTTGGAGTTGACTTTTGCAGATGGTGTGAGATGGGATCTGATTTCATTCTCTGTGGATGTCCAGTTTTCCAACACTATTTATTTAAGAGGATCTCCTTTCCCCATTCTGTGTTCTTGGCAGCTTTGTCAGAAAGTAATTGACCATAAGTGCATGGGTTCATTTTTGGACTCTCTTTTCTATTCCATTGGTCTATGTGTCTCTGTTTTTATGCCAGTATCATGCTGTTTTGGTTTCTACAGCTTTGTGATGTGTTTTGAAGTCAGGTGGTGTGATGTTTCAGCTTTGATCTTATTGTTCAAAATGACTTTGGCTATTCAGGGTCTTTTGTGGTTCCATACAAATGTTAGGATTTTTTTTTTTTCTGTTTCTGTGAAAAACATCATTGGAATTTTGACAGGGATTCCATTGAATTCATAGATTGCTTAGTGTACTATGGACATTTTAATCATATTAATTCTTCCAGTCTATGCAATCTTTTCATTTACTTGTGTCTTCTTCAATTTCTTTCATCAATGTCTTATAGTTTTCAGTGTACAGATCTTTCACTTCCTTGGTTACATTTGTTCCTAAGCATTTGATTTTTTTATGGCTGTTTTAAGTGGCATTGCTTTCTTGATTGCATTTGTGAATAGTTTGTTGTTAGTGTATGAAAACACTATTGATTTTTTGTGTATTGATTTTGCATTCTGCAACTTTCCTAAATTCATTTAGTAGTGCAAACAGTTTTTTGGTAGAGTCTTTAGGGTTTTCTATATATGAGATTGTGTATCTGCAAACAGGGACAATTGAACTTCCTTTCCAATTTTGATTCCTTTTATTTATTTATTTACTTATTTATTTATTTTAACAATTTCCCAAACATTTTTATTTTTATTTTTCCTTCTACTTTTATTTTAAGTTCTGGGATACATGTTTAGGATGTGCAGGTGTGTTACATAAGTAAACATGTGCCACGGTGGTTTGCTGCACAGAGCAACCTATCACCTAGGTATTAATCCCAGCATTCCTTAGCTATTCTTCCTGAGGGTGCCTTTGATTTCTTTCTCTTGCCTAAGTGCTCTGGCTAGGACATGCAGTACTATGCTGAATAGAAGCGGTGAGAGTGGGCTTCTTTGTCTTACTGCTGAACAAGTTGTCTGTGGGGATTAATTCACTCTAGTTAGAAACACCTGCTTGCCTAGAGTGTGGATTCTCAGACCAGTTGTGAGTTTTATGATGTCTGCTTCACATTTAATGCTTAAATCATATCAGACTAGGGCATACCTAGTCTGATAATCCATACTCTAGGCGAGTGACTGTTTTTAACTAGAGTGAATTAATCCCTACAGACAACTCAACTGCTCAGTAATTTCCGCACATGGCTAATTTAATTGTACTGTATGCACTGTCCCAGTTATTAATCTTATCAACCAATTATTTACACCCCTTGTATAATTTTGAAGCTCAATCTAATGAACTAAAAAGTAAAATATTATCTCTTAATGGCCATTTCTTCCCTTCTCTCTTGGTTTCCTCTTTTTAAAACCACGAAGCATGTATTTTAAGATAGAGAGCCTGGAAGGGCATTTGTTAACTATTTGTTGGTAGATTAATTAATTAATCCATGTTTTTATTTCACCCATTTCCAGACAGGATTGCACCCACCTCAGCTTCAATGCAGTTGTTTGTCTTCTTCTTTGAGCTATGTTAGGAATTGTCGTGGCTTTCATTTGGGTGGTGGTAGTGGGGAGCAGTGTGTGCGTATGTGTGTGTGGTGTGTGTGTGTGCACTGTTGTTTTTTGTTTATTTTTATTTTCTTGAGAGACGCAGTCTCACTCTGTCACCCAGGCTGGAGTGCAGTGGCATGATCTTGGCTCACTGCAACCTCCACCTCCCGGGTTCAAGTGATTCTCCTGCCTCAGCCACCCAAGTCGCTGGGATTACAGGCGTGTGCCACCACATTCGGCCATTTTTGTATTTTTACTAGAGACAGGGTTTCGCCATGTTGGCCAGGCTGGTCTCAAACTCCTGACCTCAGGTGATCCACCCACCTTGGCCTCCCAAAGTGCTGGGATTCCATTAGCCACTGCGCCCGGCCGTGTGCTGTTTTAAAATAAAGCAAACAAGCAAGATCCATGTTCTATGTAGTGGTCCAATAAAATAAGTTATTCTTTCCAGCTCATTTTCTTGGTTTCTACATACATGTTTTTGAGTAGTCTTACTGCACAGATAAAAGAACTGAGGCCCTGCAAGGGGCAGCATTCTACTCAGGGTCACCTGGCCCTTTGCTGGCAGTGATAGTAACACAAGTAGGTGACCCGACTCTGCGCCCAGGGCTCACCCCACGCTGCATTCTGCATGCAGGCCATTCTGGGGTGAGACTTTATGTTGCAATTTACTGGCCTGCCAAACATTTCCAGCATTCTCTCAGCCAAGCGCTGGTTTAAAAATTAATGACTGCTTAATGGACATTTCTATTTCTGAGAGTTGAGCTGTGCTTTTTCTTTTCTCCTCTGGTAGAAATCTGACATCCAGGACAGCCTCTGCTACAAGACCCGGCTCTACCAGATAGAAAAGTACAGGGCCCCCAAGGAGTCCTATGAGGTGAGTGATCCCTGAAGCCAACCTCAGGGTCTCTTAGGAAGGGTGGATTTCCATTTGCAGTAATTGGAAAAGAAACCAATTACTGTAGGACACTGAAGTAGCAAAAGACACATACTTACACTCATAACGGAGCCCTGGAGAAATGGTTTACAGCGGAACCGGCTTCGCGGTGTCTAAACCATGGTTCTCAGCTCTGGCTGCATGTTAAAGTCGCGGGGAGCGTTTGAACATCTGGATGCCCAGGCTGCTCCTCAGACCAGTTCCATCCAATCTTGGGAGTTGAGACTCGGGTATCGGGAGTTTTTGAAGCTCCCTGGATGTTCCAGTAAGCAGCCAAAGTTGAAAACCACTGTCAGGATCTCCCAAAATGAAAATGAGATGTTTCAGTGTTTCACTCACATGTGAGTGAAACTAGCAAAAACTGATCTCGTAGAAGTACAGAGTAAAACTGTGGTTATTGGAGGCTTGGAACGGCAGGGGGAAGGGAGGGTAGAGAGAGGCTGCTTAATGAACATGAAATTACAGCTAGACAGAAGGAATAAGTTCTGGTGTTCTGTGGCACTGTAGGGTGACTGTAGTTAACAATAACTTATTATATATATTCAAAAAGCTAAAAGAGGATTTTGAATGTTCCTAACACAAAGAAGTGATAAATATTTGAGGTAATAAATATGCCGATCACCCTGATTTGATCATTACATATTGAATACATGGATGGAAATATCACTCTGTCCCATAAAAAAGATGTATAATGATTATGCATCAACTAAAAATAAAAGGAAAAAAATGTAAATGCTAGAAAAAAATGAGATGCTTAAAAATAGAGCTGAGCGTAACACGTGGCATCAGAAGAAAGTGAGATGAGGACCAGGAAAGTTTGGGATCACGCAGGCTTTCTTGGCCAGCTGTCCCTGGTGACCTGATGTAACCTGGGACGTACCTAGAGAAAAAGACCACAGCTGTTTGATTTCAGAATGAAAACTAGACTCCTGTGGCAAATCGTCTCAAATCTGGATCTCACATCCATGTTTATTAGGAGACTGTGCCTGTGAATTCCAGATCCAGGGAGGGGGCCAGGGGTGGGGTGCGGCCTCAGGGCCCCTCGTTCACTTTTTGCCAAGGGAGCTCTTCTTTCTCTCAGCGATTTTCCTCGGAACCTCTTCCCTTTCCCCTCTGGAGCCTCTTTATGTCCCCTGAGTGTCCTTGCCACGGGAACCTCTCTCCTGGGACACCCAGGTCTATTAGTCTGTTCTCACGCTGCTAATAAAGACATATCTGACACTGGGTAATTTATAAAGGAGAGAAGTTTAATGGACTCACAGTTCCACATGGCTGGGGAGGCCTCACAATCATGGCGGAAGGTGAATGAGGAGCAAAGTCATGTTTTACATGGCGGCAGGCAAGAGAACTTGTGCAGGGGAGCTCCCCTTTATAAAACCATCAGATCTTGTGAGACTTATTCACTACCATGAGAACAGTATGGGGGAAACCGCCACCATGATTCAGTGATCTGCACCTGGCCCCGCCCCTGACACGTGGGGATTTTTACAATTCAAGGGGAGATTTGGGTGGGGACAAATCCTATCACCCACCCAGAAGTTCCTTCATTTGAGAAGGGATCAAAAAGGGACCCTTTGTCTATGCCCCAGTGAGGCCACTGGGCCTGGCCTCTCCTCTCTTTCCTTTTCCGACATAAAGTTTTCATCCTGATCCCATGAGCAGTGCACATCGCTCTGGAAGGATTCTTCTCCGGGCTTGTCTTGCACGCAGGACTGCAGTGGAGCATGGTGGTTACTGGGGCCCACACTGGGCTCCTGGGCAGCCAGTGAAGCAGGTGTCCAGGGACACTGATGACAGGGAGTGCCCAGCTGCAGGGCCCCGTGTGTGAATGTGACGGGAGCTCAGGAGAGGGAACTACCCCAGCATCAAGGTGGGCAATGGCACGGGTCTCCATTTCAGATAGACCCTGGGGCAGAGGGAGAGGAGAAACTGGCAAAGACGAGGGCTGGGGGGTGGCCGGGCAGGGGGTGGGGCAGTCAGAAGGCAGTGATGCCAGCGGGGGACCGAGAGGGCTGTGGGAACAGAGGAAAGGTCACACATGAAATGGTCAGCATTGTCTACTGGGCAGCTAGTTGTCCTGAGCATGTTAGAAAGAACAGCTTCGTGAAGTGCCAAAGGCAGCAGAGAGGTTGCGTGGATTTGGGGGTGGGGAGGGGGAAGTGAAGTCCGTGAGCATGTACCTGTCTGTCAGTGACGCTGCAGTGAAGGGAGAGAACGTGTCCTTGATAGAAGGATGCTTGGGGCAGGGGAGGAATAGTGGGCCTTGGCCTTGACCCCAGGCTGGATATCCCTTCCTCAAGACAGGCTGTGGGGCCCGGGGAAGATGAGGATGGAGACAAGCTCTTTGGAAGGTGGGCTGTGGCTGCAGGAGCTGAGCCACAAACCCAGGTGTGGCTTTCAGGCTTAAAGCTGGAGAGCCAGGTAGTGGGGACCCAGATGCCCCCGAACTCTAGACCCCTCTGGCTAGTTGATTACTAAATGTTAACCCTCTCTTGCATGAACGAAGGGGTCTTGAATCTAGCACGCTCTGAACCAGACTCTCCTCCCGCCCCCTCCGCCCCCCAGCACAGTAGCAGCCCCATCCTCCAGCAGTGCAGGGAAGAGACCCGAGTCCTTGACTATAACTCTCCCCTGACCCCTAGAGCTACCCCATCACCAAGTTCTGCCAATTTGACTGCTGAACGCCTCCAGCCCCTGCACTCTGTCCATCTGCGTCCCCACACCTGTTCCCAGCCGTATCACCTCTGTCCTGGACTTCTGCTATGCCCTCCTAGCTGAGCCTCTTGCTTCCGGGATGGTGGCCTGCCACTCTCTCCTGCCTGGCCGTCAGAGCGAGCTTTTCACCCTCACACCTCATCATGTCACTTTCCTGCTTGAGACCTTCGGAGGCTTCCTTCACTTGCCGGGCAGACTCTGTGCGTGGTCGCCCTGTGTGGTTCAGCCCCAGCTTGCTTCCCCTACCTTGTCTCCCAGCCCCATGGCCCACACACACACAGCGCGGAGTCCCGCCCTGTGCTCAGTCCACAGCCTTAGGGCTTGCTGTGCTCTTTCTGCCTGCCGGGGCTGTGCACATGCCGTTCCCTCTTTCAGAATGTTTTCCCTGCTCCTCTTTGCTAAACCTAAGTGTTTTCAGATCCCAAAGCAAGATCACCTCCACATGGGCCCCTGCTATTCCCTGACCTCTGCCATCCAGTCTTATCCTATCTATCCTATCTGCCTACCACATTCTACATCCTGGGGCCTGTCCCGTTTGCAGCTGTGTATTTGTTCTGGGGCTGTTTGATTAACATCTCTCCCTCTGGGCTGTGAGTTCCAGAAGAGTGGGCTCTGAGTCCCTTTTGCTCCTCACGATATTCCCAGAGGCCACATGATGCCTGGCATGTAGTAGGTGCTCAATAAATATTTGCTCAATAAACAAATGAAAAGATCAAGTGAGCCCTGATCAGAGTCTCAGAAAATGGATAGAACTGGGACAAGCAACTGGAATAGGTAGGACATTCCAGGTGGGACACCTGGCTGGATTAAAGGCAGGGGGATACCTGCAGCCTAGCACACACATGATGTTATCATCACCAAATGGCCATGCCTTACGTCAGGGAGGGACCGCTTATGGTCAGCTGCACTGAGGGTGGTCACCCCAGCCAGAGTCCAGGGGATGCAGAATTCACTGTTAGACTTCCTCCCTTGTGCTTTGCATGTCACTCATGAGGACCTCAAATAACAATGCAAACTTAGGTGCATGGAGCGTGTGCCCTAGGTGGCCTGTAAGCCACCTTGCCGACGCCCTGGTCCACGCTGCCCTCACATGCGCCCCACTGCGAGTGTGTGTCAGAAGGGGCCAGAACTCTAGTGGGAGAGGGCCCTTCTTTCATTCCGATTCCTTTTCTCTATTATTTCCTCTGGCCTGAAGACACATGGTAAGCGTTTAAACATTTGTTGAAATATTTAACGGTTAGGATTTAAATAGGAACACTAATGGGCAAACAGCATTCAATTTTCTATGATCCATTTGTTTCCTCTAAACTGCAGCGATACTTCTCTAATGAAATGACAGCTATTACCAGATGATCCAACTTGTCTCCGGCGGAACCTAGCAAGTGGAGTGAGGCTAGTTCGGGAAAGGGAAGGGCCCAGGCCTCCCAGGGAAAGTCCACTCGGAACCCGAGGGCCTTCCAGTCGTCCTCAGCACCACGTGGCAGGGGTGGAGCTGGGTGGGGAGAGGGAGTGGTGGAGAGGTTTCAGATTGTGAGCAAACCAGGGTGTGGCCCAGGGCCCGTGTCCCCTAGGGCTGTCATCAAGCCGTGTCCGGGCACTGAGTGCATGCAGTGGCCTCTTTGTTCCTTTTGATTCCAGTTCGTTTTCTCCTAGGAGACAAAGGAGCTGAATTAAGTTGCAACAACTTCCCTCTTGAGGTTACTGTGCAGTGATTTTACAACTTTACCATTTTCTCTACCTCTTTTTCCTGTCAAAGGCAGAGACTGTATCTATAAAAGTGGGGTGCATTTCTCATCGGAGGACACCTGTCGTGTGTGCCCAACAGACTCCTTTTTCTAAAAAAGAGAACCCCCCGGGACTTTGGGGGTCGAGGTGGGGAGGTTATCATTTTTAAATTGGCTTATGAAAGCCATGGAGAGCCGAGGGCCAGTTTTGTTAAAGTCTTTTGAAAAATAGTGTTCATTGATAGGAAAATGTCAAATCCAGCTAGGAGGTCTCCTCTACAATGACAAAGTAATGTTGGAGTTTTCAAGAAAACTGATGGAGAAGGTGGTGGGGGGCTGGATTCGTCTGCTTGGCTGCCCTAACAAGCACCACAAAATGGGTAGAAATTTACCTTTTCACAGTTCTGGAGGCCAGGTTCAGGCCTTACAGATGCATCACCACAATCTCTGCCTTCATCTACACGGCATTCTCCTGTGTGTGTATCTGTCCCAATTTTCCCGTTCTTTTCTCTCCTCCCTCCCTCAGTTTTCTCTCTTTTCTTTCTTTTACCCCCTTCCTTCCTTCCTTCCTTCCTTCCTTCCTTCCTTCCTTCCTTCCTTCCTTCCCTCCCTCCTTCCCCTCTTTCTGTCTTTTTCTTTATTTCTTCTTTCTCTTTCTTTTTCTTTCTTTTTCTTTCTGTCTTTCTTTCTGTCTTTGTCTTTCTTTCTGTCTTTTTCTTTATTTCTTCTTTCTCTTTCTTTTTCTTTCTTTCTTCCTCTCTTCTTTCTTCCTTTTTTCCTTCCTGCCCTCCCTCCTTTCTCTCTCTCT
>NW_012103643.1:1139221-1146742 GCF_000951045.1 Mandrillus leucophaeus | reverse complement strand
TTTCTTTATTTCTTCTTTCTCTTTCTTTTTCTTTCTTTCTTCCTCTCTTCTTTCTTCCTTTTTTCCTTCCTGCCCTCCCTCCTTTCTCTCTCTCTCTTTTTCTCCCTTCTCCTTCCCCTCCCTCCTCTCCCCTCCTTCCTTTTTCTTTGTTTCCAGGCCAAGCTGGAATGCAGTGACACAATCATATTTCATTTCAGCCTTGGCCTCCCCGGCTCAGGTGATCCTCCCACCTCAGCCTCCCTAGTAGCTGGGACTATAGGCATGCACCATTAGGCTTGGCTAATTTTTTGTAGAGAAGGGGTTTCACCTTGTTGCCTGGCTGGTCTTGAACTCCTGAGTTTAAGGTATCTGCTCACCTCAGACTCCCAAGGGGCTGAGATTACAGATGTGAGTCACCACGCCCAGCCCAAATTTCCACATTTTTAAAGGACACCAGTCATACTGCATTAGGGCTCACCGTAACAGCCTAATTTAAACTTGATTACCTCT
This sequence comes from Mandrillus leucophaeus, assembly GCF_000951045.1. Classification (NCBI taxonomy): domain Eukaryota; kingdom Metazoa; phylum Chordata; class Mammalia; order Primates; family Cercopithecidae; genus Mandrillus; species Mandrillus leucophaeus. Next base: position 1,146,253 of record NW_012103643.1, on the reverse strand, counting down.
GTAAAGACTCTCTCTCCAAATAAGGTCAAATTCTGAGGTCCTGGGGTTAGACTTTAACCTATGAATTTTGGGAGAATATAATTCAACCCACACAGGGATGAAACATTTAAAGGCAAATATTAAAATGTTCACTTTGTGTCTTACTTCAAAATCTATACTACTTTTAAAAATATAGTTCAGAATCAGATCCGGTGATCTGTGCTGTTAGAAATCAGAAATGTAGTTACTTGGCTGGGCTCAGTGGCTCACGCCTGTAATCCCAGCACTTTGGGAGGCCAAGACGGGTGGATCACTTGAGGTCAGGAGTTCAAGGCCAGCCTGGCCAACATGGTGAAACCCTGTCTCTACTAAAAATGCAAAAATTAGCCGGGTGTGGTGGTACACACTGTAATCCGATCTACTCGGGAGGCTGAGGCAGGAGAATCGCTTGAACCTGGGAGGTGGAGTTTGCAGTGAGCCAAGGTCATGCTACTGCACTCTAGCCTGGGCGACAGAGCGAGACTCAGTCTCAAAAAAAAAGAAGTGTGGTTACTTTTGGGGGACAGAATGCCTGGGAGAGGACATGGGGATGGCAGGGAGGACCTTCCAGATGCTGGCTGTGTGTTCTGTTTCTTGATCTGAGTGACATTTCTGTGGGTGTCTTTGCTGTTTGAGAAAACATTGAGCTGCTGACTTATCATTAGAGCACTCCTCCACACAGCGTCTTAGATTTTAATGAAAAGTTTACCTAGGAAATCTATTCAGCACACGAATTAGGACATCTGCTGCCTACTTCCACGGCGATTTCAGGATTTGCTTTCTGTCTATGAAAACGGAAACGAATAATTCTCAGCCAGGGCTGCAGGGCCATGGGGGGAGCATTTAGGGAATAAATAGCAAGTGCAGATTCTCGAATTGTTGAAGGATGTTCCTTTTCACAGGCCTCTCTGGACACCTGGACAAGGGATCTTGAATTCCATGCTGTGCAGGTAAGAGCTTGGGGGATTATTATGTATTAGTCAGGGTTCTCCAGAGAAACAGAACCAGCAGAGCACGGAGAGAGAGAGATTGAGACTGAGATTTACTTTAAGGAGCTGGATCACACAGTTGTGGGGATTGGCAAGTCTGCAATCTGCAGGGCAGACCAGCAGGTTGGATGAGTTGATGTTGCAGCTTCAAGTCCGAAGGCCATCTAGAGGCAGAATTTCTTTTGCCGGAAGACCTCATTCTTTTTTTCTTGAGGCCGTTGACTGATCAGATGAGACCCACATCATGGAGGATAATCGACTTAAAGTCTAATTTAAATGTTAACCACTTTATTTATTTATTATTATTATTATTATTATTATTCTGGGTCTCTCTCTGTCGCCCAGGCTGGAGTTCAGTGGTGTCATCTCGGCTCACTGCAACCTCCGCCTGCCGGGTTCAAGCAATTCTCCTGCCTCAGCCTCCCAAGTAGCTGGGATTACAGGTGCCCACCACCACGCCTGGCTAGCTTTTGTATTTTTAGTAGAGATGGGGTTTCACTGTGTTGACCAGGCTGTTCTCGAACTCTTGACCTCAAGTGATCCACCCGCCTCAGCCTCCCAAAGTGCTGGGATTATAGGGTGAGCCACTGCTCCCGGCCTGTTAATCACGTCTTTAAAAACACCTTCACAGAACAGTCTAGACTGGTGTTTGGCCAAACAACTGGGTACCATGGCCTAGCCAAGTTAACATATGAAATTAACCATCACTTATGATCCTAAGGGTTGGTCAGTCTCTGCCCAGGGCAGCAGGCTCTGCCAGCCCCATCCTTATCCAGAAGTAAAACGTGCCGAATCCTGTTGTGAGTTTATCAGAATCCCTGTAGACCACATTGGTTCTGGCTATGTGGAATTGACTGTTTTTTATTGTCTCATTACAACTCTACACCTGGCTGTGCATTTCTGTTTCCACCTGTATGAGAAATGGGATTTGCAGCTATCTAGAGCTTCCTGGCTCAGCGGCCTAATTTATGAATGAAGTCCTCTTTTTTTTTTTTTTTTTTTTTTTTTGAGATGGAGTCTCGCTGTGTCGCCCAGGCTGGAGTGCAGTGTTGTGATCTTGGCTCACTGTACCTCTGCCTTCCGAGCTCAAATGATTCTCCTGCCTCAACCTCTTGAGTAGCTGGGACTACAGACGCTCGCCACCACGCCCAGCTAATTTTTGTATTTTTAATAGAGACAGGGTTTCACCATCTTGGCCAGGCTGGTCTCAAACTCCTGACCTCAAGTGATCTGCCTGCCTCGGCCTCCCAAAGTGCTGGGATGACAAGCGTGAGCCACCACGCCCGGCTCAAAGCCCTCTTTTTATCAACTCACTTGTAGGTTTTTCTGCAGCAAAATCAGATTTCCCCTTATGTGATGGGCAGCAAAGAACCAAAACCAACCAGCCACCGACATCTGGGCCCTGGGCCATCCCAGCTGGTAGCAGTCAGCACTTGGTTCTGACACACCAAATAGCCTGGTGAGGCTTACTAATCATCAGAGGGAAGGAAAGCTCCAGAAAAGCCCACGTCCAGCTGGACTCGATAAGAGTTACTCAAAGAAAACTCATCTCAGGTCCCAGGGCCCCTCTGCCACATGCGGAAAGAGGCGGAAAGAGGCAGATTTCCCAGGCAGCCATCCATCCTCCAGCCTGGGGTGATGAGGGTGCAAAGCAGGCGTCCATCCCTGTTAAATGGATGCATGTGCTCTTCAGGCGATAAAGCAGGTGTGATGTGTGTTCATCGTTATCCTCCCAGAGCTGGGAAGGAACCACACTTTTGGTTACACGTGGGAAAACACCTCCCTCGAGGAGAAGTGAATTGCTCAAGGTCACCCAACACATTCTGGAGAGAGCAAGGAATGGACTCCAGACTTCAGACTGCCGAGCTGTGACCGTGGCTGGGATTCTCAGGTGCAGCACCCGCGGCAGCCACGCCGGGAAAGAAGGGGGCGGTGTGGGTCTTTGGAACACAGAAGCCTGGGGTCATTCTTCAGTGGCCGTCATACCCCTAGTTGCACAGCCATCAGGAAAGACTCCAAAGGGAACCAGTCCTCTGGAGCTCAGACTTCAGAGGCTGAGGATGGGTTTCGCCCTCCTGTAGGCATCTCCATCTCCTCCACGGGACAATACACAACATGAAGGATCCTGGGTAAATGATTGTTCATGGGGCCGTGTTTTCAAAATGTCCCTCTTTGTAAATGTCCATGCACATCTGCAGTGGGTGGAAATAGTTGATAGAGAACAAGAAGCTGTTTAGTGTATATGGCTTGCCTCTGGGGCCTCATGTGGTCTTTTCTCTGATCTGCCTGGGGGGATTTGGAACTGTGCTTGAAGGTGCAAGAGGGCAGGCTTCGAACCGAGAGCTTGAATTCCATCACCCACCCTCAAGTCCACGTGGGTACTGGAGCGTATCGGAGGGAAGCCAGGAGTGTCTGCAGGCGGCTGCTTTGCTGTGTGAGGAACTTGCATGTGGAAGGGGGATGTGATAGGCCCTCTGAAGATCTGTTTCTGTTACGTAAGGCAATTTAGCATCCTGCTCCCTAAGAAATTTCTTTTGGAGAAAATAGGCCATGCAAATAAAAAAGTCTGATTGGGTGATTGGTTGCATTTGGTAACACGTGCTTGGAAAGCAGGGAGATTGGCTGGTTGTAAATAAACATGCTTTCTCCAGGCTGTTGACCGGTGTGCGTGGACTGACTCTGAGGTTTGTCCCCCACAGGGAGCAGGTGGGGTGAATTCTTGATTTCTCCTTAGAAACCGGTTGCTGTGAAATCACTGATTCTTTTCAGCTGGAGAAGCACGTTCTAGGGGTTCTTGGAGGACATACCAGGCTGCAGGATCTTGGGATGAAGTTGAACAAGGGTGGCCTTGGCAGGGTTTCCTGGAATTTTCTGTCCGGGGGTGCATTTTTCCTCTTTTCTGCCCCCATAGCAGCTTTCTGCTCATTGCCAAATAGCCCTCTTGTCAGCGACAGGAGAAATTTGGTCTTACAGGCCAACCCTGGTCTCTTTCCACAGCAAACTCCCACGCATTACACACCACTAGGTGCCTCTGGACCCTGTCTGGGTGGTGATACTGGTCCGCAGAAGTCTTGCATCTTGACTGTTAAGTTTTTGAGAACCCAAGGAGGGTTAGAAAGGAATGAAAAGAAACCTAGACAGCCACCGGCAGCTCTCAAGGCTGTGGATGACAGCCTTGAAAAAATGTTTGCTGATCGATTTAAAAAGCAATCCGAAAACGGAAGGAACTGCAGTGCTGTCTTTTCTACCAAATATTGTTTGGAAATGGAGACAAAGGCACATTTGATTACTTTTTCCCGTAGAAGGTGTTAGCAGGTAGAGCTGGTGACTTTTGCGTAAAAGTAGAGAAAGGGAACCAACTAGAAGGAGATTCTGCCAGATTTTTCAGGAAAGCCGGTAACATTGCGTTTGCTGCTGGATGGGTGTGCGTCTCTGTGTGTGCAAAAGCTTGTTCTCCTTTGCCTTAGAGAAGGTGGCCTGTTGGTGTGTCACGGACACAAAGGGAGAGGAAAGCCGTGGAAGGCGGTGATTGTCCTTTGCTGGCTTCAACCAAGGTGACCTGGAGCACACGTTCCCCATGAAAGTTCCCCTTCGGGGCATCCCAGATAATGCCCTGGAGCACATAACCTTCTCTGGAACATTCGGATGCCACTGCAGGAGCCTAGGACTGTGGCACGCTCCTGCCTCTGGACCTTTCCATCCCTGGAACCGCCTGACCCTGCCCCAGGCTCTGAGAGCGTGGTGTCAAGTCAAGGGCTGACAACATCGACTTCAGGGCCGGGAAAATCCACGTTTCCACCGGGCTCACGGTGGATTACATAAGCACTACAGACTGTTTCTTCACGTGTAAAGGAGGTAGCAGACTGATGGGTCATGTCCTCAGTGCAGCGTCTGGCACCCCGCGTGTTCTCAAAAAAGGCTGGTGGCAGCTGTGAAGGTGCTAAGGAGGGAGTTTGAGGAAGCTTCGCCTCTCCTGGCTTCCCATGTCACCCCTTTGTTGGGAAGCAGCCACATCAGCTACAGGCCAGGCTCCCAGGGAGCTGTGGCCCCTCACAGTGGCACTTGCCACGAGGCTCAGCGTCCCCACTTCCCACATCTCCCCCGTCTTCTTTCCCACTCGCAAACTGGACATCATGAACTCTAATCTGCAAAGACTTTGAACATCCTTATTAGAAAGGGCTGTAAAAGTACAAAGAGACGTTTCCCTGAGAAGCTCCTCAACAACATGAATGGAAACTACATGAGCTCTCTTGGTTTGCAAATGCTGGTTAAAGTTGAGGGCAAAAATGTGAAAAAGAAAAGCGTTTTTTTTCCTCCTCACCCACGGTGAGGTCAGAGGTGGGGTTGCTTTAACAGTAAACACCAAACACAGGCTTTAGGGGCGGAAAAAGAACTGCTGCTGCTTCTTAGTGACATCACCTTTCCCAGAAGCTTGAACTGAATCAAAATTAATTCAGTTCAGTTTCTACCAGCCTTTTTAAAAAACATTTCAATAACTGTTTATTAAGCTTTCTCTAAGCATCTGGCTTTATGCCAGAGGCTGTGGACTTGAAGATATATAAAAGTCAAATTCATTCCCATCAGATGGATTATCATCTAGTACAACAAAGGCAAGATGTATACCAAAAGAATGGCCGCTGCCAAGCGTTTTGGCTCACATCTGTAATCCCAGCATTTTGGGAAGCTGAGACAGGAGGGTTGCTTGAGGCAGGAGTTCGAAACCAGCCTGGACAGCATACCGAGACCCCATCTCTACAAGAAATCTTTCTTTTTAAAATAGCTGGGCATGGTGGTGCACACCTGTAGTCCCAGCTACTCAGGAGGCTGAGGTGGGAGGATCACTTGAGCCCAGGAGCTCGAGGTTGCAGTGAGATATGATGACACCACTGCACCACAGCCTGGGTGATAGCACAAGATCCTGCCTCAAGAAAAAAAAAAAAATGCTTCATACACTCGAGTCCTAAGTATGCAAGTAAGTTCTCGCATGATTAGGGTAGAAAGGGCTGGAAGCCCATCAGGATCACTCAGGGCTCCCTGAATTTGTTGTATATGTTGTGTTGGTACCTCCTTGACTTGACTGCCCCAAATAGATCCTGATGTGAAGGTGGAAGCAGTTATGTTCCCAGTTGCCTTTGCAAAGCCATTACTGCGGGCACAATCTTTGGGCTCCTCTTTAAATGCAGACAGGAGGTTTCCAGAAGCCCTTCTCTGCTTCACCTTAGTTTGTTGGGCTTGTTCCAGAAGAAGTGACCTCCTAGGAATGCCTTGTCCTTGCTGGAAGGCTTTGAAAGAGCACAGTGAAAGGGAGCTGGGGTCCATTGAAGGCCACTCGCTGCCCAGGCAGAGGGAGATGGGCTTCCTGGAGCATTGGCTGGGCCACAGCTCCTCCCTCATTCAACACACAGTTGAGAGCATAGAGTATTGAAAAGCTGGAGTTTCTCTCATTGGTTTGGATGACTTTTCAAAGAGGAATCCCATTGGATCTTCTAGAGTGTGTCTAAGTGCATATGTTTGTTTCTGATTTGCAGGATAAAAAGCCCAAAGAACAAGAAAAAAGAGGGGATTTTCTTCATCGACCATTCTCCAAGAAGTTGGACAAGAACCTGCCCTCGCACAAACAGCCCTCAGCCTCGCTCATGACACAGATTCAGAACACCAGAGCCCTCCTGAAGGACCGGAAGGCCTCCAAGTCCAGCTTCCCCGACAAAGGTGGGTCAGCTCTGGGGACTCTCTCAGGCCACTTGTGTTGGGCTGCGTGTCCACTGTGTAGCCCTCACAGCAGATGGTCGAATGGGCCCTGGAGCAGAGATGATTCCTGTGCCCACAGAAAGGCAGGATTCATGGACCTGAGGTTGCCTGAGCACAGTCCAGGACCAAGCTGTGTGGCATTAGCCACTTGCGCAGGAAGGATTTGGGAAAACAGAGATGGGGCGCAAAGTATTGTGGAAACAGAAATTGGGGTGGATGATATTGTCAGAACAGAGTTTGGGAGGCACAGTATTGCAGGAGCAGAGGTCAGGGTGTG
>NW_012103643.1:1127632-1137333 GCF_000951045.1 Mandrillus leucophaeus | reverse complement strand
GCTGTAAGGAACTGTGGGAGTAGAGATGGCGTGCAGAGCGGAGACCGGGTATCTCCCTGAGTTCAGATTCCAGCTCTGCTGCCTGCAGAGGTGCAAGTTCCTTTACTGCTGAGGGTCTTCACTGGATTTGTAAGGGCTCCCACCTGTCGGAGCTGTTGGGCAGATGAGGTGAGATGCATATATAGGCTTCCTCACCTGAGTCAGAATCCAGCCCATCACAGAGAACTGACAAACGTGAATTTCCCTCCTCTGGGACGAGTGCTAAAAGATGCAAAAAGCAGACCTTCCTGGGCGTAGGCTTAACACATGGTAGAAACGCCGAGAGGGGACACAGGAGCCGAGGGCGTCCTGAAGCAGAGCTGTGAGGTAGAAGAGAGGTTCCTGTTACTGAGGGGGATGAGACACTTCTTGGAGTTCAATATCCTTAAATATGAACCAGGTTCAGAGAGGGCCGTGGCTGTCTGAGATACACTCAGGTGTAGCAGGCAGTTAGTGCCTGAGCAGGACTTGAACCCGTCTCCTGTCCTTCTGCCTCCCATGCTGCTCCCAGAGAGAGGCCACTGTCCCCACATTGCCCAAAGCAACCTGCTTTCCCTGGGGCAGAGCATGCAGTGGATCTGGGAGGGGCAGCAGTGTCCATGTGGCAGCTGGAACATTGGAGATCTTGGCCATTAATGAAGTTTTACTTCTTTCTGCTGATGCATCTCAGGCGCCTGTGCCGGCCAGTTTCATTTCAGCGCCTATGTGTTTATTTCTGCAAGGCAGGGAGGCTTCCCAATGCCCTCAGCTGCTCCCAGAATCGATCCCAGTGGGCAGCAGCTTGCTCCTGCAGCTGGGCCTCCGCAGAGCCTATAAAACGTTATGGGAAAAGAAAGAAGCTAAGACAGAGCTTATTCCACATGAACTTGGCTTTATTTCCCTCATCTCCAAATCTGTAGAGGGTTTCCCCTTTCTTTTCTGGCCCAGTTTGCAAACCTGGATTCTAGTCTGTGCCAACCAGAGACAGAAACCATGGGGATCTGGCACGTTGCCTTAACTGGATGGATGGATGATGTTTTACCCCCGTTCAGAATTGGATGAGGCTCCATCCAGATCAAAAGTCATGAGGGAGCCTTAAAAGGGAAGGAAATCCTGACACATGCTCCAACACAGATGAACCTGGAGGGCATTATGCTAAGTGAATTACGCCAGTCACTGAAGGCAGATAGTGTGATTCCACTTATATGAGGTCCCTAGAGTGGTTCGATTCATAGAGACAGGCAGTAAAATGGTGGTTGCCGGGGGTTTCAGAGCGTGGGGATATATATGGGGTGTTAGATTTGCAACAGGAAGACAGTTCTGCAGATTGATTCTACAACAGTGTGAATATACTTATTACAGCTGAACTGTACACTTAAAAATGGTTAAGATGATAACATTTCTGTTACGTGTTTTTTACCACAGTAAATAAATTTTTTAAAAGTCACGAGGGAAGCACGCCTTCCAGTGTGGGCTGTCCAAGGACCAGATTGGCGGGAGTTCAGTCAGGGGACCTTGGTGTGCTTCTGGGAGTTTTATGGATATGCTTTTGAGTATATGTGCCTTTTTTATTCCAAGATCCTTTGGCAAGGTCCAGATTTTTTTTTTTCATTTTTTTGTGAGACAGAATCTCGCTCTGTCACCCAGCCTGCAGTGCAGTAGTGCTATCAAGGCTCACTGCAGCCTCCACTTCCGAGGTTCAGGTGATCCTCCCACCTCAGCCTCCCAAGTACCACCTGCAAGACCACAGGTGCATGCCACCACACCCAGCTAATTTTTAAAAAAATTTTTAGAGACAGGGTCTTGCCATATGGCCCAGGCTGGTCTTGAACTCCTGGGCTCAAGCAGTCCTCCCACCTTGGTCTCCTAAAGTGCTGGGATTACAGGCATGAGCCACCGCTGCCTAGGATCCAGAATTTTAAGCAATCAAAAGCAGGCATAATGTTAGGTTGGGGCCATGAGGCAAATTGGAATCCAGGAGACCTCCTGTCGCCAGCCCTCTGTCCCTCTGTCCTAGAAAGACTGCCTGGCGTCTGTGGGGAGAGTGACACGCTGCTGGTGACTTTTGCAAAGTAGCCAAGGCTGTTTGCTGGCTAGTTTCTTCTGACCTTGGCGGGGAACTGTCTCAGTCGAGCTGGAGGTCAGAGCAGGCAGGAGAAGGGCTGTGCACACTGTCCAGGCGTCCTCATGATTGTTTGCGCTTTCTTGGTGTGCAGATTCCTTTGGCTGCCGCAATATTTTCCGCAAAACCTCTGACTCCAATTGTGTGGCTTCTTCCTCCATGGAGTTCATCCCCGTGCCACCACCCAGGACCCCGAGGATTGTGAAGAAACCGGAGCCCCATCAGCCAGGGTCCGGAAGCACCGGCATCCCCCACAAGGAAGACCCCCTGATGCTGGACATGGTGCGCTCCTTCGAGTCTGTGGACCGAGACGACCACATAGAAGTGCTGTCTCCCTCTCATCACTACAGGATTCTGAACTCCCCGGTCAGCTTGGCTCGCAGAAATTCCAGCGAGAGGACGCTGTCCCCGGGGCTGCCGTCCGGAAGCATGTCGCCTCTGCATACTCCTTTGCATCCAACTCTCGTGTCTTTTGCTCATGAAGATAAAAACAGCCCCCCAAAAGAGGAGGGCCTGTGTTCCCCACCTCCGGTTCCCAGCAATGGCCCCATGCAGCCTCTGGGGAGCCCGAATTGTGTGAAAAGCCGAGGCCGGTTCCCCATGATGGGCATCGGACAGATGCTGAGGAAGCGCCATCAGAGTCTGCAGCCATCTGCAGATAGGCCCCTGGAGGCCAGCCTGCCCCCGCTGCAGCCCCTGGCCCCCGTGAACCTTGCCTTTGACATGGCCGATGGGGTCAAGACCCAGTGCTAACTTGGGCCAGCGGGATGTGGGGTATCTCTAGCAAATAGCAACGCAACAGAGCTCCACACAACTGTCAGGGTGTGAACATTCCAAGGCCTCGCTTGGAGCATCCTTAGTGGCCCCATTGGTTCCTGCCATGCAGTATCCCACCTGTAGCTGAATCCACAGACCCAAAGCCTGCACAACCCAACCTCACTTAGGGACCCCCAGAGATGCTGGAATCGCCAGGAGGGTTGGCTCCAGGGGCAGCCAATCTCTATCTTTCAGATCTTCCTTCCTCTCAACCGCTCACCAACCCCTTCCAGTTCCCACTTCCCCCAGGCTTGGAGGGAAAACGGGGCATCAGCCTTCTGGGGCCATCAGATGATGGACTGTTACCAGATCTTTCTTCACACTGTGCTACATGTGTGCCTCTCACAGCGGTTGGCCACAGTCACAGGGAGAGAACAACATCGCAGTCATTCGTCCAGGCCACGTTTCCTCTGCGGAGTGTGGCAGCCCCGCCTTTCATAGCAGGGACTCCCCAAAGGCCAGCAGGAGCCCGGGGCAGGCCCAGGATCCTCAGAGGAAGACGGAGAGGAGCTTCGGACCAAGATCAAAGCAAACGGTGGGGAACACGACAGAAGAGAGAGACTGAAGGAGACACTCACTTCCCTAGCAAGATTTTGATAGATTTTTGTTGTTGTTGATGAAACGTGCTAATGATTGAATTATCTTTTCCAAAGAGATTTTTTTTTAAAAAATGTGATGTCGGTAAATTGAAATAACATACTTTTTAAAAGTTGGATGGAGAGATGAGAAGCAATTCCACCAAACTCGTGTTTTCACGGGAGGGGTCAGTGTGGAGAGCAAAAAAACTGACTGTGGTGATGTGTGGAGTGCTGTGGCCCACAGGCAGGGCACGTCTCGGTGGTCCTGTGTTCATCCTGTTGTTTAAGGCATAGCCCTGATCCTTCTGGGAGGCATAGAACACGGTCACAGCTGGTTCTGTAGAAAGAGAGAAAAGACGATCGTGACAATTCAGAGCATAATTCGGATGGCGAGATGGCAGCGTTACCTCTGTGTGATGCGGGTTTCAAGGGGCCCACAGAACTCGTGCAGCCCAGAGCTCAGCAAGTTTGCTGGGAGCTGGGAGCAGGCTTGCCTGGCAGAGAACCTGTTCAGATACGGACCAGTTTCTTCTTCGAGGAAAGCCGAGCTGCTCAAACAGGGTTCAGTCCACATTGTGTTTTCACACCTTTCTCCAAGGATCGAACCAAAGATGCGTCTCCAGTATTGTGTCTGTGCCCCCCGTGTGTGTGTTCTGTGGACCCCTGTTGTTGTCTGACTGTATCCAGCTGGCACTTGGCAGGGTGCACTCATTGGTGAGAAGAATCAGAAAAAAAAGACTTATCAGCACAGGTGGGATAGGGGTTAGTGTAGGAGACTGGTTACAGAATGGCCTGGAGTCTTCAAATTTTGACCAGTGCAGGTGTGACCAGAGACCGCCTCTGTGGCCACCTCGGATAGTCATCTCAGTCCATGGATCCCAAAACACAAATCTAGAATTGCAAAGCCAGCCTTTATTTTCCTGGCAGGCAGCCTTGCCAGAGGGCAGAGAGGTAGTTCTGAATCACTCTCTTATTCACTAGTAGTGACATCCCTTAGTCCCTCACGTCTCTGACAGAGCAGGAGAGAATGGATATTTGGCCGACCTTGGTGAGACCTGGAGCTGCCTCCTTTCTCCCTAGGGGATCACCCCAGCTCGAGGGCATTCTAGGATGAGGTCAGACCCCTTGGCGATTGGTGTTATTTTTTGTATAGCTTCAGACTGGGTTCCAGAACTTACCATTGAAAACAGAGCTTTTAGGCCAGGCGTGGTGGCTCATGCCTGTAATCCCAGCACTTTGGGAGGCCGAGACGGGTAGATCGCTTGAGCCCAGGAGTTCGAGAGCAGCCTGGGCAACATGGTGAAAGCCCTTCTCTACCAAAAAATACAAAAAAAATAGCTGGGTGTGGTGGCAGGTGCCAGTAGTCCCCGCTACTTGGGGGGCTGAGGTGGGAGGATCACTTGAACCTAGGAGATCGAGGCTGCAGTGAGCCAAGATCATGCTACTGCACTCCAGCCTGGGTGGCAAAGTGAGACCCTGTCTCCAGAAAAAAAGAAAATAGAGTTTTATAAGCAGAGAGAAGAAAAGAATCATCTAAGACCATCTCTCCATTTGACATGAAGTGTACCTTTTCTAAAGATGGTTTCCAGCTGCCACGGCTCCACTTGGCGGGCTCACAGGGTGTACACCTGTGCATTGGGAACTTCCTGCAGCCCCTGATGCCTTTTCCTTGAGAACAGGAGCGCTTCCGCCTTGCCCTTAGCTCGTGGAGAACGTGCTTCTCATTCCTGGCATGCTTCAAGCACAGCTGCAGATGTGCCGCTAACTGACCGCGTTGCCGTTGGTGACCTGGACTCTGAACTCAGGTTTATTCTAAACCCAGTGAGAGGTGAGGGGGAGTGAGGAAAGGGGATCAACTGTATTTTTGTGCGTGTATGGGCACCTGACAAATCTATGAAACCGAGTGAAAGGAGAAATGTTAGAGTCTTTATTATTTTATTATATTTATATGGAAAGCTTGGCTCTCCCTTTGGTAAGTCCGAAACGTGTTGTCTGTTTGACCGTGACTGTCTTCCTCAGTCTGTGCCTGTGATTCCAGTCACCCTGTAGTTACTGACAGAAATTGACTGGACTGTCATTGTGTGAAGTCCAGGAGGAAAAGTCCATTTTAATTGTACGATTTGGTCATAAGCAAGGACTATATTTATGTCACCATTATTAGATATATGTACTTTTGTAATGACTGTGAAATACACTTTTCCCTCACTATGAGTGCTTCTTTATTTGCTGATAAATCTTAAAACAGCTAAGTACATTGCAAATTGCAAATAATAGTGCAGGTACCATCTTTTCTGTGAAGTTCTTTTTTTTTTTTTTTTTTTTTTGAGACAGGGTCTTGCTCTGTCACCCAGGCTGGAGTGCAGTGGCACGATCACAGTTCACTGCAGCCTCAACCTCTCCAGATTCAAGCGATCCTCCCATCTCAGTCTCCCAAGTAGCTGGGACTACAGTTGTGCACCACAGTGCCTAGCAAATTTTTTTTTTGTATTTTGTAGAAATGGGGTTTTGCCGTGTTGCTCAGGCTGATCTCAAACTCCTGGGCTCCAGCGATCTGCCCACCTTGGCCTCCCAAAGTGCTGAGATTACAGGTGTGAGCCACTGCACCCAGCCTTATGTAAAGCTGTTGACCTAGCATCTGACTGGAAACAAGCGGGAATTGCATTGGGGGCATTTTCTGGGCCAGTATCGCTGCCTTATTTTACCTGCAACAGGTGTGCCTACAAAAGTCTTTCTGACATACATACTGCAGGTGGCGGTTCAAGAAGAATCAACCTTTTTCTTTTGGGGAGATTAGGATCTTCCTTGGAGACTCTGAAAATGGCACACAAAGAATGACAGTTCTGAACATGACTTCTAGATTTTGTCCTTGTAGGAGGCCTTGGTCATGGATAGGGGAAGAGGGATGATGGGATGGAATGGGAGGGTGCGATCTAGCTGACCTCTTGAAATTTTCCCAGTTACTGCTTCCTTCATAACTGTTCACAAGACGTTTTTCATATATACCACCTTGCTTTAACCCTTGTTTCCCCCTGGACAGTGAAGGGACGAAGCCTTAGAGGGTCACATAGCTAGAAAGTGGAGAAGCTCACTGTTCACTATAGGAAGCCCTCAGTAATTGGATTCTGGGGGAAAATAACAAGTATCTGGTTTTGATGACAGTGTTTTCTTGTAAGAATCGCAACACTTTAGAATAGGAAAGGACCTGAGATTCTCTGGCTCAGCCCCAGCCTTTCTGAAGAAGGGAAAACTAGGGCCCCAGATGGTTTAAGGACACCCCAGAGTCCCCAAATGAGCTGCCGTTAGAGCTGGTCTGGAGCAGAGTTTCTTCCTCAAAGAACACAGAGAAATCAGAGAGTGGCTGCCATGGTCAGAGGGGGATGTCAACAACAGATCAAGCTGTCATTGCAACAGGTATTTTTGAAGTTCCTGCAGGGACCGGGTCTTGCATATTTAAGTCCTTTTCAAAGCTGTGCAGCTTCCTGAGCCTTACGCTGTTTGTCCCACCCACTCTTGAAGCTGGAGAAAGACAGCTTTCTTTGGGAACTCTGTCTTTTCTCAGTTGACTTCCCGAGTAAGCAGCAAACCCCTGGATAGCCTTGTTATCTACTTTAGCTATTAAGAGGCTATTGGGTTTTACTAGATTAAATCAATAAAACATTTCCTATAGAGCCATAGCATACATTGAAGCAAATTCAGAAAGAATGCAAAACTGCTGTCTTTTAGGGGGAGTCTGGAAGCCTGATGGTTATTGTATTTATTTTCTTTGTAGGGTTTTCTGTGTGCTACAGGCACAGTAAGAATAATTCAGAGCGGTACTGGGAGTTGGTTCAATTTCATGTCATCACTTTTCAATGAAGGGAGTGTATTTCCTGAGTAGTAAATGAGTATATTATTTGTGGCAGCTTTTCTGTCAAGGGAGCTTTCCAGACATCTGGTTGCAAAGACAAGTGGGGTATATGTTTGTACTTCTTCTCTGTGGACATGATTTTGTGACACACAGTTATCTCTAGGAGTTGATGTCTGTGGGCACTAAGGGACTGGGGTCGGGGGAGAAAGCTGAGGAGGCTTTGGAAGAGAAGGTGAGGAACATTTCAGAATTTGCAGTCCCCTCCACAGGTATCCACATCTGAGCTGGTGGTGTTCCAATAATGAGGCATTTGGGGCAACCAATTCTGGAAGGATAGAATAGCTTTATGTGGAGCAAACTCGAGAATCAGTTGGAGTTGAGTGGTTTCAAACTTAAAGATGGCACATGGAAGAGAGGAGAATGCCAGGAAGCTGTATCATTTACAGGTGAAAAAAAATAAACGGGTCTGACTTTAGGGCCTCAACTGTTTGTATTTCCTACTTGGAAGATGGGCCATTAGCTATTTTGAAAGCAAAGGCTTTGGTTTACATTTAAACTCTATAATTTTGTTTTAAATGTGTTCTTTCTAGTCTTGTTACCATAGCCAGCTGGAAAGGGCAAATTGCAAGCCTATATTGGGAACAAGTCTTCTTGCCGAAAGTAGGGCAGTGAAGTTCTTGGCAGATCTGAGATGAGAATGCCTTTCCCTGACTCCTTCATCAGTGTTCAGTGCTCACCTCCTCTTTTGTTCTTGTAGGAGGCCTTGGTCATGGATAGGGGAAGAGGGATGATGGGATGGAATGGGAGGGTGGGATCTAGCTGACCTCTTGAAATTTTCCCAGTTACTGCTTCCTTCATAACTGTTCACAAGACGTTTTCAGTGTGCTAGACAGATTAGGCTTTGCTATGATCACAAATTAAATTCCAAATCTCTGTGACTTGCCCGATAAAGGTTTATTTCTTACAATATTTTTATGAGGCTGGGCGGAGTTCAAAAGGGCTGTCTTCCATATGGTGACTCAGGGATCCAGACTACATCCAGCTTGTGGCTCTGTCCACTCAAAATGAAACGTCTTTGTCTGCTCTGGCACAGGAAGGCACAGCTCTAGAGATTGCCACTGGCCCTTAAACGCTCTGTGAGGGGGCTCATCACTTCTCCCACAGCCCATTGGCTGGAACTGGTCATACTGCCTTGTCTATGAGCAAGAGGCTGGGAAATATGGGAGCATAGGGCTACTTATGGTGCAGCTAATGTTTCTCCCACCTTAGGGAAGGTACAGCTACCTGCCATTTATTTGTTCTTTGTTTTTGTTTTTGTTTTTGCTTTTGTTTTGAGATGGGGTCTCCCTCTGTCACCCAGGCTGGAATGTAGTGGCATAATCTCAGTTCACTGCAGCCTAAAACCTCCTGGGTTCAAGCGATTCTCGTGCCTCAGCCTCCTGAGTAGCTGAGACTACAGGCACACGCCACCGTGCCCAGCTAATGTTTGTATTTTTAGTAGAGATGGGGGTTTCACCGTGTTAGCCAGGCTGGTCTCGAACTCCTGACCTCAAGTGATACTCCCACCTTGGCCTCCCAAAATTCCAGGATTACAGGCATGAGCCACCGCACCCGGCCGAGATGCCCGCCATTTAAAGGTACCCTAAAACTGGACTAGCCTTTTCCCATTGTCACACAATTACAGCACCTCTTAGTAAAAAGTTACTTTTTTAAAGAATTAGCATTGGTAAATGTTAATGTTTACGGAGAGTGTTTTGGGCTGAATTCTTTCCTCCACAAATTCATATGTTGAAACCCTCAACCCCAGTACCTCAGAATGTGACTAGTTGGAGATAGGGCATTTAAAGAGGTAAGTTAAAATGAGGCCTTTAGGGAGGAACCTAATCCAATCTGACAAGTGCCCTAATGAAAATATGAGACCTGGGCCGGGCGCGGTGGCTCACACCTGTAATCCCAGCACTTTGAGAGGCCGAGGTGGCGGATCACGAAGTCAGGAGTTTGAGACCAGCCTGGCCAACATAGTGGAACCCCATCTCTACTAAAATACAAAAAATTAGCTGGGCGTGGTGGCAGGCGCCTGTAATCCCAGCTACTTGAGAGTCTGAGAAAGGAGAGTTTCTTGAAGCACGGAGGCGGAGGTTGAAGTGAGCCTAGATTGCACCGCTGCACTCCAGCCTGGGTGACAGTGCGAGACTCCATCTCAAAAAAATAAAAATCAAAATAAAAATAAAAAATCAAACAAACAAAATGAAAATGTGAGATATGGAAGCACGATGGGACACCAGACAGAGGAAAGACCAGGTAAGGACACAGAGAGAAG
>NW_012103643.1:1111860-1127309 GCF_000951045.1 Mandrillus leucophaeus | reverse complement strand
CCCAGGCTGGAGTGCAGTGGCGCGATCTCGGCTCACTGCAACCTCTGCCTCCCAGGTTCAAGCAATTCTCCTGCTTCAGTCTCCCGAGTAGCTGGAACTACAGGCACCTGCTGCCACGCCCAGCTAATTTATTGTATTTTAGTAGAGACGGGTTTCACTGTGTTGCCTAGGCTGGTCTTGAACTCCTGAACTCAGGCAATCCGCCTGCCTCGGCCTCCTGAAGTGCTAGGATTACAGGCATGAGCCACTGCGCCCGGACTGAAATTCCACCTTTTCTAAGTGTTTCCTGTGTGTTAAGCTCAGTGTGCCAATTATTTTCAAGTTTCTTTCTTCCTTTAATCCAGAGGTCTGCAAACTTTTTCTGTTAAGAACCAGATAATAAATATTTTAGGCTTAGCAGATGACTGTTGCATATTAGTCTGTTGCATATTACTCTTTGCGTTGTTTTTAAGTTTAATTTAGTTTTTGTTTTTGTTACAACCCTTTGAAAATATGAAAACCATTCTTATCTGGTGGACCTATAAAAACAGACCATAGCAGATTCTGGCCCTCGGGTAGTTATTTTGCTAACTCCTGATTTAATCTTCACAAAAACTCTATGAAGTGTCATATTTTCTCTATTTTATAGAATCGTTTTGTGGGTTGTTTTTGTTTTTAGTTTTTGTTTGTTTTTTTGAGACAGAGTCTCACTCTGTTACTTATGCTGGAGTACAGTGGTGCAATCATGGCTCACTGTAGCCTCGACCTCCTGGGCTCAAGTGATCCTCTCACCTCAGCCTACCAAGTAGTTGGGACTACAGGCACATGCCACCATGCTCGGGTAATTTTTAAAGTTTTTTTTTGTAGAGATAGGGTCTCACTATATTGCCCAGGTTGGTTTCAAACTCCTGGGCTCAAGCAATCCTCCTGCCTCAGCCTCCCAAATTGCTGGGAATACAGGCGTGAGCCACCACACCCAGTTGACACAATCAGGACTTCTGCAATCACACACCACAAACGTTCATGTTAGGAACTCACCACTTGAAAGACAGAGAGGGCTCCTTTTGTGACATCTGGGCCAGTGGACTCTCAGAAGGGCCTGTGGCTAATGGTAACAAACTTGTTAAGGGTTTGGCAAAATGATTCAATCTAAGGGAACTTGGAGGTGGGCAGAGACCCTGGCTCTTTTCTTTGCCACTCCTTCCTGCATTGCTTTTGGTAGATTTCCAGGGTTGGTTGCCAGCCACAGGAACGGCAGTGCTTCAGGAGAGCCATCCTGGTCTCGAGTCTGTCATTGCCATTTGGTCCCCACCTTTACATTCAATCCTGCCTTCCTCTGTGCAGAATGGAACATGGCCCTAGTCCCCACGCTGTTTTCCATTCAAGCTGGTTTCCATTCAAGCTGTTTTCCATTCAAGCTGTTTCCCTTTTCTCTTTTGTGAATAGCCTCTCAAAAATGGGCTCTTAATTGCTTATAAAAAGACAGAGCTTACTCAAAGTCTCAGGAAACAAGTCTAAATCTGGAGCAGATGTGAAGCTGGATGATGCTTGTAGACAGATCGTTACCATTACTCACAACTGGATGACGTGCGGGCCATGGGATGGACAGGTGTCCCCGCCAGTGAAAGATGAATCATGTCATCTGAGTCAGAGAATTTCAAAGAGCCATTCAGAGTCTTTACCACCCACAGCCCCTTGAATTACTTGAGCCATTTTCACGTTCAGACCATTAGGCCAATGGTCTGAATCACAGGACAGTGGTGGTCACCCAGCCCTGGGCTTAGATCTACAGAAGTTTGAACCAAGAAATTTTGGATTTTCAGATTCTCAGTCTAAGCACAATGCAGCTTGTTGGAGCATCCTTTTTACAACTCACTGCTACTTTTTTTTTTTTTTTTTTTTTTAGACAGAGTCTCCTTCTGTCACCCAGGCTGGAGTGCAGTCACATGATCTTGGCTCACTGCAACCTCCACCTCCCAGGTTCAAGCAATTCTTGTGCCTCAGCCTCTCAAGTAGCTGGGACTACAGGTGTGCACTACCATGCCCGGCTAATTTTTGTATTTTTAGTAGAGATGGGGTTTCACCATGCTGGCCAGGCTGGTCTCGAACTCCTGACCTCAGATGATCTGTCCACCTCAATCTCCCAAAGTGTTGAGATTACAGGTGTGAGCCAACCCACCAAGCCTCACTGCTACTTTTACAAAACAAAACAACAAAACAAAACATTTTTACCTATAACTAACGTGTTATGTATCCCAGATGCAAAATCAGTTGAATTTTGTGAGTACAATCCTTGTTGTCCTCTACGCTTTGGGACATTCAGGGAATCATTTTAATAAGCAGATGATGCATTTGAAACCAGAAGGGAGAAATGATGTATTGAAGAACTCACAACTTCTCAGTCGCAACCTCTGCCTTCAAGCTCAGTTCTCCTCCCAGGAACCTGGACAAAGAACCCAGAATTAAAAGAGGATCTGGGGGTGCTTTGGGGTGTCATGATGTCTGGGGTCTACTCAGTCCCTTTTGCAAAATGTTGCACAACAGAAAGGGAGGACATGATGACGGCCATAGTAGGAAGGAAGAAATTGATTTGTGAGGACTGTTTGAATGAAGAGGGTGTATGTGAGTGCTCTTTTCACCTTCCTAAGCTTGGTTTGTCTTGCCCTCCTCTGAGTACGCCTAGCAGCAATGATTACCTGTAATAATTGTTACATTACTATTTCTCCCAGGGCTCTGGGACACTGTCTTACTCATCTTTTTAACTACACCCAGTGATCCAACCACATGGATGAATGAGTAGACGATGGATGGATTTTTGGTGGAATAGATGGGTAGATGATGGATGGATGGATGGATGGATGGATGGATGGATGGTGAATGGATAGATACATGTATAGATGGATGGGTATTTGGTGAATAGATGAATGGTGGAATGGATAGATGATGAATGGATGGATGGGGAGGTGAATGGATAGATGGTTAGATGGATGGATGGAAAGATAGATGAGTAGATGATAGATGGTTGGTGGGATGAATGGGAAGATGATGGATGAATGGGTAGGTAAATGGATGGATGGGTGGGCGAATGAATGGATGGATGGATGGATGAATTCAGTTGATAATAAATGTTAAGGGGAGTTAGATGAATTAGATTAGTGGATTTCTGGGAGGGCAGTTCAAGGACAGGAAAATACTTCCTTAATCCACGGTATAAACTCTCAAATACACAATAAACAAAAAAATAGAGGGCCTGGAAAACAAATAGAGCTCTAACTTTGGGTACAAACAGGCTTTACAGCATTGCCTCCTCCTACCACAGATCCACTCACCACCCTGAAAGCAAGGAATCACAAACCCCGGTTGCACGGTGAAGCCATTGTCCCTGTCATCAAACGTGTGTGTGTCTGTTTGATTGCTTTCTTTTGGTGACCTTATAGGAACTTGGCAAGGAGATAAGGTGACTATCAAATAAGCCGGAACAGGTACCCTGCCACTCTGTCCACCCATACAGCTGTTTATGAGGCCAGTGTACTGAGGCCCAAACTGCTCTGTCAAGTCAAAGTAAATCCTGACTGAAGTACTGTGTTAGCCTCACTTTCATGCCTCGTCAGCCCCAAGCTTCCAGCTGTGTTGTGCAAAAACATCTCAAAGCCATAGTTGGTTAATTAGGCATTTTCACAGGAGATGGGTAGCTAATCAAGATGACGTTCACACAGCTACGTCTCACCCCAGCTAACCTGCTCACTTTCCCACTGCTGTGGGCTGAATTATGCTCCCCCAATTCACGTGGAAGCTTGACTCCCAGTACTTCAGAATGTGTCTGCATTTGGAGCTAGGGCCTTTAAAGGGGTGATTGAGTGATTAAGGTGGGCCCTACTCCAGTCTGACAGGTGTCCTTATAAGAAGGGGAAATTGGGACACACAAAAAGACACAGGGATTCAGGCACACAGAGGAAAGACTATGTGAGGACACTGTGAGAAGGCAGCCGTCTCCCAGCCAAAGAGAGAGGCCTCTGGAGAAACTGAACCTGCCAACACCTTAATCTTGGACTGCTAGTCCCCAGAACTGTGAGAAAATAAATTTCTGTTGTTAAGCCACTCAGTCTGTGGTGTTTTGTTATGGCAACCCTGGTAAACTGATACACCCACAAGCCCAGGTGTGGAAATAATGAAGTCCCTTCATGGAGAACAAATGGGCTGTTTATTCAGAGCTTGCTGTAGCAAGGGAGTTGGCCACCATCACTTGCATTGGGCAAAGACTCAAAGGCAGGCCGAGGAGTTGAAAAGTGTCACTGGGGGAAAAGGGAAGGCTTCAGCTAGGCTCTGACTGGAGGTTGTTGGCACAGGGAAACGGGAGGTGGCCTAACTAGAAATAGGACATTGTATTAGTTCATTCTCACACTGCTATGAAGAACTACCTGAGACTGGGTAATTTATAAAGAAAAGAGGTTTAAGTGGCTTATGGTTCCACAGGCTGTCCAGGATGCATGATTCTGGCATCTGCTCAGCTTCCGGGGAGGCCTCAGGAAACTGACAATCATGGCAGAAGGTGAAGAAGAGGCAGGCATGTCTTTCACGACTGGAGTAGGAGGAATAGAGTAATTGGGGGAGGTGCTACACACTTTTAAACAGCCAGATCCAGTGATAATTCACTCACTATCATGGGAACAGCAGCACAGGGGAAACCCGCCCCCACGATCCAGTCACCTCCCACTGGGCCCTACTTCTAACACTGGAGCTTATAATTTGACATGAGATTTAGGCTAGGACACAAACCCAGACTGTATCAGACATCTTATGTGATTTTGGTTTTGGGAGAATATTTGACTTTTTTTCTGACATGGAAGTGAGGGCAAAAGGAGGAAAGCTGGCAGTCACTGACCAAGTCCTGACCACTCTGGGCCCACAGCTGCAGAGGCTTGGCTTGGTGGGTTGGTTCACTGCAGAGCAGAGGGCCTGAGTTCTATTGTCGTATGTGATCTGGCCATCGTCCGTTTGTGTATTCAGTATGTTACAGGAGTGGTGGGATGTCTTCTCACTCATGTCTGCCTGGCTGCATTAGTTTCCTAGGGCTGTTATAACAAATTATCACAAACACGATGTCTTACAACAGAAATGTATTCTCCCACAAGTCTAGAGACAAGAAGTCTGAAATCAAGGTGTCAGCAGGGCCACTCTCTCTCTGAAGGCTGTAGGGGAGGATCCTTCCTTGCATCTTCCTGTTTCTGGTGGCTCCCAGTAATCCTTGACATTCTTTGGCCATGGGAGCATTCCTCCATTCTCTGCTGCCATCTTAACCTGGTGTTATTCCCTGTGCGTGTCTTCACATGTCCTCCTTATAAGGACACAAGTCACTGGATCTAGTTAGGGATCCACCCCAATCCAGTATGACCTCACCTTAACTAATTACACTTGCAATAACCCTATTTTCAAATAAGCTTATCTTCTGAGGTCCCAGCAGACATGAATTTTGGAGGAGACACTGTTCAACCCAGTAGACTAGTTAAGGGCCCTCTTCTGCTGCCACTGGGGCTGAAAGCCTCGTGAGTCAGGACCTGACATGGGGCCACAATGGGAGATTCAACTCTGTGATGTCTTGGGACATCCAGAGTAGAAGATGTTAGGACGTGACCTTTTGGGTGGAAACTTTGGGACCCTTACGAAAGGGAGGAAAGGAATCCATATCTAATCATGTGGCGTGATTGACAGTCCCACTCCAAGGAACACAGATCCTGGGGCCAAGTTGATGATCTGGTGACCTCCTAACATAGACTTTCACAAAGGAATCAGAGAGACAACTAGGATGACTTGGGGGCCGGGGTGGGGACTCTTGATTGTGGGAATGCTGTGCCAAGGGTTTATGGAGTCTTGACATAACTTGGTATTCCTCAAAAAGCACATAGATTGTCAACATGTTGTTGACCCCAAAACCGTATCTCTAGACCAGAATATTCTCTGGAGCATTAGGCAGGTTTATCAAACCCCAGAGAAGATCCACATTCGATTCAGTATGTCCAGAGCCAATGAGCTCGTTTCCCAAGACTGGGTCTTCCTGTGCTCCCTCTTGTATGATGAAGGGCATCATAGACTCCACTTTGCCCAAGCCCCAACCTGAGCATCATCCTGAACCACACTCTCCCCTCATCTCCAGCATCTAGTCCATTTACAAATCTTACCACTTCTACCTCTTGTTTGCTTCTTGCTTAGTCAACTGCCCCAAAGATGAAGGGCTATCAAGGGCCACCAGGACCAACTCCAGAGGGGAGGATGAAGCCCACTCTCTTTCTACACTTGATGTTTAGCATGGTGCAGTGAAATACACATCACATCAGGAACCATCCGCAAAACAGGGATTTGAGGTAATAAGGTGGTATTGCTTGAATGTTTGTCCCTTCTGAAACTCATATTGAAACTTAATCTCCAATGTGACAGTGTTGGGGTGGGGGTCCTTTAAGAGGTGATTGGGTCATGAGGGCTCTGCCCTCATGAATGAATTAATCTATTTCCCAGTTAATGGGTGAATGGATTAGTGATTTATCATTGGAATGGGTTAGCTGTAGAAAAGCAGGTTGGCTGTCTCTCGTGAGCCCCTTGCCATGTGATGCCCTGTGCCACCTCAGGACTCTACAGAAAGTCCCCACCAGCAGAAGACTCTCACTAGTTGCAGCCCTTTGACCTTGGACTTCCCAGCCTCCAGAACTGTAAGAAATAATTTTTTTTATAAATTGCCCAGTCTCAGGTATCCAGTTAGAGCAACAGAAAATGGACTAAGACATAGGATCAAGGTTATGATTAAAGAGTTAATATATGCAAGACACTTAGGATAGGCTGTAGGAAGTGGTGCTACAGAAGCATTAGCTATTGCATGTTGGCTGTACTGTTGTGCTATTGGATAGAGTCAAGGGGTCTGGTTCTCAAACTTGATCTGCATTAAGCAGCTATGGAAAAGTTGCCCCCCTCTCAAGGGACAGATTCCTCACTGAAAACAAAAAACAGAAATAAAACAAAACAAAATCAGAATTAATTTCAGCCCCTTGAGAGACTGAACACATGTTCTAGTGTCACTACCATTTTTCAAAATGCTTTTGTGGAATTCTATTTTGCCCATGGAATTCATGGCAATTTTGTTTTTTTCTTAACAAAAATCAACTTTTTACTTTGCAATAATTGAAGATTCACAGAAAAGTTACAAAGATAGTATAGAGAGTCCGCAAATACCCCTCATCCAGTTTCCCCCATTGTTAGCATCTTACATAATCCATTACATTTGTCAAAATGAAGAAAGTGGCATTGGGTTATTACTATTAACTAAACTCCAGACTTTACTTGGGTGTCACTAGTTTTTTTCCTTAATGTCCTCTTTCTGTTCCCGGATCTAACTCAGGGTACTCAATTGCATTTAGTTGTTATGTCTTTACAGTCTCCTGTGGTTTGAAGCAATTGGTCAGTCTTTTCTTGTTCTTCTTGACCTTAAGAGTCTTGAGGAGAACTGGCCCAGTATCCTATTGAAGGTTCCCCAGTCTGGGTTTGCCTGTTGCTTTCATCATGAATAAACTGGGGTTATGGATTTTTGTTAAGGATGCCATAGAGGTGAAGTGTCCTTTTCATCACGTCATATCAGGGAGTACATGATAGCCACATGGTATTACTCATGGTATTGACTGCAGTTAAGGTAGAGTTTCCCAGGTTTCTCTATTGTAATGCTTCTGTTTCTCCCTTTCTCTAGTCTTTGGAAGTAAGTCACTAAGTCTAGCCTACCCTTAAGGTGTGGGAGGGATTGAGTGCCACCTCCTAGAGGGGGGAAGATTTAACATGTATTATTTCAAATTCTTCTTTAAGGAAGATGTGTCTCTTTTCCCCTATTACTTTATTTGCTTGATCATTTATTGGTATCAGTATGGACTTATGGATATTTCTTTTATAATTTGGGTTATAATCCAATACAGCATTATTTATTTTGTTGTTCAAATTGTTGCAGCTTTGGCCATTGGGAGCTCTTTCAGGCCGGTTCCTGTTTCTCTCTGACGTGCTTCCTTCCCTTTGATTTGTGGGCACTTCCTCACCTCCTGGCACTACAAGATGCTCTAAGCTCATGTTGTATTTCCCTTGCTCCAGCCCTAGAATCAGCCATTTCTCAAAGGAGCCTTCGTTCATTACATTCTTTTGAATGTTACCAATAGTGGCAAATTCAATTTCTTTGTGGATGGAATTAACAACCCAAAGTGAATTGTAATCATATCTGGTGAAATAGATTGGCAATCAAGAGCATTAAATAACGTCTTTCATCAAAAACTGTGTGACGACATACATACACATATTTATAGCAGCACAATTCACAATTGCAGAGATATGGAACCAATCTGAGTGCCCATCAACAAATGAGTGGATAAAGAAAATGTGGTATATGTACACTACTCAGCCATAAAAAAGAATGAAATGATATCTTCTGCAGCAACTTGGATGGAGCTGGAGGCCATTATTCTAACTAAGTGAAGTAACTTAGGAATGAAAAACCAAATATTGTATCTTCTCGGTTATAAGTGGGGGCTAAGCTGTGAGGATACAAAGACATAAGAATTATATAATGGTCTCATTTATCCCTCATTCCCCCTTCCCAACCTTCTCTCTCAGATGAGGGATCAAAGACTACTCATTTGATACAGCGTACACTGCTTGGGTGACGGGTGCACCAAAATCTAAGAAATCACCACTAAAGAACTTATCCATGTAACCAAAAGCCACCTGTACCCCAAAAACTATTGAAATAAAAATAAAAATTAATTAAAAAAGAAAAAAACAAAACCCTGTGTGACAGGAAGTAAGCATTGAGCCCAAAGAATTGTCAAGGCTGAGAAGCAAACACAGCCAGAGTTTCTTTTAAAAAAGGCTTGGCCGGGCATGGTGGCTCACGCCTGTAATCCCAGCATTTGGGAGGCCGAGGCGGGTGGATCACACGGTCAGAAGATCAAGACCATCCTGGCTAACATGGTGAAACCCCGTCTCTACTAAAAATACAAAAAAATTAGCCGGGCCTGGTGGAGGGCGCCTGTAGTCCAAGCTACTCAGGAGGATGAGGCAGGAGAATCGCTTGCACCTGGGAGGCGGAGGTTGCAGTGAGCCAGGATCACACCACTGCACTCCAGCCTGGGTGACAGAGCGAGACTCCGTCTAAAAAAAAAAAAAAAGCCTTTAACATTTTCCAGTCACTTCAGTATTTATGCCTAAAACAATCCAATCAGCTTTCTGCTTTTGTGGGATGCATTGAGCATGGATAACGTCACTGATGTTAAAGGAATAAATGCGTATTCTCTTCACTTTTGAAATAGGTATTTGTCTTACGTCTCAGGGATGTTGAGCTTTCTACAGCAAACGCTGATGCTTTACTTCTGGATCGTAATAGAAACACTATGTTCTATGATTGGTCATTATTTTTCTCTAAAGCGTGTGTGCTTTTTATTTTTTCAAACCTCCCTTGAGAGATCAGAGCAAATGCCAAACCTTTTGAGTGTAAGTTTGTCATTCAAAATTGTTGGCAAGTTTTCACAGAAATTTCCCTGCTGTCCCAGTTCTCTTCCCTCTGAATGTAACACTCTGGCCAACGTGCTCACAATTACTTGTTCAGCACACTGCCCGGTTCAGCACTTCCACAGCCCTTGTGAGTGACCAGGCTCCATGGCAGTGCCATCTCCTTCCTTCCTTAAACCTTCCATGACAACCCCTAACTCTTGTCTTTGCCATCTGTGCTTGGTTCTTTCTCCAAATGTTCCTTTTTAACATGTCAAATGTCTTGCTGGCCCCACTATGTTACTTTATGCAAAATGTGGACTCGTTGTTCCTAAAACTGCTATCATTTTTACTCAGGCAGAGGCACCCGCACTTCCTTACCCTCTGGCACAAATCTGCCTGCAAGGCAGGTTGTAGCAAGTCCCCGTTAAGACTGGTCTTTGATTTCCACTGGCCTCAAGGGACACCTCCTTGGGTACACAGAAATCCATTTCATTGGCTGGACAGATATTCACTGCGCAGAGCTACAAATGTCTGTGCTGTCCTTAGAAGGACTGCATGTCACTCAGCTAGGAGACACCCCCAGAAATTCCCCGTCAAACTCTATTCCATAGAGCCCCCATCAATGACAGTAAAGCACGCCAGTACTGCCCTAGATCAATCCCACACAGTTCCAGCGTGAATCTCTTCTCTCTTTCCCTTCTTATCCCAACTTACCCAAATTTAATGAAAATGCTGAAATCAAAGCTGACTGAAATAGAAATTGCTGCTCCCATATTTAAACGTTGTTCAGTGCATCTTGCTCCCCCGCATTCTGGATTCTTCTCCCACTGCCTTGTTGAAATTGCTCTCTGGCTTCACCAGGAGCTCCCTTGTGGCAAAATGTAATGGACATTTTTCATCTATTTCACTGCGCTCTCTCTCTGTCATGGTCGAAACTGTGTGTCCCCTGCCACCCACCCCAATACATGTGTTGAAGCGCTGACCTCCCATGTGACTGTATTTGGAGATAGGATCTTTAAGGAGATAATTAAAATTAAATCAGATCATAAAGGCAGGGCTCTAATCCAATAGGACTGATGTCCCTCTAAGGAGGTAGGGGTGGGAGGGGAGAGAGAGAGAGAGAGAGAGAGTCCAGGGATGCGTGCACAGAGGAAAGGCCACATGAGGACACAGCAAGAAGGCGAACATCTGGAAGCCAAGGAGAGGCCTCAGGAGAAACCGAACCTGCCAATTCCTGGATCCCGGACTTCTAGCCTCCAGAACTGTGAGAAAATCAACGCCTCGTGGAAGGCACCCAGCCTCGTATTTGCTGTGGCAGCCCGAGCAGACTAACACACGCTCCTTCTAGAAACACTCTATTATCCCAGCTCTGTGATTCTCCTCCCACCTTTCCAACAGTTCCTGGGGATTTCCTCTTTCAGGTATTCTGACTGTTGCGGTCTCCATCTTCCATCCACAGCCTTCTCACTCATAGCGTTTCAAGCATTTCAACTCCTATTCCCAAGCCAAAGAGTCAAGAACATCTATGTCCCCTAGAACTTCAGATGTGAGTATCCAATTTCTGGTTGGAAGTCTCCCAGGTATCTCATAGGAACCTCAAAGTCAACATGTGCAAAGCTGAACTTACCCATTTCCACCTGTTTTTTGTTTGTTTGTTTTTTGAGATGGAGTTTCACTCTTGTTCCCTAGGCTAGAGTGCAACGGTGCGATCTTGGCTCACTACAACCTCCGCCTCCCGGGTTCAAGCAATTCTCCTGCCTCAGCCTCCCGAATAGCTGGGATTACAGGCCTGTGCCACCACGCCTGGCTAATTTTTATATTTTTAGTAGAGATGGGGCTTCACTATGTTGGTCAGGCTAGTCTCAAACTCCCGACCTCAGGTGATCCGCCCGCCTCAGCCTCCTAAAGTGCTGGGATTACAGGAGTGAGCCATCGCGCCTGGCCCCGTTTCACCTGTTTTGACTCTAAATCTGCTCCCATGCCTATGGCCTCTATCTGTATCTCCCAGAGGCCCCCAAGCCAGAATCCTGGCCACTGTGCTAAGTTCACTTCTCCCTTGGTTCCCACATTCAACCAGCCTCTAGAGTTTGCTCTGTCCCATCCTCACTGAAGCTTGTCCGCCTCTTCAATAGGCATCACACAGGCCTTTGTTGCCTCTGGCCAAGCCTATCACAGCAACCATCTGATGGGCTTTCTCAAATCTATCCCTTGTCCAGCTGGCCACTGCTCTTAACCAATATTAAATTTTGACCATGTCAATCCTTAACATTTGACGTTAAACGTTACAGCTTAACATCTTTGGTGCCTCTGGAATAACTCTCAGCTAATGTCCTCACTCCTTAGCAAGAATATGGGGCCCAGTGCAGTGTGGCCGGCCACTGCTCACCCTCCAAGCTCAACTTTTACTATTTTTTGCCTGCAACTTTGTGCTTTAGCCATGCTCAGGGTGCACCTTCCTGTGCATCTGCTGTCTTCTCTGAGGGCCCCGCTCGCCTACTCCTGCCCGTTTTGTAAGAGTCTCTCAGGAGTTCCCACATCTAGAATCTCGTCTTTACTAGATTGATGTATTGCCTGTATTAGTTTCCTGTTGCTGCTGTGACAAGTAACCATAAACGTTAATGTATTAAAACAATACAAGTTTATTCTCTTACATTTCTGGAGGCCAGAAATCTGAAATGTGCATTATGGGGCTGAAATCAAGGTTTTGTTAGGGTGGGTTTCTTAGGAGGGTCTTACGTGAGAATCTGTCTCCTTGACTTTTCCAGCCTCTCACAGCTGCCTCCATTCCTTGGCTTGTTGCCCCCTCAGGGTGCATGACTCTGATCTCTGATTCCTTATCACACCTCTTTTTTCTGACTCTAGTCCTGCTCCTTTCCTCCCTCTTATAAGGACCTTTGTGATTGGGCCCTCCCGGATAATCCAAGATAATCTGCCCTTGGCAAGATGCTTAATTTAATCACATTCTCAAAGTTCCTTTTGCCATGTAAGGCAAAATATTCACAGGTTCCAGGGATTGGGATGTGGATATCTTTTGGGACCATTATTCAGCCAGCTATACTGCCCGTCTCTGATTCTCCCATAACTATTTGTGTGCATCCTGATCATTTTTCTTACTACATTATGTTAGTGTTATCTATTTCTGCATCCGTCTTGCTCCTTCCACCCTCAAATATGTGCTCTTTGAGCATAGGAATAATGTCTTTCTCATCTTGTATTCTCAGTTCTAGCTGTGCCTGGAATATAACAGGTGCTCAGCAAGCATTTGTGGAATGATGAAATGAATGGTGATCACCTCAGTTTTGAGATCTGATCTGTGGCCAGACTCCTGTGCTGAGATTGCTAAAGAATCTAGTCAGTTGAAAGCGGAAAGGGCAAGTTGTTAGTTTGCCCTCACCCACCTCCCAGGAAGGCCAGAGACGCAGCAGGGTCAGGGGTGTGCCCAGGCAGGGCATCCCTGCAGAATCCGGGCAGAGGAGGCTAAGGGTCCTTCTTCTCCCATGCAGGGGGAGTTTGACGTTTGAAGATGTTAGCATCGTAGATTTCTCATGTTGCTAAACTACACAGAGTTGGAGCTTATGATCCCACTTGGACCCACCAACCACTTCCTCTATTGTGGTGTATGGGCTGTGGATTTCCTTAATTCTGGGCCAAGCCACAGACTGCAGGGTTGGGGCCACTATCCCTGCCTCCCAGGGTGGGAACTTAGTACCCCTATGCCCTGACTGAGAGCCATGCAAGGTCATGGAAATGACTGTTTAGAAAGGTCCCCACAGGGCCACAGAACCTTGTGCCTTTCAGCCTTCCAGTGTGGCAGGCCCTTTGGGGCCTGAAGGTCGTCAGGTCCTGTGGTCCCTGCTGTAAGCTATAGTGGGGTAGCTTTAGGGGATGGAGATGTTGGTGTTAGGAGCCCATTTGTTTTGGTAAGGAATGCACCAGACCTGAAAATAACAAGACAAAGGGCTGGAGGAGCACGGATGAGACATTTGTATCTTTGAGGTGCAAATGGAAGAATGACAATTTCAGATTTGGGTTTGAGAAAGAGACTTTAAACTAAGAAGGGCTGAATTCAAAGGCATGGAGCCTCCCCTTCAGCCTCCTGAAGGGGATTTTTCAGGAAGGTAGTCAGCTTGGGAGATGCCACGAAGGTGAGCTTGCCAGGATTGCAGCAACAAATTACCCCCAAGCTGGGCAGCTTAAATAACAGAAATTCATCATTGCACACCTCTGGTGGCTGGAAATCCAAAATCAAGGTGTGGCATGGTTGGTTCCTTCTGAGGGCTGCAAGGGAGAATCTGCTCCAGGCGTCTCCCCTCGCTGCTCGTAGCCTCAGGTGTTCCTTGGCTTGTAGATGACTTCTCTCTCTGTGTCTTCACTTTGTCTTCTCTCTGTGCATGTCTGTCTCTGTGTCCAAACTTCTCCTTTTGTAAGAACACCAGGGGGCCAGGCACGGTGGCTCACACCTGTAATCCCAGCACTTTGTGGGGCTGAGGCAGGTGGATCACCTGAGGCCGGGAGTTTGAGACCAGCCTGACCCACATGGAGAAACTCAGTCTCTACCAAAAATACAAAAGTAGCTGGGCGTGGTGGCGCATGCCTGTAATCCTAGCTACTGGGGAGGCTGAGGCAGGAGAATCGCTTGAACCTGGGAGGCGGAGGCTGTGGTGAGCTGAGATTGTACCATTGCACTCCAGCCTGGGCAACAAGAGCAAAACTCCATCTCAAAAATTAAAAAATAAAAAAAAAATAAAAAAGAATACCAGTCATATTGAATTAGGGACCACACTGATGACTTCGTCTTGATTACCTCTCTCAAGACCCTGTCTTATTCTGCTTGGGCTATGATAACAAAAAACCATAGTCTGGGTGGCTTAAACAGCAGACATCTATTTCTCACAGTTCTGAAGGTTGCGAAGTCCAAGGTCAGGGTGCTGGCATGGCTGAGTTCCAGGGAGGTTCCTCTCTCCTCTCTCCCTGTGTCCTCACACGGCAGAGAAAGAGAGAGCTCAGATGTCTTCCTTTTCTAATAGGGGCACGAATCTCATCATGGAGCCTCCATTCTCATGACCAAATTTAGCCCTAAGGTTCTACCTCCTAATACCGTCACCTTGGGGGCTAGGGTTTCAACATATAAATTTGGGGGGACACAAACATTCGGTCTATAACAGAACCCCATCTTCCAATAAAGTCTCATTCTCTCAACATATCGATTTAAGGGAGATAACAGTTCAATTCAAAACAGCTAGCTAGCTGGGAGGTGAGAAATTTTGTTCCAACTTTCCCACAGTGACTCTAGAGAAAACTTTTCTGTGCAATTTGTGGGGTGGGCTGGCTTGGGGGTGGGAGTGTGGAAAGGGACTGAGGATCTGATGAAAGATACCAGAACCCGAACGTTATAATGAACTTTATAGAAAAGCTTCCTGATTGCCAGCGGTGATCTAGTCTGTTCATGGCAATGACCTTCTTTCCGGCCCAGGATATAACATTGGCTGGGACTGATGCCTTTTGTTTCCTTTATTAGCCGTTGGTCTGTCTGGTTTTCATCTCAGCATGATTGTAATGGGAATAGTGATTACAATTTCTTCAACAAAAATTTATTTGCATCTATAACATGCTGGGCATTGTGAAGATCTCAAGTTGTGACTTCATTGTGGTCCTTGAATGTCAAAAAGAGAATCACATTTCTATGTGTTACTGGAAGAGTAGCAAGAGATTCCTAAAAGTTTTTTTCAGGCCGGGCGCGGTGGCTCAAGCCTGTAATCCCAGCAGTTTGGGAGGCCGAGACGGGCAGATCACGAGGTCAGGAGATCGAGACCATTCTGGCTGACACGGTGAAACCCCGTCTCTAATAAAAAATACAAAAAATTAGCCGGGCAAGGTGGCGGGCGCCTGTAGTCCCAGCTACTCGGGAGGCTGAGGCAGGAGAATGGCGTAAACCCGGGAGGCAGAGCTTGCAGTGAGCTGAG
>NW_012103643.1:1091419-1111810 GCF_000951045.1 Mandrillus leucophaeus | reverse complement strand
AGAGCTTGCAGTGAGCTGAGATCCGGCCACTGCACTCCAGCCTGGGTGACAGAGCGAGACTCCGTCTCAAAAAAAAAAAGTTTTTTTCACCCTAATTGTGATAGTTAACAAGCCCAGAAGAGCAGAAAAAAACAAAAAGAGTTACCACCAAATCCCATGACCTAAATTTGGTGTATTCTCTTATAATTTTTGTTCTATACATTTGGAAATGCATGTGTTACCCTTTTATATGGTTTGTTCATTTAAAAAAATTTTATTTTGAAATAATTTTAGATCCATATATAAGTGGCAAAAGGAGTACAGAAAATTCCTCTGTACTCTTCCCCAGGTTCCACAGCAATAATATTTTTAAATTTTTTTATTTTTAAAATTGTGGTAAAATACAAATAACACAAAATCAACCATTTTAAAGATGTTGAAGTGCACAGCTCAGTGGTGTTAAGAACATTCAGGCCAAGTGCGGTGACTCACGCCTGTAATCCCAGAACTGTGGGAGGCCGAGGCAGGTGGATCACCTGAGGTCAGGAGTTCGAGACCAACCTGGTCAACATGGCGAAACGCCGTCTCTACTGAAAATACAGAAATTAGCCAGGCGTGGTGGCAGGTGCCTGCAATCCCAGCTACTTAGGAGACTGAGGCAAGAGAATAGCTTGAACCTGGGAGGCGGAGGTTGTAGTGAGCCGAGATTGCGTCACTGCACCCCAGTCTGGGAGACAGAGTGAGGCTCCATCTCAAATAAAATAAAATAAAAACAACAACAAAAAACCCATTCACGGTGTTATGCTGCCATCACCAGCATCCATCTCCAGACCTTTTTTCTATCTTCCAAAATGGAGACTGTGCTAATTACACAACTCCACATTCCCTCTCCCCACAGGCCTTGGAGACTCCCGTTCTACTTTCTGTCTCTGTGAATTTGACAACTCTAGGGACTCAAGGGGCCCTGGCTTCCCTGCCGTGAGTGGACTTGAAGGAGCAGGGAGGAGTTTCCAGGACACCCAGTTTCCCTCTCCCTGGCGCGAGTCCGGCAGGTCACTGGGCTTCCTGTGTTCTGGGTGACTTCTCAAGCCTAGTGACCTGGAACAGAGGTGCACAGTGGGAGGACAGAGGCTCCCTGATGCGTGTGTGGCAGTGCCAATCTCCTTATTAGCTTATTGGTGCCATGAGCCACCAGACCTGGAAATCTCACCATAGGAGTCTGGCTGACAGGGAACACTGATTTCTAGCGTGTGTTCTTGAGGTTCAAAAGGAAAAACAGCCATTTGGGGTTTGCTTAGAGAATGAGGTTTCAGCTAACCATGGCTGATTGCAGAGTTGCTCCAGTAGTGACTGTGTTTGACCTCGACCCCCAGCAGCTGTCCCTGCTGTGTCTATTCAGTGAAACAATCCTTACAACCACGCCTCCAAGTCCATCATCACAGATCCCTCCTGCCTGAGTTTTCAGTGGCTGCTGTAATAAAGTACCATTAGCAGGGTGGCCTAGAACAACGCATTTTATTCTCTCACAGTTCTGGTGGCCAGAAGTTCCAAATCAAGGTGTCCAAACCAAAGCTCTTTAATGTTGGGCAAGTTACTTAATGTCCCTGTACCTCACTTTGCTCATCTGTCCAATGGGAGGGTAAGAGCACCCCAGGACACTCCTGGTGCTCTGCCCAGACCTTCAGGGATCCCTTTTACCCATTTTGTGTGTGCATCCCCCAGCTTCTGTGTGCTTTCCTTCTACCTGCTCCTATCTGTGATCGTCTTCAGATACCTGCTAATACAGCTGCTTTGCCTGCAAGGGACATAGATTTGGAAGTGCCCAGCACTGTGTGGTGCTCCCTGGAGCCAATGCACAGCATGCTGGTCTTCCCAGGGTGGAATACGGGCTTGCAGGGTTCCTACCTGAGGCTTTATAGGGAGATACAGGGCATGGGGTCTTCTAGGCAGGGTGATAACTGCATCCCAGTTTGCCCAGGCCTTTCCCAGTTTTAGGGCTGAAGTCCCCATGAAGGTGGGTCATAGACACACTATCAAGTCACAGGAGCCTAGAAGGAGCCTTTCTGAGTGATCATCCTGCCCTTGGCATCAGGTTCATGCCTCCGTGCTCACATAGATGACGTGGGACCCTCGCCTTGGCTGCAACAGATGAGACCGGCACTGCTGTGGATAAGCTTAGGGGGTTTCCAGGGCCTCCCATGCTTTTCTGCTGCCTGACCTCTCCCTTTGGCATCTGATGACAGCAAGCCTGCGCCAGGAGTGAGAATGATGGGGGAATCCTGGGCATTACCCCCCTTCATTGTGACTGGTGGGGATATTCCGGGAGGAATTCACTTTGGCACCGCTCAGGGAAGCTGTGAATGAAAGGCAGCTGCACGGACATCATAATCTTCATCCGGGAACAGGCAGGCCCCTCTGGCACGCGGCCCGCCCCGTCCATGTGGTGCCAACAGCTCCTGGGCAGACACAACCGGGAATTTTAAGGCAAGGCCTGTATTTGCAGTCCTCCCTGCTGGCCATAAACCGCGGCTTGTTAGTTTCAAAGGCTTGAGGCCAAATGTATCACTATAACAAGTTAGACCAGTTTATAAAAGAAGACCAAGGTAGGAGGTTTTGCCAGTCTCCCTGTTTCACATCG
Source organism: Mandrillus leucophaeus (assembly GCF_000951045.1). Lineage (NCBI taxonomy): Eukaryota > Metazoa > Chordata > Mammalia > Primates > Cercopithecidae > Mandrillus > Mandrillus leucophaeus. Next base: position 1,109,193 of record NW_012103643.1, on the reverse strand, counting down.
TCTTGCTCTTTGATTTAAATGTTTTGGTGAACTGCCCTGATGGTCACGATGCTGGTGGCCAATGAAATCCTACCAAACCTTCCTGCACTAATTCTGCCCCGAACATGGTTGGAGAATCCTTAATGATCACAATACGGTAATCTTCCACTTTTCACCATTCAGAACTATTGCAAAACTTTCCAAGCATTTGGCCTGATTCCCTGGCGGTGGGGGCGGGGTGCTGGCCTTCCCTCATCCTGGAACCCTGGTATTTTGTAGAACTGCCACTTTGGGAGGTAGGATGTGGATAGACCAAAGCACAAGAACAATGCCTTACGGCATTTCTGCAACGCAAAAGCTTCATTTCTTAACCACGTCCTCTTTTTTTGTGGAATCAGAGGAAGTCGAGAAAAAAGGGGAACAGGAAATTCATTCCAGCGTACGGAATAAAATCTGTCCTTCAACAAATGAAGGCTGAAAGGGACATGTGAACATTTCATCTTGCATATTCTTGTTCTTAGACAATGCTAAGCTGTCATTTCAGAGGATATCCAGCCTCTTCGCTGTACCTCCAAATCCCAATTTTCTGTGAACAGGGACAGAGGAAGAGCTGCTAACAAGGAAGGTACCTAGGTTTTGACAGCTTATTAGTTCTATTATTCTGACTCAGGCTCAGGGCTGCACGGGCCAGTAGAGTGCGGGAGAGTCTGAGCAATACGGGGACTGGATAATTTTCTCCTATAAAATTCAATGCTGTTGTCAGTTTTGATTTCACCAAATGAAATCTCCAAATGACCAATGAGAGAAAGCACTGTCGTCTCACAAAACTGCCTTGAGTTATGATTTCAATAGATTCCAGCTACCATGCTTTTATTAAACTCCCAAATACCTGCAACTTTTGTTGGTATAATATTATTTCACTATCATTTAAAAAAAAAAAACCCAAAATCAGAATCATTTACATCTTGAGGCATAGCCAGTGAGTTACAGGCTTAAAGTTACCTTATTTGGTAAGAGTGAAAACCATATCCCTCCATTGTTTTTCCCAAGGAATCATATTGTTTTTCATTCCTATTTCTGGAGTTACTTTGTGAGGTTGAACATCTTTTTTTTTTTTTTGAGACGTAGTCTCACTCTTGTCCCCTAGGCTGGAGTGCAATGGCACGATCTTGGCTCACTGCAACCTCCGCCTTCCAGTTTCAAGCAATTCTCCTGCCTCAGCCTCCCAAGTAGCTGGAATTATAGGTGCCTGCCACCATACCCAGCTAAATTTTGTATTTTAACTAGAGACAGGGTTTCACCATGTTGGCCAGGCTGGTCTTGAACTCCTGACCTCAGATGATCCACTGGCCTCAGTCTCTCAGAGTGTTGGGATTACAGGAGTGAGCCACTGCGCCTGGCAAGGTTGAACATCTTATGTTTTTCAGCCATTTGCAATTCTTCCAGAGCCTTTGACCCACATCTGTTTTCTTAACTCTCTCCTAGAATCATTTTAGAATTGTGGAGAATTATTAAGGGAAAGAGGAGAAGTGCATAGTAGGGGATGAAGGAGAAGAGGTGAAGCTAGGTGGGGAGCACTGTTCTCAAGCCCTGCCCCTACCGCTCTCACTTTTCTTTCCCCAGGGCTAGATTCCCTCCACCCCACTCCTATTTTTCCTCGAAGGCCATGTCAAGTCTCTTAGGATAAGTCCGTCTTTTCCTCTAATAACTTACTACTCTTGATCTTAGCCAAAACGCTGAGAAGCGATTCCTACAATAATTTGTTTTGCTTTTAATCATTTCAGGTAAAGAGAGAGGACCTTCAGTCTCGGATCCTGACCTCCTCTTAGGCAAAACTTCCTCTGAAGACAAAGTATAGATGGTCCCAGTGTCCCCGTCTCATTTAAAAAGTAAAATACTGGTAGTGTAGCTTGGGATAAGCAAACTAAGGAATCAGATTCTGGCATTCTGAATCTTCCTTTTGCTTAGGAATTGCTAAGGCCAAGGGTTGTCTCTGGCTCAACATTTGCATGAACGTTCAGTCTCCTTTTGGGTCTGTGAGGAAGCAGATGCTACTGAGGGAGCCTCAGGGAGCCCTGCCCACACCTTCCTCTTCTCCTCCTTAAAGGTCACAATAGCTGGGTTCATCCCAGAAGTGGATGTCAAGTTTGCTTTTAAAATTGATTGTAACACTCAATTCTTGCTGTCATCCTGTAGGAAATACCATGATTCGGTGGTAGCCTCCAAGTATATCACCCTGAAAACAATTCTGGTGGTCTCGAAACAGAAAGTATAGAGGCCCAGTTAAGATGCTCAAATCTCGGCCGGGCGCGGTGGCTCAAGCCTGTAATCCCAGCACTTTGGGAGGCCGAGACGGGCGGGTCACGAAGTCAGGAGATCGAGACCATCCTGGCTAACACGGTGAAACCCCGTCTCTACTAAACAATACAAAAAACTAGCCGGGCGAGGTGGTGGGCACCTGTAGTCCCAGCTACTTGGGAGGCTGAGGTAGGAGAATGGCGTAAACCCGGGAGGCGGAGCTTGCAGTGAGCTGAGATCCGGCCACTGCACTCCAGCCTGGGCGGCAGAGCAAGACTGTGTCTCAAAAAAAAAAAAAAAAAAAAAAAAAAAGATGCTCAAATCTCATGGCTTATTAAATCAACATGAAACTCACGACAAGAAGCAAGGGGATAGGGATGGGTTAGGTAGTGTATTAGTCAGGGTTCTCTAGAGGGCAGAACTAATAGGATAGAGAGAGATATATATAAAGGGGAGTTTATTAAGTAGTATTAACTCACACAATCACAAGGTCCCACAACAGACCAGCTGCAAGCTGAGGAGGAAGCCAGTCAGAGTCCCAAAGCTGAAGAACTTGGAGTCTGATGTTTGAGGGCAGGAAGCATCCAACACAGGAGAAAGATGGAGGCTGGGAGGCTAAGCCAGTATAGTCTTTTCACATTCTTCTGTCTGCTTTATATCCTGGCCATGCTGGCAGCTGATTAGATGGTGCCCACCCAGATTGAGGGTGGGTCTGCCTTTCCCAGCCCAGTGACTCAAGTGTTAATCTCCTTTGGCAACACCCCTCACAGACACACGCAGGATCAGTACTTTGCATCCTTCAGTCTGATCAAGTTGACACTCGGTATTAACCATCACAGGTAGCCACACTGAGTATAGTGTGAAAATGGGGTGGAAAGACCACCCACCTCAATCCAGAGTTACATGACGAGTTCACGCATCCTATTTCTCTGCTGTCTGCATCACATCCCCCAACGAATGTTGAGCAGTGGCTCAGCAGGCAGAGGCGCCTGCAGTCAACACTTGCTTGTTTTATGGGAGAGATGCAGGAGCAGTTACTCCTGGTCACAGCAGCACAGTAGTTACCCCTTTATCTGAGGTTTTCCTTTTTGCAGTTCCATTTACCCATGGTCTGAAAGTATTGAACAGAAATGAAATATTGAATGGAAAATTCCAGAAATAAACAATATATGTTTTAAATCATGTACCATTCTGATTAGTGTGATGAAATCTTGCAAAGTTCAGCTCCATCCCACCTGAGATGTGAATCCTTCTTTTTCCAGCGTCTCCACGCTGTAGATGCTTAGGAGTCATCTCGATTACCAGATCCACTGACGTATTGCAGAGCTTGCCTTCAGATCACCTTTATTTGACTTCATAATGCCCCAAAGCATGAGTAGTGATGCTGGCAGTTCAGATATGCCAAAGAGAAGCCGTGAAATGTTTCTTATAAGTGAAAAAGTGAAAGTTCTTGACTTAATAAGAGAAAGATCATAGGCTGAGGTTGCTAAGATCTATGGTAAAGATGAATCTTCCATCCATGAAATTGTGAAGAAAGAAAAAGAAGTGAGTGCTAGTCTTGCTGTTTCACCTTAAACTGCAAACATTATGGCCACAGTGCATGACAACAGAGCTCAGTTAAAATGAAAAATATATTAAATTTGTGGGTGGAAGACATGAACACACACGTGTCTTGGCTGATGGTGATCAGGTTCAGTACTATCTGCGGTTTACACATCCACTGGGGACCAGGGAACGTATCTCTTGTGGATAAAGGGGTACTCCTGTAGTTTGCCAACTATTTCACTGAACAGTTATGGATCTTATCTGTGTTCCTTGGGCAGAGCATGTGAGTCTCGAATGGGACATACTGTTACCAATGGGTGGCCAGTAAAAGATAACAAAACCATCAGCTTAGAGTTGCTTGACCCCTTGCCTTATAACTTGATCTTTCCATCCTTTTCCATCCTTTTCTATCTAGAATTGCTCTTGCTACTCCATTCTTTTTAAAAACTCACACATCTCTTACATGTCACTAACTTATTATCTGTACTTGACATCTTTTATGGCTTCTGCTCATCTTACAAGCTACTTGCTTACTCATTCTCTGCACTTCACCTTTTCAGTTTTATACAACCCATTTGTTTTCCTGTCTCCTATTGCAGAATTGAATATCCTCAATTAATATGACAAATTCATGTCATAACTTCACTTTAGTGAAGGTGACAAATTTACAAAAAAAGAAGTGAATTAGAGTTGGCTTATACTTAAGGTATCTAGACATCACCTGCACGGAAGGTTATGACAGAGCGCACACATTGCGGTTCGCATCAGTCTCTGCCCACATCACCGGTGGGTGCCAAAGACCCAGGGCTTACCTAGATTAGGGTTTGGAGGTGGGATCTGATCTAAAAAATACAAATAGGCTGAGGAATTGAGTATGTCCAGATGAGTGAGGCTCAGTGAAGAGAACTGGATGAGACTTCCCTGAAGGGAGAGAGAAATTTCACCTTCTGTGTAGTAAAACTTTGAACCTTGCTCAAGGAGAGATCTGGCTTTTGCTATTGGCTCCTGGGAGATGATCTCTAAGCCTTTGAGATTTCATGTCATGGTGTGTCTTTATTTGCCTGGAAGTTTTGAGCAACACCAAAAATGTGATACAGGGTGGGAATTAGGGCCATGTGGTATTTGTTGATTTCTGGAGGGGCTGGAGACTGAGATCAGCCACGTGGGTAACCAACCAAGTTTAAGTGATGGAGTCCCATTCAACACTCTAGACATCAAGGCTCAGGAGACCCTCCGTGGTTGGCAACAGTCTGTGCATATTGTCACACGCCCATGCTGGGAGAGTGACACTGTCAGCTCCATGGGAGAGGTTAATGAAGCTCCACACTGGGAACTCTCTTGGGTTTCACCCTATGCTCCTCTTCCCTTGGCTGACTCTGTATCCTTTTCTTGGAATAAATCATAACCATGAGGATAACAGCTTTCAGTGAACTCTGTGAGATCTTCTAGTGAATTATGGAGCCTCAGGATAGGTACTGTCTTCCCTTGAACTTTGCAGTTGGTGTCAGAAGTGAGAGTCCTGTGGATGGATAGCTCCCACACTGCATCTTTCCAAGCAAGAGACAGACAGGAAGGGGATGAAAAAGAATGAAGCTTAGTGTTTCCCTTATGACTAATTTTGGGACTTCTCCTTCTCCATCATCCCCTTCCCTTCTTCCTATTTGTCTTGCATGGGTCCCTACTGGGGCCAGATTTCCAGTTGTCAATGAAAAAGTGAAAATGTTTCGCAGAGCACTTACCGTCTTGGATTTCAGAGCATTTTGCACATGCATCCAGTTAAGGCTTTCCTACGTTAGAAGGTGAATTAGGAAACCAGGTTCATACCGACACCTTTTGTCTGCTCTCAGGCACAGAATAGGTTTGTGGTTTGGCCCCAGTGAAGAGTAGGCATCTCAAAGCCTCTAATGACGGGGTCATTGCTCCCAGGAGGGAGCGTTTCCCTGCCCTGCTTGAGCTGGGACCAGCTCATCTTCAGATATATCTCGTTCAGTGTTGCAAATCAGAGCCACCTGGGCTTTGTTTGGCTTCAGGTGTTTTTACTTAAACAACCGAACACAGAAATGAATTAAAGAGAAGCAAAGCCAACCCGTCAAGGGCAGTATTAAGTGCAACCATACAAAATTGCCATTTTTGTAGGCCAATTTTATACAGTCCAACTTCATACATACAAGTTCACTGACAGCTAAAGCAGTGGTTCTCAGTTTGACTACGCATAAGATACACGGGGGAGCTTTCAAAACAAAACAAAACAAAAACCATGCCCAGGCCATACCCTAGACCAATTAAATTGGAATCTCTAGGGTTGGAACTCAAGCAACAAGACTTTTAACACTCCCCAGGAGGTTTCAAGAGGCAGTCAAGGCTGAGAATTTCTAAAACAAATTAAAATATGTGGGTTTTACTAAATCATCAGTCATCCCTCCTCATGGGCCACAGTCATTTAACAGACTCTTGCCAGGGGCTGACCACGAGCCAGGCACTGATGAGATCCTGGGACAGCAGGGAGCCCCACTCCCTTAACTTGTAGCCACTCTGCTTCCTTTCCATCCATGCCCATCGCTCTGCACAGCTGTACCTGGGATTATGCCTCCAAGTGACAGTGCCCATCTTCAGGTGCCCTTAGGGCTGGGTGGTTTTCCCAGGTGGGCTCACATGCAGACCCCTCTTAGCTCTTTGCAACTACCTGGAGGAGAGCACTTTTTCTGGGGTCCCCACCTGGCAAAACAGTTTTCTCTGTCCTCTAGGGGCACGTTTCTCGAGATATGGTCCAGGGACCACCTGCTTCTAAACAACACAGGGATGTTTGTTTCAGTGCAGGTCCTGGGCCCACCCTAGACCAGTTCAGACTGTTTGCAGGTGGATCATGGGCGTCAACATTTTAAATAAGACCCTCTCCCTAAGGTGTCTGCTCTGCACCCAGAGTTTGAGAACCAGCCAAGGGACTCAACCTGGCTGCCTGGCCACAGGGTCAGTGACCTCCCTTTTCTCACATCTCTCAGCCCAGGCTGGCCACCCCCATAACTGACCAGGGGCCGCATGGAGCAGGCTGGTCTCCCTGGCAGCACTGGCCCCATCCCTTTAGATTTGCATGTCTCAGGTTTGCTCTGACTCTCATGTTTTGTGAGATGTTGGAGCTCTGAAATACCTCAAACCTCCCCTCAGCCTAAGGGACAGGTCTGATTACATGCACAGTTGACCCTTGAATGGCATGATTTGAATTGTGCAGGTCCACTTCTACATGCATTTCCTTCTGCCTCTACCACCCCCGAGACAGCAACACCAACCCCTCCTCTTCCTCCTCCTTCTCAGCCCACATAACCCGAAGACAATTACGATGAAGACCTTTATGATGCCCCACTTCCACTTAATCAATAGTAAATATAGTTTCTCTTTCTCATGATTGTATTAATAACATTTTCTTTTCAATAGTTTATGTATCGTAAGAATACAAGATATAATACATACAACTGTTCTGTAAGTGTTAATCAACGGTTTGTGTTATTGGCAGGGCTTCCGGTCAACAGTAGGCTATTAGAAGTTAAGTTTTGGGGGAGTCAAAATCTATACTGGGGTTTTCCACTACATGAGGGTCAGCATTCCTAACCTCTGCATTATCCAAGGGCCAACTATATCATCTATCTATCCATTCATCAACCCGTCTGTTTTTCTCCTCCTCCTCCTGCTCCTTCTCCTCTTCTCTCTCCCCTCCCCTCTCTCTCTCATACACACCACACACACACACACACACACACACACACACACACACACCCACCCCACATCCCACACCCACTATGCACCAGGTACTGTACTAAGCACTTGAGACATAGAAATGAACAACACAAACATCTCTGCCCTTAGAAGCCTCCACCCCAGTGAGGACAGAAAGACACTGTTTTCTGGGGAAGTGGTAACTTCAAGGACACAGAATTGTTAGGAAGATACTCTCAAAGGAGTGAAATGTAATATTTTAATGGACTTTGCCATTCTCTCTTTAACATCTCTCCCCTTCCTCTACAACTAGAGAATAAGGGGCGGAAGATTCCTGCTTCACGTGGAAGAAGTCTGAGTTCTACCTCTGCCTGTTAAAAGGATACACACTGGGGCAGGTTCTGAAATGGGTGTGGCCAGATCCACTCTATTTAGGTCCAGTCCATCCAAGTGTGCTCCATCCAGGTGCACTCCATCCAGATTCACTTCATCTGGATTCACTCCATCCGGTCCACTCCATCTGAGTCCACTCCATCCAGGTCCACTTCATCCAGGTGAACTCCATCCAGGTCCACTCCATCTGGGTCCACTCCATCCAGGTCTGCTCCATCCAGATCCACTGTATCCAGATCCACTCCATCCAGGCGAACTCCATCCAGATCCACTTCATCCAGATCCACTCCATCTGGGTCCACTCCATCTGGGTCCACTTCATCCAGGTCCACTTCACCCAGATCCACTCTATCTGGGTCCACTCTATCCAGGTCCACTCCATCCAGATCCACTCCATTCAGGTCCACTCCATCCAGATCCACTCTATCTGGGCCCACTCTATCCAGGTCCACTCTATCTGGGCCCACTCTATCCAGGTCCACTCTATCTGGGTCCCGTCATGGGCATAGTCAAACTGAGGGATGTTTGATGCAAAAAACAAATAAACAAAAAACAACGTGTTGACAAAGATGTGGACTGGTTTAGAGAAACCACAAAAGACAGTGCAGAAGCCTGGGGGCCAGCAAGAGCCGAGTGCTGTTACCACGCTGATACTGTTTGGATGTTTGTTCCCTCCAAATCTCACCTGCAATGTGATCCCCAATGTTGGAGGTGCAGTCTACTAGAAGGTATTTGGGTCATGGGGGTGATCCCTCCTGAGTAACTTGGCGCTGTCTTCACAGTGGTAAAGTGAGTTCTCACTCTATGAGTTCACAAGATATCTGGTTGTTTAAAACAGTGTGGCACCTCCTCTCCCTCTCTCTTGCTCCCTCTCTGGCCATGAGACACACTGGCTCCCCTTCACCTTCCACCATGATCGCAGTCTTCCTGAGCCCCTTGGCAGAAGCAGATGCCAGCACTGTTTCCTCTACAGCCTGCAGAACCATGAGCCAAATAAACCTCTTTTCTTTATAAATGACCCAGCCTCAGGTATTTCTTTGTAGCAGGGCAAATGGACTAATACACACCCCTTTCTTGGAGGGGCAAAGACAGGAAGCGGTTACCCCCAATCAAAGAGGGCAGCAGAACAGCAAGGGCTATCTGAAAAGAGCTGTGTCATCTGCTGGCTTGACACAGCGAACTTTAAGCAACTCAACAGAAAAGGAGCTAGGAAAATAAATATCTGGAGCTCTCTCCCTTATCCCTCCTCTGCTCCCTCTCACTGCGCTGGTGCCTACCACTGGAAGCCAGAGTGGAGGGAGGTTGTGATGCAGCTTAGGTGGGTCAGGTCCACCTTGCAGGGCTTAGTGCCAAAGGCAGGAGGATAGATGGAAATCACCGGCATGACCATTTATCATAGCATATCCAGAGGACCATACTCCCAGGGAAAGGGTTTTGAAAGCCCAGGCCTTCATGAGCCCAAACACTCTCCCCTCCATCAGCTATACAACTAAGCCCCTTGTAGCTAGAGAGAACTTGCCCCTTCTTACCCCTTCTGTGGGTGATCCAGAGTAATATCTGGAGAGAGAAAGCTGCTAAATTGCATGAGGTTCTTCCGAGTCACTCATTCAGATTATCCCTTTCTTCCCATTTTGCTGTGTTGCCTGTAGTGCTAGCCACCTGTGGGGTGTGCACGCATGCATGTGTACCTTTGGTCCATAGTGCTTGGATGATAGCCACAGAGGTTTCACTAACTGGCCCTTCTGGACATGATGGGCTCCAGCATGGGGTCAAAACCGCTGCCGGTGCTGGTGGCCACTGGGCCCCAGGGAACGAAGAGGTTTCTCCCTCATGCACTTTCCTCCTCGCAGGGGTAAGCACTGCTCAGTGTCACGTCCAGCTGAAGCAGAATTGTTGGAAAGATACTCCTAACGATTGTTTCCCTGCTCCCCCCGCCCCCTGCCCCCAGATGTACTGGGAAGGCCTCAGCCTGTCTGACACTACAGATGTTGGAGTTCCCCATTTTGTGTGTGGGAGGTTAGGGTGTGTGAAGAGAAGCTGGAGGTTTGATGAACAGAGAACCCAGAGAATGGAATAATTAGGGAGCATTTCCCAAGACCCAGAACAAAACTGTTTCCACTCTGATGACAGAGTCTAGGATAGCATTTTTAGAGGCCTCTTGCTGCTTTTTAAATCCCTGAAAAGGTAGCATGACGTCATCGGTGCCTCAGTTTGCAGGCATGTATTAGGTCCCCTGTGTCTCAGACAGGAGCAGCGCCTGTAGCATGGAAGCAGTGGGCCCCAGACCTGGGAGGAGACAGGGAGAGGTGAAGGCTGTTAAGATGGACCTCGGCTATTCCAGACTCTTACCCAAGCCCAGCATCTGTTTCTAAAATCCTAAATGGAAACTCACCAGACAGCCCAGGAGCCCCTGGGGCCTTCTCTAGAGGGAGTGTGAGTTTTCCTGTCCGCTCGGGCAGGGTGAGAACCCCTGCACCCTCTTTGTCCTTCATCTCATCTTCATCACAGGAGGTCCCAGAGTTAGCGAGGAAAATGGCAATCTAGAGACAATCTTCGTTGGCCAAAGTGCTCCTGGAACTAAAAGTGAGGATTCAACACGTGTGAGAAGAGACAGCCCCACCGTGCTCATGATGTGTGCAAGTACCCTGCTTGTGAGCTAGACTTGCACTGGCCAACCGGTGGGAGAGGAGAGAGGCAGCGCACAGACACCATGCTACCAGAAGGAATCCTGCTTATATTGTGCAGGCCAGGGTTGCATTTTCCGGAAGGGCCAGGTAGAGACTCACTAATCACCCAAGACTGTGAAATCAGGCAGAAGAAACAGCAGAGGTTGCTTTTCTGGGGGTGAAAAGAAAACAAACTGCCGTACAAGGTGGGTGGGGTGAGAGCCTGGGAGGGGCAGGCGATCAGACCCGTCATCCTCAGGCCCCAGGGAGGACTCTGTCCACTGGTGGGGGTTGGGCCTCCATCCTGTTCAGCATGACCGGACTAGCCATCTTCTGATCTTCTTTAAGTAGCCTCCAAGTCACTGCCCAACCCTGTGGGAGGCCCTGCCACATAGCCTTTGCCAGAGACAGTCACCCCAATGTGTTCTTCTGGGCCCTCCCTGCCTCAAAGGCCACACGAGGCGTGTTCCTCACAGGCTGCACTTTGTTGGTTAGGAGGTCATTCTTCTGAGTAATGAAGGGAAAGATTTTAGTTCCCACTGTCCCTCTAAGTAGACATCCCCCTTACGTGACCCAGAAGTGTGGCTACCATGACTCACTGCACCTGTAAGCTACAGAACACGACCCTAAGGTTGGTTGGGAGGACCCAGCTATACCTACCTCTTTATTGAAGAATCACCTTGCAGCTTCTTGCCATGAGATGCTGCCGGTGTGTTGAGGAAGCATAGACTAACTACACAGGGTTTTCCCTACTGACAGAGAACAGTTCACGTACGTTTGTTAATCAGCTAAGATGACTCTGGGTCTCGTATCTTACAATTCTACCCTTAAAAAATTTCAAACATTTATTTCAGCCTTACCAAAAAGAATCTAGAGAATGCATTCCTATTTGGTTGTCTGGAGCAGGAATTTTCAACGTTGGCATATTGACATTCTGGATTTGATCATTCTTTGGAGTGGGCCTGTTCTGTGCCTTGTAAGATGTTGAGCTGCATCCCTGGCCTCTACCTACTAGACGCCAGTAGCACCCACTACACCCAACCACTCATGACAACCAAAAATGTCTCCAGATATTGTCAAATGTCCCCAGGGGTGGTGGAGGTGGGGAACCACACATGGTTGAGAACCATTGCTATTAGAGCAATTTTGTTCAAACAACAAATATGCATCAAATACCCGTGTGATAATTCAATATTTAAACATCTTACCTGAACCAGGAACTGGAGAGGTAAAAGTGTGACTAAGACATTTATCCCTGTTCTTTGTGAGCTTGCAATATGGGACTGGGAATGTCCCACAAGTGACAGGATAGAAGACAGAAAGTAGGTGCCTAAAAGGGGTCCTTACTGAGCCTCACTCTTGATTGGGAATGAAGTAGCATTCCCAGAAAGTCCCCAGCAGACTCATCCTATTTCTCATTGGCCAGCAAGGTGCCACATGCTCACTTCCAGACCAATCACTAACCAAACGGAAAGTGATTGCAAGATAGGCTTGGCCAATCATGACTCATTCTCTAGGGTGCAGTGTTTTCATATGCTCACCCACTTACCTGCAAAGTCCATTTTTTAGTTTTTATTTTTGCAGGAAATTAAATGGAATTACTGCTGATGATTCAGCTAATGGTGTCTGCCACACCATGTCCCAAGCTTAGGTCTTCCTGACCCTCTTTCATCCATTGCGTACCACCCATAAAACATACTCTGCTCTTTGCAGTCACAGAAATTGCCTTTTTTGGAGGTGGGGAGTTGCTTTCTATGAGAAAGCCAAGTTAAGGCTGCTTTTGATAATGTCATAGTAAAGTACATTGTGTCAAGAATAGACTGATAAAGGGATGAGTGGGTTCTGCCTCAGCATGTGAGCAGTTCATTACGCTTGCCGAGTCAATTCATGCTTTGACCAAAAGCGTTTGCCAAAGCCCAGAGGCCAACATCAGCATTATTAATAAACTGGCTGTTATTAATAACAGCCAGGCTACACAAAGAAACCACTGGTTATGCTTCAAGTGCTTGGATCAAGCACTGTGGACGCTTGCATTGATATAGAGCTGTTGAGTGACGGTCCCTTGTCTGGTCGGTTGTGTGTTAGGTTGTTCTGCCTGTGGTTGGTGTGTGCGCAGGCTGATATAATGGTAGCCATCATTTATTGTGTCTATACTATTTGTCCCCTTATGTACATTACTTCATTTAACACTCACAACAGTCCCGGGAAGGAGGTATTGCCTTTACTGACAGACACACGAGGAAGTTGACTCAGACAGAGAAAGTAGGTTCCTAATGTCACCAAGCTAGTACTGGGCAAAGCCAACAGCCAGGTTACCCCATGCCTGTCTGTGCAGTGTGGCAATCCCCCCTCCAGGTTACTTAAGGGTGTATGTCCACTGCCTGAACCCTGAAGGCCAGGTGATGAGCCAAAGCCATCATGCCCAGCCAAAGAGCAGACGTCCCTGATAACCCAAACATCCTGTAGTGTATCTGAGACTCCATCAGGGAAAACATTCCCATTATACACACAGTGGGCAAAAATCCAGAAAATTAGCTTAAGGACGGGAGGTAGTGCAGATCTCTAAAGCTATTGTGCTGCCATCCAGGAGAGCCTCACATGTAAGCTGGACGTGCCCGAGTCATTCTGTGGTCTCTTGGCTCCCTCCTAGTTTGGGAAAGGTTTTTCTATATGATTCTGGGTTTTTCTTATTACAGTCTGCACATCAGATGCTAAATGGGCTTGGGAAGATAAAGGAGGGGCCCTCTGTTAGGTTAAGGAATAGAGAAAAGAAAGTGAGCACAGATGTAAGATGCTGAAGGCTGTTACATCCACCTTGGAGGATGGGGGACCAGCATTCTCTCTCGTCCTCTCCAGGGTCCACATGACACACACACACAAGAATTGCTGGACCCCTTTGGACCACCCATGCCTACCCTTTTGCAGATGTCCCCTTAACATCACCTGATGATGCCTTTCTTTTCCACCCTCCCTCCCCAAACAATTGACCCGCCCATCTTGCACCTTCACAATGGAACATCCATCGGCATGGGTCCTTACTTCACAGGCTGGTTCTATCTGCAGCGTTCTCCACCACACCTGCACCTGAGCATGATCTCACCTTCCTTCAGAGGTCAGCTCAAGTACCACCACCTCCATGAAGTCCACCTGGGTCATCTGTATGCTTCTAGTAATTCCGAGGGGTGCCCTTTTTTTGCTTAATTTGTCTTGCATTAGAGCTTGCTGTGGGGCATCTGACTTTCAACCCAGTTATGAGTCCTTCAAGGGCAGGGACTTCAGCATCCCTCCCTAGTACCTAACAGGGTATCTTGCAAGCTACATAAGTTTATTTAATTGGATTAAAGTGGATAATTCAAAATTGATTGCTTGACGTGATCGAGCTTCAGCAATAGCCCTCATAAAGAAGCTAAATATGTCTCGCTCACATTTTGAGAGTCTGCACTTTACTCTGGGCTTTTGACTGGATCTGTCCTGCAAATTTAGTCTCAGCTCAGAGAGGCTGAATGCATACTAAAATAACTCAGCAAAATGTCCCTGACCCTCCGACATGTGATGCTTCATCACTGTATTCCTGGTCAAATCATGCTCTTATCCACGACCATTTCTCGTGTGCCTTCCCATTCTCCCCCTACACATACACCCCAAAGACACAGGAGAGTTTAAATCTTATTTTATAAAGAAAGCTTCAGAAAAGATTCTCTGTGGCAGAAGATATGAGTGGCTTGAGAACAATTCCTGTCTAGTTGGAATGGGAGTGATTGAAGTGCTTTTGCGCATGCAGTAGATTTGTGTGACATAAAATGTCTTCTGAGAATCCAGCGATACCTAGTGGGCCGCAGGGCCTAGAGTTGGCATCTACAGCAATGAATCTCAGAGCTTTAGGATGGACTATAGTTTGGAATATAAGGAAGTGCATGAATATGAGGACAATTTCCTTCTCTTCACATTTGCCTGGACGCCAATGCAATTCTGAGATCCATTCATCCTTCATGTCTTTGCTTACTGGGAGCCTGGCCTGAGTTAGGAGCTGGGGTTTCCAAAGTGATATGGCATCACAGCCCTAAGTTTCTCCCGGTCTAGGGGTGGTGGGTAGCAGAGCGCACAATAACAGCACCAAGGGCAGCTTGGGAAGGGGCTTAGCACCCGTCTTCACCCTTCCCCCAGCTTTCTTTGATATGAACCACCAACATTTTCTCCATCATAGTGAATCAATGGTTTCAAGGCCTGCTTCCAATGAGATGTTGCCCCCAAGACTTTCCTTTATACAAATTCTGGGCCTGTCACTGGGCAACAGGAGTGGGAAAGTGACCAGACCTCCCGGGTGTCTGGTTGGAGTTTGTAGGTCCACAGGGCAAGGACTCTGGAGTATGGGAGATGCATCCAGTTGAGTTTAGAGGAAAGGCTTTGCTCTCCTAGTGACTAGGGCAGCTGGAAGACATAGTGTTGGGAGGTAGGTTGGAGGGGGTGGTCATAGCCTTCCTTGAAAAGAAACAGGAAACTTGCCAAACTGATGGAGAGAACAAACCACCTGACAGAGCACAAACTGCATCTGGGGCTCGTGGTGAGGACATCCTGGAGCAGAGAGGAGCACAGGCAAAAGGGAAAATCCCCCAGCCCGTTCAGGTGCACAAGTTCACGACCAATGTCCTTAAGCTGAACCATGCTCATTTTAATGCTAAAACACACACCCCTGGGTAGAGATTTAAGGTGCTAATGAGACATGGGATGTATGTGCTAGTGTGCACAGCAATAGTGCACGGGCATCCAGGAGACCTCCCACAGCATGCTTAACAACAGTGCCCATTCCCACCCCTTCATGAATAATCATGTAAGACTCCCATAAAGGGAGCTTCCCTGGTGTCAGTGGGCGCTGTCTCATTATCTCGAGCAGCCCACTCTGACCCAGCTATCAGAGTGTGCTTTTCACTTTGCAATAAACTACTCACTTTCACTTTTGACTCGCTCTCAAAATCTCTTAAGCAGCGAAGTCAAGAGCCTGAACTGGCCCAATGACAACATCAGGAGAAAGGGTTGATTTCGCGGGGAGGCTGGGAACCGAGATGTAGCAGTCCAAGCCTGAGCATGAGGGGCTGTGTGCCAGGGAAAATGAATAGCAGGGCTCGGGCGAGAGGGCATCCTTTTGTGCCAGTTTTCAAAGGTAAAGGGATGAATGCAACAAGAAGAGCTAACTATCTTAAATATATATGCACCCAATACAGGAGCACCCAGATTCATAAAACAAGTTCTTAGAGACATACAAAAAGACTTACTCTCCCACACAATAATAGTAGGAGACTTTAACACCCCACTGTCAATATTAGACAGATCAACGAGACAGAAAATTAACAAGGATATTCTGGACTTGAACTTAGCTCGGGACCAAGCTGACCTAATAGACATCTACAGAATTCTCCACCCCAAATCAACAGAATATACATTCTTCTCAGCGCCACATAGCACGTATTCTAAAATCAACCACATAATTGGAAGTAAAACACTTCTCAGCAAATGCAAAAGAACGGAAATCATAACAGTCTCTCAGACCACAATGCAGTCAAATTATAACTCAGGATTAAGAAACTCACTAAAAATTGCACAACTGCATGGAAATTAAACAACCTGCTCCTGAATGACTACTGGGTAAATAATGAAATTAGGGAAAAAACAAAGAAGTTCTTTGAAACCAATGAGAACAAAGAGACGACATATTAGAATCTCTGGAACACAGTGTTAAGAGGGAAATTCATAGCGCTAAACGCCCACATGAGAAAGTGGGAAAGATCCAGAATCGACACTCTAACATCACAATTAAAAGAACTAGAGAAGCAAGAGCGAACAAATTCAAAAGCTAGCAGAATACAAGAAATAACTAAGATCAGAGAAGAACTGAAGGAGGCAGAGACACGAAAAACGCTTAAAAAAAAATCAATGAATCCAGGAGCTGTTTTTTGAAAAGATTAGCAAAATAGATGGACCACTAGTTAGACTAATAAAGAAGAAAAGAGAGAAGAATCAAATAGACACAATAAAAAATGATAAAGGGGATATCACCGCTGATCCCATAGAAATACAAACTAACATCAGAGAATACTATAAACACCTCTACGCAAACAAACTAGAAAATCTAGAAGAAATGGATAAATTCCTGACACATACACCCTCCCAAGACTAAACCAGGAAGAAGTCAAATCCCGTCAAATGAAACTGAGGGAGTAATTAATAGCCTACCAACCGAAAAAAGCCCAGGACCAGACAGATTCACAGCCGAATTCTGCCAGAGGTACAAAGAGGAGCTGGTACCATTCCTTCTGGAACTATTCCAAACAACCAGAAAAAGAGGGAATCCTCCCTAACTCATTTTATGAGGCCAGCATCATCCTGATATCAAAACCTGGCAGAGACACCATAAACAAAGAAAATTTCAGGCCAATATCCCCGATGAACATCGATGCCACAATCATCAATAAAATACTGGCAAACTGAATCCAGTAGCACATCAAAAAGCTTATCTACCACGATCAAGTCGGCTTTACCCCTGGGTTCCAAGGCTGGTTCAACGTATGCAAATCAATAAACGTAATCCACCACATAAACAGAACCAATGACAGAAACCACATGATTATCTCCAGAGATGCAGAAAAGCCTTCTATAAAATTCAACATCCCTTCATGCCAAATATTCTCAATAAGAAGTATTGATGGAACATATCTCAATAAGAGCTATTTATGACAAACCCATAGCCAGTATCACACTGAATGGGCATCTGTGCTTCTTTTATTGATGTTTTGCTCCTCCACTCAACCCAACTGAAACACCGACTCTATGGGAGCAGAGCCCTCTCTGCTTCGTACATTACGTTGCTGTATTCTCAGCTCCCAGAGCAGAGCTGGCTGCTAGGAGTGCTGGGTGAGTGTTTATTTATTGAATGAGAGAAAGAATGAAGGAGTAACGAATGGTTTAATTCGTCCTCTGCGATCTCCCAAACAATAACGAGCCACAGCTGAGACACTGGGACAGGCAGGAAAAGCGTTGGGAAGTCTGGGATCCCAGGAACATGGGCTTCGAGGGAAAAAAGGCTGATCCCTTGGTGACAGTGGCCAAGAGACCTGCAAGAGGACCAGGGCAGGCAGCAGGGGGTGGGTGGGGCGACTGTTTGAGGGCTGCCCGGGGAAACCCTTTCACACC
>NW_012103643.1:1087837-1091039 GCF_000951045.1 Mandrillus leucophaeus | reverse complement strand
AGCATGTTGAGTGAATTCACATGTATGAGTGTACTTGTGTGAGCATATACAGGTGTGAGCATGCACATAAGTGTGTGAGCATACACGTGTGTGTACACATGAGTATACATGTGTGTGAGCATACATATGTAAGTATACACAAATGTGCTGACTGTACACGTGAGTACATATGAGTGTGTGAGCATGGACACATGTGAGTGTAAGCATAGAAATATGAGTGTGTGACTACATGTGAGCATGTTAGTGTACATGTATGTGAGGGTACACATGCGAGTGTGTGAGCATACATGTGTGTACGTGTGTGTACACGTGTGTGTACACATGTGAGTGTTAGCACACACATGTGACATGTGTATAGGTGTACACGTGTGTGATGTACACATGTGAGTGTGAGCATACATGTGTGAGTAAATGTGAGCATACATGTGGGTGAGCATACAAGTGTGTTAGTGTACGCATGTGTGTACACATGTGTGAACGTGCACATGTATGAGTGTACAGGTGTGTGAGAGCACACACAAGTGTGAGTGTATGTGTGTGAACATACACATCTGAGTGTGTGTACATCAGTGTGAACATGTGAATGTACACGTGTGTACATGTGCACATATGAGTGTGTGTACTTGTGAGTGTGTGTATGCATATGTGTCAGTGCACATGTGTGTAACTGTATGTGTGAATGTACACGTGAGTGTGTGAGCATGTACACATAAGTGTGTGCACGTGGAGCAGTGCAGTGGAGCAGGCAGGGGCCTGGATCCCCTCCCCTTGACAGACTTGTCTTGATTTCATTCCTTGCAGGACTCTCCGGAGGGTGGAGGCCCTTGTCACTGGGCACCTTGAAAGGACATCCTGCCATTGTTCACAGGACTCAACTACAGACGGCCCTTCCAGATCTTGAAAGAAGTATCCCCTGGCCTGGCCCAGGAGCCTGCCAGGCCCCGCACAGGATGATGGGTGGACACAGACAGCCCAAGGCTTCCCTTCCACGCGGTGGGGAGCCCAGGAGTGAGAAAGCCGGAACTCCGCTGTGCAGGGGAGCTGACAGATGCACCCTGGGCGGACGCCGGCCAACTGAATGGGGTCACTCCAAGGCCAGAGACTCTCCCCATCTTTCATGGTGTGACCTGGACCCCCACACACGTGGTGTCAATCAAAACATTGCTCTAGCCCAGGGTGTTACTCCCTTCCTGGCCCCTGAGCTTTGTGTGCTTGAGCCGCATGCCCCGCCCCCGCTCCGTGACGTGTGAGACACGAAGACATGAACTTGCTTGATACCTGCTCCCCCTGACGCGCAGCTGGAGCACGCAGCCTCCCCACGTGTCCAGAGACTGCGGACAGCCATCCCCACGGCCGCATTGACCCTTGCCCTGATGCAGGCGGCACCATCAACCTTCTCTCCATGGCCACCAGTCTCCCCGAGGAAGGACACTTGAGAAGCATGTGTGCACACACATGTTTAGTTTGGACGAAACCTGCTGCTGAAACCCAAAGCACCACATAATTCAAGGCGTTTATTTGTGGGGCCCAAGGATAGACAGAACGGCTGTGGAGTGCCTTGGCTCAGGTTTCCAGTAAAAAAAAAAAAAAAAAAAAGGCTGGGAACTTGTTCACATAAAGGGGAATATTTATAGATGCTGAGGGAACCTCTTATTTTTCTGATTTAGAATTTCCTGACATGATTTGGTGTATGTGGGAAAATTCCCACTTTAAAACCACAAAAATCTGGTAGTCATAAAGCCATGTGCAGAAGATCGGAGCTCTACACCCAGGCATCTCACGCTTAAACTACGGAAAATTAAAGACACAGAGAAAATCCTGAAGCAAGCCAGATGGGGAGGGAAGCACCTTACCTATAGAGGAACAAAGATAAAAATTACATCAGACGTCTTTTCAGAAACCATATAAGCAAGAAGAGAGTTATTTAAAGAGTTGAAAGAAGACAGAAAAAAAAAATCACCAACTTAGGCATCTGTACCCAGTAAAATTATCCTTCAAAAGTGAAGGAGGAAGAAAGACTTTCCCAGACAAAGACTGAGGAAATTTGTTTCAAGTAGACTTGCCTTGCAAGAATTGTACCTCTTAAGAGAGAATGAAAATGATACACATCAGAAATTCAGCACTGCATACATAAAGAACAACTTCAGAAGGAGATACCTGGTGGTTTGAATGAAAACACTCCTTTCCGAAGACACCGGTCTTCAGTGAAGTCCAGAACTTCTTGAGCAAGAAACTGTAGCATGGAAGCAAAGAATTTGAGATAAGGAACAAATGCTGAAACCCTTGAACACACAAATGAAAGCTACTGTGAATGATAAAATGAGCCCGTTGGAATCTTTGGCTGAACCACGCTGAAGACCACCCATCTGGGAGTCAGAAGTTAATCTGAAGAATCACGTTGATGATTTGATTTAAATGTGTCCTTTGAAAGGCCTGAAGGAAAAGAACAAGAACTATACATAAAATAGTGCGAGGAAAATAAAAATAAATGAAGAGCTTGCAGGACAAATAAAAAGGTCCCAAACTGAAGCATTTGGGCAGTGTGAAAATTCACAGCTTGAAAATGAGATACAGAAGCTTTAGCTGAAGCTTCAAATACTGCCAAATTACATCCGGAACATGTAATGCAATGGCAGAGAAAATGACTGAGGAGGAAATACGCTGCTTGGAAATTAAGAGGAAACGTCCCAGCGTGTGTAGAAATGTGAATTACACACATCAGATTCACAACCTCTACAAGAAGATGGCCCAAGACATGGACAAAGAATGAGAAAGAACCACTTTCTTCTATCAAAAGGAGATTCCCTTCCTTGAGGAAACAGTACAAGAAAATTGGATGGCAGTTCTATTGACTGAGAGAAAACTCAACTTGCTAAGAAAAAAAAAAAAAAAATGATCGCAGCGGGAAAGTCCTGGCTAATGTCAAGTTCAAGTCTCACCTTTCCCAAGTGGCCTTTTTGTTCCTACTATTCCAAGCACAACCCACAGAGGCCCAGAACTACTAGGGGGTCCTCTGAACCATCAGGTTCTCCAGGAAGGAGGAGGACGGTGCTATGAGGCTCAGGGATCTGGGTCACCTGCAGATTCCACTCAGCTCTCACAGCAGGGGTCCCTGAACACTCACAACCACAGCAGGACATCCGCCTGTGCTGTCTCTTTAAAGTGATTTTGATGTATCTCTTTTTAGTTCAGCTGGTCTTAT
>NW_012103643.1:1019460-1087662 GCF_000951045.1 Mandrillus leucophaeus | reverse complement strand
GAGCCACCATGCCCGGCTAATTTTTTGTATTTTTAGTAGAGACAGGGTTTCTCCATGTTGGTCAGGCTGGTCTTAAACTCCTGACCTCATGTGATCCACCCACCTCTGCCTCCCAAAGTGCTGGGATTACAGGCGCGAGCCACTACGCCCGGCCTTTAAGATAGTATTTTTCAAATAAAGGTTTACTTTATATAACACTTACGAATACATTATTTTTCATGTTGTTGAACTCTCTACAATTAGGCCATAGAAATCTTGTTTTGTTTTTGAGACAGTCTCTCTCTGTTGCCTAGGTTGGAGGGCAGGGGCACAATCTCAGCTCACTGCAGCCTCCACTTTCTGGGTTCCAGAGATTCTCGAGCCCCAGCCTCCTGAGTAACTGGGACTATAGGTGTGCACCACTATGCCCGGATTATTTGTGTATTTTTAGTAGAGATGGGGATTTGCCATGTTGCCCAGGCTGGTATCCAACTCCTGACCTCAAGCAACCCACCCATGTTGGCCTCCCAGAGTGCTGGGATTACAGGCATGAGCCACCATGCCCAGCAAAATATTGTATTTTAATTTAAATGGAAGGTCCACTATTACTTAAACTACCAGTGAATAAAGATGTTTAGAACAACAAAGACCATTTCCGTATGCTGGCAACCGCTATTAGACATTTGTTCAAGTAATTTCATATTTACCAGAATACATTTTGGTGGGTTTTAAAAAGTTGAGGGGAAAAACCCCTTAGCAACAATTCCCCACTCAAACACCATAATGTTGTTATTAGATTAGCCCTCAATTCATAGATTGATTTAGGGGAGTTGATGTTTTGCAACCACTTTTTTGCTTATTTTGTAATTTTTAAAGACTTTGTTGTTTTGTTTAAGATACTGTTTGTTGTTTAAACATTTCTAAATTTTATATAGTCAAAAGTTTTCCCTTGCATGCAGGGCTTAAAACCTAGATGACGGGCTGATGGGTGCAGCAAACCACCATGGCACATGTATACCTGTGTATCAAACCTGCACGTTCTCCACGTGTATCCCAGAACTTAAAGTAAAATTTAAAAAAAAGTTTTCTCTTAATGTCATGCGCACCTGTACACACACACACACACACACACACACAGACACACATAGACTCACACCCCCCACAATGCAGATATCAGATATTTTCAATTGTTAGGTCAGTACTTGAGGAAAATGTAAAAATAAAAAGACCCACTATTTTAAAAACATTTTTAAAGTAAATAAATAAGTGAAGAAAGAAAAAATTGAGTGCATACCAAATTTGTATATACAGAAAAAAGATCTAAATCACAAACACACAAAAGGAGGGTTGCTAATGTATCAAACAGGATTCGAACAAGAAGCAGTTCATCCCAAACCGTGCAGATGAAGAGACGTTGATGAAAGCGGTTTCCTGAGCCATGGGTGGGGATAAGGAACTGACAGGGGATGATGAGGCTCTCAGACGCCAGCCAGCCATAGGAGGATGACTGCCCTCCCCCACCTAGGCCCCAACGAAGGAGGGAAGAAGTGGGTCGTCTGAGCCCAGCGAGCAGCTTTTAAGGGATGGGTAAAACTGGTCCCCACCCTCTCTGCTCTTGTCTTCCCGTTGACTGCTGGTGCACAGGCAGCCACCAGCCACAGGGCCTGAGCAGTGCAGGCCAGAGGAATTGGCCGCCTAGGCACAGAGCAGGCCCACAAAGGCTGCAAAGCAAATTTAGAGAATGACCAGTTCACTTGACTCTATTCGATTGAAAGAGCGCATGTTATTGCATTCATTCATTTCCATGTGTATATCTAATAAATACCTATTGCACTTCTGCCATATCTTACCATGGTTCCAAGTGCTTGAGATGCAGCAAAGGAAAATCAACCTGATGAAGCCTGTGGACCACCAGAGCTTACATTCCAGTGAGGGGCAAGATCAGGTAACAAAAAGGAAGCAGAAGGTGGTGATGGTGGAAAAGGAGGAGGAAGAGGAGGAGGTGACAAGATCACAAGACTGGCTTTGGCGCTGTAGCAGGGCTGGCTCCCTCCTACCTCTGCAGGGACCTTTGGCTGTGGTCTCCGCAGGGCCTGGCCCACAACAGAACTTTGCTGGGAAGCAGCTTCAAAGCCCAGCATGCAGCCAGGTGGCTCTGATAACACGGCTTCTTTCCTCAACAGAGGCTTCTCTTTTTCCTGCCATCACTGGAGTCCCAGCCTGACGCAGAGAGGCTGAGTTCATGCTGTGTTCATGCTGGCTGGCAGCAAAGGTCAGAATGGAAGCATCATGCCTTCTTCACCATAGGAAGTCTTCTGTCTTTCTTGCTGTATGTGATCACTCCCCTGTCTTGCAAGTGCCTCACTGTGCTGAACTACTCAGCCTCCTTATTGCCTGATTCAGCATAGCACAAGGGTTTCGAGTGTGAATTCTGGTACTACACATACTAGCTGTGTGCCCTTGACCAAGTTTCTTACTCTCTCTGTGCCTCAGTTTCTTATCTGTAAAATAGGAATGCTAATATGTGGTACATGTCGTATACGTTTGTTGTGGGGTCATGTGATCACACAGGTAAAGTGCTTACAACAGTGCCTGGCTCACAGCAGAATCTAGGTACGTTTGCTAACAGCAGTTTTCCTCTTGACCACATGGAGCTCTGGGGTAAAGAGACATGCCTAGAGCCAGGCATGGTGGCTCAGGCCTGTAATCCCAGCACTTTGGGAGGCTGAGGCAGGAGAATCACTTGAGGTCAAGAGTTCAAGACCAGCCTGGCCAACATGGTGAAACCGCATCTCTACTAAAAATACAACATTTATCCAGGCATGGTGGTACATGGCTATAATCCCAGCTACTCAAGAGGCTGAGGCAGGCGAATTGCTTGAACCTGGGAGGCAGAGGTTGCATTGATCTGAGATCGTGCCACAGCAGTCCAGCCTGGGCAACAGTGTGAGACCCCATCTCAAAAAAAAAAAAAAAAAAAAAAATGTAAGCCATGCCTAGAAATCAAAGAGGTGAGGCAGATGCATGGCGATCCAGCCCAGCTGATGGGCATGCAGGAGGCGCAGCCAGGCTGGCACAGGCTGGCCAAGCAGAGTGCAATGACAGGCAGAAGGTAGATGGGACACTCAGGGGACTCAGCAGGTCTCCAGGAGGTAATGACAGCTACTGGGAAACTGGTGTGGACTGGAGACTGGGATCCAGGTTCCCAGGCTACCATTATTCTCGGAACCACTGGCCCCCCTTGACTAGCCCTTCCTCTGGTGCTCAAGAGTGGGGAAGGGCTGAGCTGCAGGTTCAAAGCTCCTCCTCTGGGGCTGAGCTGAGCTGGGTGTCATGCCGGTCACTTGTAGAGGCAGGCACCACCAGCTCAGGTGGGATTGTCAATAAAGCCAATTCTCTAATGACCTTCGCAGATGGGCCCAGGAGGAGTGAGACTGAAACATCCCAGATTGGGCAGTCACTTGGCCATACCAGGAAACCGGCTGATCCTATCTTCTAGGCTCTTGGATATTCCTTTTCCATTGTCCTCACGTGCCTGGAGCTACCATGCCGCCTGTCAGCTGGCCAGAGGCCTCTGGTTGATCATCCATCTGAGCCTGAATTCTCCCTCCTGGGCTTATTTAAAAATAGTACTTTCCCCTGCTCCTTCCACTCACGAGGCCCTATTCCTGGATTCTTATCAGCTGGGCCTTGGATAAAGATAAACTGATGGATTCGTACTTTACTGAGTGGCTGACAGCCCTCAGGAACACGTGCTGGGAGGGTAGCACACCCCAGCTCCGCTGGGACAGAAGCGGCTGTGCTTGGGATCTTTCCAGATCTCGCCTTATGTATCCTTCATCTGTCTGTTTGTTTACATATTTTAAAGTATCCTTTGTAATACACTGGTAAAGGTAAGTGTTTCCCTGAGTTCTGTAAGCAGTTCTAGCAAATTAATCAAACTCAAGGAGGGGGTCATGGAACTCCAATTTATAGCCGGTGGATCAAAAAGCACAGGCAAAATAACCTGGGGCTTGTGATTGCCCCAGAAGCAGAGGGCGGCCTTGTGGGACTGAGCCCTCACCCTGTGGGATCTGATGCTAGCTCCAGGTAGATGGCATCGGAGCTGAACTGGAGGACACCCAGCTGGTGTCTGCTGCAGAATGGATTGCTTCCTTGGTGTATGGGGGAAAACCCACACACATTTGATTAAAGAAGTCTTCTGTGTTGGTTGTTGTGGTGTGAGAGAAGAGGAAAACCAGACTGAGTTTTCCCCCTCAATGTCTAACCTCAGTTCCCCCTCAGTTAGGCATAGTGACCCAACACACATTTCTATAAACAAGTAGATACAGAGGCACAGTGACCCAACGCACACATTTCAATAAATAGGTAGATGTTGGGAATAGTGAAGCAACATACACATTTCTTATGCACCTTATACACATATTTATCATGTCCCAGCCTGCTTGGGCTGCTACAACAAAATACCCAGATGGCTGGAGTGGCTTATTGATATGGTTTGGCTCTGTGTCCCCACCCAAATCTCATCTTGAATTGTAATCCCCATCTGTCAAGGGAGGGACCGGGTGGGAGATGATTGGATCATGGGGACGGTTTCTCCCATGCTGTTCTTGATCTGGTGGGTGAGTTCCCACAAGATCTGATGGTTTTGTAAGTGTTTGGCAGTTCCTCCTTTGCTCTCTTTTCCTGCTGCCTTGTGAAGAAGGTACTTGCTTCTCCTTCACCTTCCACTATGATTGTAAGTGTCCTGAGGCCTCCCCAGCTGTGCAGAACTATGAGTTAATTAAACCTCCTTTCTTTATAAATTACCCAGTCTCAGGTATTCTTTATAGCAGTGTGAAAACGGACTAATACATTTACAAATAACAGATTTATTTCTCACGGTTTTGGAGACTGAAAAGTCCAAGATCAAGGTACCAGCAGATTCTGTGTCTGGTGAGGGTCTGCTGCCTTGCTCATAGATGGTGCTTTCTAGTTGTGTCCTCACATGGTGGAAGGGGAAAACTCTGTTCTCTTTAGTCCTTTATAAGGACAGTAATCCCATTGATGAGGGCCCCACCCTCATGACCTAGTTACCTCCCAAAGGTTATACTTGTTAATTCTATCACACTGGGGATTAGGCTTAGGTTTTACCCTATGAATTTTGGGGGCAACAAACATTCAGAACAAAGCATATCATAACTGTACAATTCAATGAATCACCATAAAATCAATACACTCATGTAACCACAACTCAGGTGAAAAAACGGAATCTTATCATTATCTTCAGCCTTCCTCCCCACCTCCGCTCTGTGATCTCTACCCCTCCCTTCTCCCATGACTTCTAACACCACAGATTAGTGTCTGAACATAACGTATTTGTCTTGTTTTGAGTCTGGCATCCTTCCCCCATGTCACGTTTTGGCTTAGAGTAGTGATTCATTCATTCACTTAAGTATTCCATATATGAATATATCACAATTTATTTATTCATTCACTTGCTAATGGATATTTGGGTTGTTTCATCTTTGAGCTTTCACCTATAATGCAGCTATGAACATTCTTGCTCATGTCTTTCGGTAAACCTATATACAGGTGTGATTTTAGTAGATGCTACCAGTTTTCCAGAGCGGTATACAGTTTTTCCCTTCTAGTAGCATATGAGAGTTCCAGTTGCTCCATATCCTTCAATAAATGATATTGTCAGTCTTTTTAAATGTAGCTTTTCTGATGGGTAAGGATGGGTTTTCTTATGGTTTTAATTTGCATTTGTCTGCTGAATAGTGTGGCTCAACACCTTCTTGTTTGTCATTATGTTTATTAGGGTAGCCTCTTTTATGAAGTGCCTGATTCATTTTCTTACCCATCATTTTCCTTTGGATTGTCTTTTTGCTTTTGTTTAATTAGAAGGGTTCTTTATACAAGTCCTTCTTTACGTCTTATCCCACTCTGTGGCTTTCCACTCTCTTTTGTTGAGACAGGGTCTCACTATGTTTCCCAAGCTGGTTTTGAACTCCTGAGCTCAAGCAATCCTCCCACCTCAGCCTCTTTTCCACTCTCTTAATAGTGTTTATTGATGAATATAACTTTTTGTGAAATCCAGTAAATCAGTATTTTCCACTGTGGTTATTGTTTTAAGTGTCTCGTTTAAGAAAATTTTGCTTATTCCTAGCTCAGGAAGACATTTCCCTGTTGTATTTCTAGGATTGTTATTGCTTTGGTGTTCACATTTAGGTCTGCAATTGACATGGAATTGATTTCTGTGTATGATGAGAGGTAGCTGGCAAGAGAAATATTTTTCCTTAGGAATAACCAGTTGACTTGGAATCATTTGTGGAAAATCTCCCATTTCTCCTCTGTTCTGAGGTGTGGATTTTTTTTTTTTTTTTTTTTTTTAGACAGAGTCTCACTCTGTCAGTCAGGCTGGAGTGCAAACCTTATTATGACATCAGCACATTGCCTATCTGATGTAAAAAATAATTTATTTTAGATTTTTTTTTTTTTTTTTTTAAGATAGATTTTCTCTTTTGTTGCCCAGGCTTGAGTGCAATGGCACAGTCTCGGCTCACTGCAACCTCCGCCTTGTGGGTTCAAGCAGTTCTGCCTCGGCCTCCTGAGTAGCTGGGATTATAGGTGCCTGCCACCATGCCTAGCTAATTTTTGTATTTTTAGTAGAGATGCGATTTCACCATGTTGACTGGGCTGGTCTCGAACTCCTGACCTCAGGTGATCTGCCCGCCTTGTCCTCCCAAAGTGTTGGGATTACAGGCTTGAGCCACCACACCCGGCCGGATCTTTTTTTATAAATCAAAAACAAGTGTTTATATATATGTGATTCTGTTCCTGGATGTTCCATCATTCAATTTGTCTCTGTGCCAGTAACGTGCTGCCTCAATTACTGTAGGTTAATAATAAGTCTTGATTGACAGTAGGGCAAGTCCCCAGGGTAAGTCTTCATTCTTGTTCTTCAAGGTTGTATTGACTATTCTTAAACTTTTGAACTTCTGTGCACATTTTAGAATAAGTTTATCAATTTTCACAAATATCTACCTAGATTTCGATTTTGGGTTGCATTTAATCTACACCTTAATTGAATTAATTCATTTGGGGAGAATGGATATCTTTACACTATTGAGTCTTCCAGTCTACAACATAACATATACCTTCATTGATTTAGACCTTCTTAATAATATTTTATGTTTTTCTATGTGGAGGTCTTATATATCTTTCGTTATATTTATTCCCATGTGTTTAATATATCTGATCCTATCATCAATGGTATAGTTTAAAATATTTATTTTCTAATTATTTATTACTAGTGTATAAGTACTATTGATTATTGATTTTTAAAAATAAGGGTCTGCTATTCAGTAAAATCTAAATTTACTTCCCAAAATATTCTGGGCATCTGGATTTGTTTCCTAGGCTGCTACAACAAAGTATCACAAACTTGGTGGCTTAAAACAACACGAATTTATTCTCTCACAGTTGCAGAGGCCAGAAGCCCCCAAACCAGGTGTTGGCAGAGCCACACTCCCTCTGAGGGCTCTGGGGGAACATCCTTCCTTGCCTCTTCCAGCTTCTGGTCGCTCCAGGAGTTCCTTGGCTTGTGGCAGCCTCACTCCTATCTCTTCCTCTGTTTTCACATAGCTGCTTCTACGTACCTGTGTCTCAAACCTCCCTCTCCTTTCTCTTATAAGGATACTCATCAGTGGGTTTAGGCCCATCCTACATCCAGGCTGATCTCATTTTGAGATCCACAACTTGCTTCCCTCAGCGAAGATACGATTTCCAAAGAAGGCCACATTCACAGGCACTGGGGGTTAGGACTTGGACGTATCTTTTTGAGAGATACAATTCAACACACAATAGCATCCAAGCAAATATATATGTGTTTGCTCCATTCTTCACCCAAGTGGTCACTGTTCCATACCTTGCCTTTATTCACTTAGCAGTGCGCCTCCAAGATTGTTCTGTGGCACCCCTTCGAGAGGTCTGCATTCTCTCAAAGGCTGCACAGCATAGCATGGGGGTGGGGGGCTGGGGGGTGGAATACCACATTTTAGGGGACCCATCCTCTATTGCTGGATATTTGGGAGAGAGCAGAGCCTTAGAGCTCATCCAGCCATATTCAGGCCAGTGGCCTTTCCTGGACAGGTGCTTCAGTGTCTGTCCCCAGGCTCCTTCTCTATAAAGCGGATGGTTGGGGAGATGATCACAGCCTACTTTCCGGCTGCCAGGCATTCGGGTCTACTCCTCCCAGATGATTCTTCCTGTGTGTTTTAAATGGGGGTCGAGGGGATGGGAGAGGGTGGCCCTGACCTCCTCTGCTCCCTGACAGGGTCACAGATTGATGGTGGTTTGTGTGTGTGGGAGGGAAGTGTGGGAAGAGGCAGAGCATCTTGATTCATTTGATGAAAGCCAGAGAAGAGGGCCGAGGAAGCTTTCTGAACGAGGTCCAGATGGCTGAACACTCAGGTACCAACCACCGCGTCCAAACCAAGGGCTTGGGGTGTTGGATGGAGCAAGTGTCCAGATGTCTGCTGCCTGCAGCATTGCCTCCTCTGACAAGCAAAGCAGGACTGTTTGCAGCCTTCAGAAGGTCTGGCTTGCTTTTCAACTTCTTGCCTTTGCTTTTATAATCCTCTCAGCGGCCTCCATGACTTACTAAGGTTTCTGAAATAAAAACCAGATGCATGACGTCTTAGGCCTATGAAAGCTTTTCTAAAACTCCTTCTGAGCTGCTGAAGTCTCAGGCTGCTAGTGACTCGGAAGTGCTCAAACATTCTGCTGCAAAAAGCAAGTGTCATAATATTATTCTCCAGCCTGGGTTAATTATAGTGATTTTTCTCTATTCAAGGCAGCTAGAAAATCCTCTGTGGCATGCAAGGATCTAGGTTGCTGGGATCTGGGTGGATCTTGCATTGACTGTCGGAATTCCCACTAGCGTTGGTTTGCTCAGCCTCCAGGGAGAGGCCACGGTCGTTCTGCCTTTAGGTTACCTCAGGCTAGGTTTGTACAGACGCCTATCCATCTCACTGTAAGCCACTCTGACCTCACCCACTGGCAGAGCTAGCAAATTCCAGAGCTTTAATAGGGGACTCATAAGCATAGGATGCAGCAACATCTGTCCAGAGTGTCTTCCCCAGCTGGTCCTTCTCACCTGGAAATGGTTCCTTTTTATTTGTAAGAGCAGAGTTTTCAGACACATAAACCATCAGCCAAGGCCTGGGGGGTACACATGGCAGAGAGTCTGGGGTCAGGAGACTGACTTACCGTCTAGCCTGGGCTCAGCATGGAAGTTCTTGATGTCTCCACCAATAGAGACATTGACTTTCTGAGCCTCAGTTTACCCATATAATTATTCAACCACATGCTGAGGCTCCAGAGGGGAATCAGGAACAGCCCAAGCTCTCAAAAGCCTTGCAGTTTAGGACGGGAGACAAACACTCACGCAAGGGTTCAAAGGCATTTTAGGTGCTTCGACAGAAATACATAGGGGTGACCATGAAAACACAGTGGGGGAAAACTCAGTTCTCCGTGTCTGGGGAGACACACAAGACATGGGTACAATGATGTTGAAAGGTGAGGGCGGGCATGGTGGCTCACACCTGTAATCCCAGCACTTTGGGAGGCTGAGGCAGGTGGATCATGAGGTCAGGAGTTCAAGACCAGTCTGGTCAATATGGTGAAACCCTGTCTGTACTGAAAATATAAAAATTAGCTGGGTGTGGTGGTGCACACCTGTAATCCCAGCTACTTGGGAGTTTGAGGCAGAAGAATCGCTTGAACCTGGGAAGTGGAGGCTGCAGTGAGCTGAGATCACTCCACTTCACTACAGCCTGGATGACAAGAGCGAGACTCCATCAAAAAAAAAAAAAAAAAAAAAAAAAAAAGAAAGAAAGGTAAGAGGGCATTTACCCAGTGACAGGATGCGGAGGGCATTCCTGGAAGGGACTGATGAGCAAAAACACAGAACTGTGAAGAGCCTGGCAGGCCTGGGAGACTGCAGGAGGCTTAGCACGGCTGGAGCAAGGGGCACAACAGGCAATGTGGGGAGGGAGGCAGAGCCGGGGAGGGGGCTTGGACTCCACTCTTAGGGCAGAGGCTGTCACCCAGGGATGATTTTGCTGTGCTTGAAGACGTCTTTGACTATCGCTCCCAGGGAGCTGGGGATGCTACTGGCATCTAATAGGTGAAGGTCAGGTCAGGGATTCTGCTAAGCATTCTAAACGCACAGAACAGCCCCTACAACAAAGAATCATTCAGCCCCATATATCAATAGTGCCGAGGTTGAGACCTTTACTGTATTAGTCTGTTCTCATGCTGCTAATAAAGACATACCTGAGACTGGGTAATTTATAAAGAAAAGAGACTTAATGGACTCACAGTTCCACATGGCTGGGGAGGCCTCACGATCATGACAGAAGATGAAGGAACAGCAAAGGGACTTCTTACATGGCGGTGGGCAAGAAAGCTTGTGCAGGGGAGCTCTCATTTATAAAACCATCAGATCTTGTGAAACTTATTCACTGCTTCGATAACAGTATGGGGGAAACCGCCCCCATGATTCAATTATCTTCACCTGGTTCTGCCCTTGACACATGGGGATTATTAAAATGTAGGGTGAGATTTGGGTGGGGACACAGCCAAACCATATCACTTCCTCTCAGGGTAATGGGGACTGCTGGGGGGTTTGAAGCTGGGGAGAGGCGCTCCCAGCTTTTTTCTTAGGAAGATGACTGTAGCAGCACCACAGCGCGTGATCAGAGGGGAAAACCCCAGCAGAAGGAAGATCATTTCAAGCAGGAGTTGTTATGCCTTAAAGTAGGAGTTGCCCAACTGCAACCTGTGGTCCAAATCTGGCCTGTCATCTGTTTCCGTAGGTCTACAAACTAAGAATGCATTTTACATATTTTAGTGGGTTGAACAAAATCAAAAGAAGAAGAATGTGTCATGTTATGTAAAAATTATATAAAATTCAACTTTCAGTATTCATACATAGTTTTATTGGAACTCAGCCACTCTTATTTATTTACACATTATTTAGAGCTGTTTTGCACTAAAATGATGGAACTGAGTAGCTGCAACAGAGACCATATGGCCTGTAAAGCCTAAAATATTTACTATTTGGCCCTTTATAGAGAAAGTTGGTCAGCCCCTGACTTAAACCAAGACAACAGTGGTGAAGATGACAGAAAGATACAGGCCCAGGAGTGACGTAAGAGGAGTAGCATTAATGGACGTGGCCATTGATTGATTATGGGGTGAAGAAAGGAGATCATTTTCTAGCTTGGGAGCTTTGGTAAGAGAGGAAAAAAGAGCAAGGGTTTAGGGTTTAAAGACAGGTTGGCCACGCCTGTAGTCCCAGCAATCTGGGAGGCTGAGGCAGGTAGATTGCTTGAGCCCAGGAGTTCTAGACCTGCCTGGGCAACATGGAGAGACCCAGTCTTTACAAAAAAATACAAAAATTATCTGGGTATGGTGGCGTGTGCTTGTAGTCCCAGCTACTCAGGATGCTGAGGCAGGAAGATCACTTGAGCCCAGGAGGTTGAGGCTGCAGTGAGTTGTGATCATGCCATTGTCCTTCTGCCCAGGTGGCAGAGCAAGATCCTGTCTCAAGAAATACAATAAAGACTTAGGTTTTGGACATGTTGGGTTTGAAGTAACTGTGAGATGACTAGGCCAACCTATAAAAGGAAAACCAAAGCTAGTGGGAAGACAATAAATGCAAGATGCACCCAGATCCCAGCAACCTGGATCCTTGCATACCATAGAGGATTTTCTAGCTGCCTTGAATAGAGAAAAATCACTATAATTAACCCAGGGTAGAGAATAATATTATGACACTTGCTTTTTGCAGCAGAGTTTTTGAGCACCTCTGAGTCACCAGCAGCCTGGGACTTCAGTGGCTCAGAAGGAGTTTTAGAAAAGTATTCACAGGCCTAACCCACACACAGGACTGGGGTGTAGGAAAGACATACAGATTGGAAATGACTATTAACAAATCTTCAGCCTGTGGGGTTGAGATGAAGCCAGGACAGCAGGTGACAT
The DNA here is from genome assembly GCF_000951045.1 of Mandrillus leucophaeus. NCBI lineage: Eukaryota > Metazoa > Chordata > Mammalia > Primates > Cercopithecidae > Mandrillus > Mandrillus leucophaeus. Next base: position 1,075,650 of record NW_012103643.1, on the reverse strand, counting down.
GGCCTAAGACAATGGGTTGTCCTTGTGTAGGTAACAGCACCCTGGAGGAATCTTTTGAAAGCTTTGGCTTTCTCCTCAGAACAATAACACACTCAAAAATCTTCATATGGCGTCTGGTTCTCAAATCATGGGTTTCATGAAGTCCTGGACTCAAGATTAAGAACTTTTGGCCTAGAATGCATTTATAAGTCAAAGGAAGGCCAAGCACAGGCAGATGGGCACACCCACATGCAAGGTGTGGGCAGAGGGACAGAGCCCATGTAGGAGACAGAGAGGGGCTGGATGGAAAGAGAGGAAGAGAACAGAGGTGTTCTAAAAACCAAGCAAAAAAAAGCATGTGCCAAGAATGGATGGAAGGATCAATGGTGTTCTAGCTGTAGGGAAGTTAAGCCACATGGGCTGATGAGAGTCTACTGGGGATTTAAGGGTGGTGGTCATGGGTAAGCTTTGCCTGAACCTCTCTGGGGAAGGGGGAGGTGGAGACAGGGTAGGCTAACAACTGCGTGGGAAGTAAGGTGGAATAAACATGAGTGCAGGTTCTTCTTTCAGGGGTTTGGGTATGAGGAAAGAGGAAAACTCCAGCAGGAGTAGTGGAAGGCATGCCAAGAAGTTAGGGATGGACAGTTAGAGTGTACAGCTCATATTGTCTTAATCCCAGAAAGACTTGAGTTGTATAATACTTTGTCAGTTACCAGCTGTATTAGTCTGTTTCCACACTGCTGATAAAGACATACCTGAGACTGGGCAATTTATAAAAGAAAAGGTTTAATTGGACTCACAGTTCCACGTGGCTGCAGAGGCCTCACAATCATGGCAGAAGGCAAGGAGGAGCAAGTCACATCTTACATGGATGGCGGCAGGCAAAAAGAGAGAGAGCTCGTGCATGGCAACTCCCAGTTTTTAAAAGGTCACATCTCATGAGGCTCATTCACTATTATGAGAGCAGTGCAGGAAAGACCCACCCCCATAATTAAATCATCTCCCACCAGGTTCGTCCCATGACACTTGGGAATTGTGGGAGTTACAATTCAAGATGCGATTTGGGTGGGGACACAGCCAAACCTTATCACCAGCAGACAGGGAGAGGCAGAAAAGACAGAAGAGAGCAGAGAGAACCGAGGAACACAATTTTGGTCCTAAGAAAGATGATGCAGATGGGTGCTGTGGTGGGCGGAGTGGGGAGGTCAAGAGGTTTCACTGCTGTCCCTGAACCCCAATTCCCACATTCCCCTTTCCCTATCGGGCAACACCCCACCTGCCTCTATAGCCAGAGTGACTTCAGCTGAATGTCTGTGGGTTACTCTGGTCATTCCTGCCAATTTGGGATAGACACTGATCTGGCTGGAAATGGTTTTTGAACTTGCATCCAAAATACATAGACTAATTTGAATCTCACCAGAGAAGTCTGGCTCTGAAGCAATATTTGAACTCAAATTTATGGCTGCTATTAGCTCTTTCTAAGGGAATCATAAGTAGATGTTGATATTTTAATGACAGTTATGTCACTGACTGGCATATATAAAAGTAGTCTTTTTAAGATGTTTCAACAGATCAGTCATGTACCCTGTCAAATGAGAGGTGCAAATTAGCAGTAAAATATATAACAAACTGTCCTTTTATAGGTATTGCCGAATTTGAGAAATCCAGTAGAGGGAATATAAATTACTGTGACTGATACATTGGTAGTCCATCAGTCTGCATATCCAGAGAATCTGCTAACATATTCCTGTAAATGCTGAGTGTGGGAGAATGCTCTTCTGGTGATTCCCAGTGAATTGCACCTCCCAGTACTCACTGCCTTTAAATTTGGCCTTGCCTGGGTCTGCTTTAATGAGTCAAGTATGTGGCAAAAGTGTTCCTGGGCCAATTCTAGATCTACATCTTTTTTTTTTTTGCTTTTTCATTTTTAGAGTCAACATCTTGCTGTGTTGTTCAGGCTGGAGTGCAGTGGCACGATGAGAGCTCACTGCAGCCTCCCCAGCCTGGGCTCAAGTGATCCTCCCACCTCAGCCCGTTGAGTAATTGGGACTATAGGCTCATGTCACCCCACCCTGCTAACTTTTGTATTTTTTGTAGAGACGGGATTTCACCATGTTGCCCAGGCTGGTCTTAAACTCCTAGGCTCAAGTGATCCTCCCCTGACAGCCTTCCAAAGTGCAGGGATTATAAATGTGAGCCACTGTGCCCAGCCCAACGTCTTTCAAAGGCCCAACAGCATCTGCTTTTGTCCTCTGGGGGAAGCCAGCTGCCACGTAAGAAGTCCAGCTACCCTGAGATGTCATGCCAGGAGGAAAGCCCACACTCACCATGTGAAGAGGCCACAGCGGGAGAATCAAGGAACTACCCACTTCCCACTGGACAACAGTGTCAGCCGAGGCCCCAGCTGATTACCCAGGTTGAGCCATTCCAGCCAGCTCTAGCTGGCCAATCCACCCAAGCTGATACCACGTGGAGCAAGACAAGCTCTCCCCATTGAACTCTTCCCAGGTTGCAACATCTGGAGCGAATAATAAAATGATAACTGTCTTAAGCCACTAAATTTTGAGTATATTGGTAGAGTATACTGTTTTGTAGCAATGAGTATATTTTTTATGAGTATGGGTATTATGAGTATTAGGTATGAGTATTATGTTGGAGTATATTGTTTTGCAGCGATAGGTGACGGAAACATGGTGCTTTCTGGCACATTTTGCTTGTTTGTTTGTGGAGATGGGGTCTCACTATGTTGCTCAGGCTGGTCTTGAACTCCCTGGCCTCAAGCAATCCTCCTGCCTCAGCTTCCTGAGTAGTTAAAACTATAGGTATGAGCCACTGTGCCCAGCATTTGGTACATTTGAAATATGCAGAATGGGAGAGAGTCATGTACATGAAATGTTTGGAAAGGATTAGTCCATGGAGCTGGATCAGTTGGTTAGCCTTGTGTGGGGAGGGGAGGGATAAAGTTAGATCTTTCACTTCAATCTAGATGAAAATTAATTCCAAACAATATTTGTACAACACTTCTGAGAAATGCTGTAAGACATGTCAGTAAGACTGTATTTTCATCAGCTTTTAGTTTACTTCTGGGGATTTGGCAGTGGAAAGGGAGTGGGGGCATAAATAATGTACGTTCATTGCATAAAAATTCAAAAGTGCAGATGAGCAGAAAAGGAGAAAAATAAAAATTATCCACAATCTTGTCACATAGAGGTAACCACTGTTAGCATTTTTGTTTATATTTTTTCATGGTTTTACCATATATTAATAATCATAAAAAATAGACTCATATTGTATAATTGTTGTAACCTATTTTGTTTTACTTGACACCCTATCATGAACATCTTTGCATGTCCATCAATAATGCATGTGTTATGAATGCATAATATTACATCAAATAGATGTTCCATAATTTGTTCAACAAATTCCTTACTGCTGGACATTGAGGCTAGTTCCAATTTTTCAACTCCACAGTGAATGCTTCAGTGAACATCCTTGTAGCTAAATCTTCATGTACATACAGAATTATTTCCTTAGAATAAATTCCAAAGCATAAGCCCTGTCTCTTATACACATCTATTACTCTCAAAAGTGATCAGCCTCCTTGGTAATATAAGAGAATTACTTTCTCCCCCTTACGTGGTCTTACATGTAGGTAATATTACTTTTTTTTTTTTATTGGTTTTCAAAGAAGGCACTACTGTTTGACAACTGTTATGAGTGTTTGGCTAAGGTACAGGTGTTTCAACTCTAAATAACCAAATGCCAAGTTAGAGTGGTTGTGGGGGCAGGGTGTGCATCTAGTAAACATTTTAGGGTTTGAGATCCAAGAGGCACAATTGAGAATATTATGTAGGTATTTATATAAGAATGCAAAAATGTAAAACACCTAGATGCCACACAGTTACTTCAAACCCAACATGCCCAAAACATAAGTCTTTATTTTATTAACTCATAACTTCTTAACTCCTAACTGTACAAAACCTGGTGGTGAGTCTGTTTGCCCACAAGTCATAATTCGCTGACGGCTGCTCTAAGCGGTTGCTCCTCCTGTTTGAGACACTTCACTGGATAATTTTTAGAAGTCAGGGGTTAGTGAGCCCATGTTGGGTAACACTTAGGGTACATCTTTCCACAAAAGCCTCCTATGGACAAATTTACTGGAATCCTAGGTTGCCATCATTTGGTGAACTTTATTTTGTATGACCTGTTAATGAATATCCCAGCCATGACACGGGTATATGGGTGGGTGGTGTGTGGGAAGAGTCATGCAGATATTCACAGCTACGCAGCATCCAACCCACAGATAACGCTGTGCTTGTCACCTTGCTGTCAGGAAATGGGGGCTCATGTAAGATTTCGTGTGTTTATAAAAATTATAAAAATTGTGGTTTTTTTCTCATTAAAGAAGTACTACCTACTTGTAAAAAGTACAAAGAGTGTTAATACACTCACTCTGCTAACAGAATCTCTACTAATATTTTGGTTAATTTCCTTGTAAGTGCCTGTGTGATAGAAAGAGAGAGAGAGAGATAGAGACAGACAGAGAAAGAGAGAGACTCCAAAACAGACATCATATTTGTATATAGTGTGGCATAAGTTTATTCACTTAGCATTAGTTATGAATGTCATTAGCTAATTCATATCCCATCACAAGGAAGTAGCTTTTTCAAGTGAATTCCCAGCTGATGGGCATTTGGGCCTTTACTAGTCTTCCAATGTTATAAATAATGCTACAGGAAATATCTTTAAATGCAAGTCTTCATTTATGTCTTTATATCTTTTATTATTTCCTTTGAACAGGTTCCAAAAGTGGGGTTGACAGTTCACAGAGTAGGAGTGTACCTGAGATCTTTTATACATATTTCTACTTTACTTTGATTTTCCAGAAGGCTGCCCTCATTTACAGCAGTGTACTAGCGTGATCATTATCACATCCTTAGGATAATATCATTTTCAAAATATTTGCTAATTCTGACAGGTTGAATGATGTTTTATTGTTGGTTTAAATAATATTGATTTAATTTCTAGCTTTTAAAAAACTATTTTCTTATGTGTTTTATTTGTATTTCTTTTGTGAAATATGTATCCAGATTCTTTTTTCCATTTTGTTGCTTCCCCCCATTTTCTTATTGTTTTGTAAGAATTCTGTAAATACTAATAACATGAGCCATATTGCATATGTACCTACTGTATATGGTGTAAACAGTGTTGCAAATATTTTGTGATTTGCCTTTTAATTTTGCTTTGGGTGTCTTTCTGGCTTGGAGAAGTTTTGTATTTTTATGTACCCAAATCTAGCAAGCTTTTTCTTTTTGACTCCTTTTCTTGCTTTCATGTTTGGGAAGTTCATCTGTGGGATCATCCCCCAACCCATAGCACCTTTGAAGTTTCATTTTTAATGGCTTCATGTTTTACATTTAATTCTTGAAGCCATCTGGAATTAATTTTGGTCTAGGTTGAAGTGAAGGATCTAACTTTATCCCCCAGCCCCCCAGAGTTAACCATCTGATCTGGCTCTACTGACTAATCCTTTCCAAACTCCTAATGTGCATGACTTTCTCCCACTCTGCAGAATTGGACTGGGGGAGGCGGAGGGAGAAAGAGAGAGGAGGAGAAGGGGAGGAAGGGGAGAGATTCTTCAGCTACACACCAAAGTTGCACAGCTGTAGGTGCTGCAGAGACTTCTGTCCCCAACTGTGTGATCACCACACGTGATCCCTAACGATGCACTGAAAAATCTCATGGTCGCTGCTGACCCCAGAACTTCGATGCCTAGTGGAGTAACAAACAGTTGACCAAGGCCATTTCTGACCCCAACTCCAAGTCCTCTGACACAACTCAGATTTAAGCTGAATTATCAACCTAGGTGGGAGGGAGGTGGCAAGTGTCTTTGTCTCTCAGGCACTCACATAAGTTCCAGAGTACTTTGTTGAAGAACGGCGCTGGACCTTCTAGGAGAAGATGCTCCCTTCAGCCACCTCCCCCTACTATGTGTGGAAACAGATCCTGTTACCCAGACATTTTCAGAGACGTGTCTTATCATCTGTCTTCCAGAGACCAGAGCCTTGGCCACCGCTCTGGCTGGCTATGAGCTCCCTGTGCTGGTTTCCACTCTGCCATGTTATTCATTTAAATATTTACTGTGTGGACAATGTGAGATCTCAACCGTGACACACAGCCCCTCCCTTCCCTCCAGGAATTCACAGTCTAAAATTGCTTGTGGCATTTTACTCATACCCTATGCTAGAGGATGGACAGCAGGGGCTGTCTCCTTGGGACTGCAAACCTGGACCCACCTGCTAAACCTAAATATAGACTAAACCAGCATTTCCTAAGTACCTAGGATGTACCTGGGCATGAGGGATTGGGGGAAAATGAGTGCATACACTTTACGCATATGTTTACTTATAAATATTATTACCAATATACTTGTTCTTATTTTGTATATAGATAAACAGAATCCTGTATAAAGTCTTTCTGGGCTAGGTTTCTAAGGCATTACCAAGTTAAGTAGGTACCTGCTCAAAATCACGCTGGGAAATGGCACCCCTGGGGGTCAACCCTGAAGTAACCTGCTCTCCCAGGCTCAGTGCATCTGATCCATCATCACTCCCCCTTTCATCCCATCCTCTAACATATCCATCGCCACGTACCAGGCATCAGCCTTTGCTTGTCCTAACTCTAAAGACCTCATTCAGATGTCTTCTCTCTCCTTTCAGTTATTTTGCTGTTTCCTCACATCCACCAGCATGCCTGCCCATCCCCAAAGAGCTCCTTCTCCCTATACATTTATATTTGCCTTTGCACAATGATGATATTTGCATAAGATGCTTTTTGCCCTCAGCCCAAAAGGGTGCAGCCATATTACACATATAATCGGGTGTGGTGGTTCTTTACCTTAAGCCTTGATGGGTGTACATTGATAGCACACCAGGGCAGAGAGGTCACGTGTGCAAAGATTTGCACATTAGAAGGAATACAAGCCTTGAGGGACGTTGCGTTTATTTCATCCCTATACACCCCCAGCTTAATTGTTATTGACATTCAGAGTGAAGTATTATTATTATTTCCCAGAGAAAGAGCCTTGCCTTTGGCAGACTTCCCGGAAGAATACTCAAGGAAAATCCGGCTGTTTCTATAGCCTGGAGGTGTGAAACATGAAAGGTGGTTTGCAGTGTGTTCCTGACGTCTCTAAAGTGTGGGCAGAGGGAAACAGACATAAGGTATTTTTCAAAGCAGTTTCTTTTCTCTGAGCCCAGATCCCACGGGTTCAAGGGTGCCAATTTGCCTACCTCTCTGCTTTTCTTCCTCCCCTGGCATGGCCATGTGAGCTCAACCTTGAGAACCCAAGCAAAAGGAATGATAATAGCAACACTGACACTGTGACAGCAGCGTTGTTCTGTTTCCTTCCTAGGTGCCGGGCACTATGCTTGGTTTGTATAAATTATCTCATTTGCTTTCACAACAGCTGAGGCGGAAGCTCCTTTTGTCATACCCATTTTACAGACGGGCAATTGAGGATCAGAGAAATGAAGAAACAGGCCTAAAGTCACATAGCTAGCGAGTGGCAGAGCTGGGGTTTGAACCAGACTTTTTGGCTCCAGAGTCCTCACTCCTAACTTAGAGCTATTCTGCTTCTGACATTGAAGCTTAGTTTATGGGGTTGGTATAGAGGGTCTAGCAGTATGTCTGACAACTACTAAGTGCCTCCAAATTTAATGGTGGTAGTTGCCATTGCTGGAATTTGTGAATTGTTTGTAAACCAGTTCCCTTTTGGCCAGGAGTGGTGTCTCACGCCTGTAATCCCAGCACTGTGGGAGGTCGAGGTGGGTGGATCACCTGAGGTCAGGAGTTTGAGATCAGCCTGGCCAACATGTCAAAAGCCTGTCTCTACTAAAAATACAGAAATTAGCTGGGCATGGGGGCGGGTGCCTGTAATTCCAGCTACTTGGGAGGCTGAGGCATGAGAATTGCTTGAACCCGGGAGGCAGAGGTTGCAGTCAGCCGAAATCGTGCCCCTGCACTCCAGCCTGGGTGATGAAGTAAGACTCTGTCTCAAAAAATAAAATAAAATAAATAAAATAAAACAAAACAAAACAAAACAAAACAAAACATAAAAAACAAAACAAACAAACAAACTGGAAAAACACGAAACAACCCCAGCTGTCTCGGGGCTATGTCCTAATGGGGTCCTGACCCCTGTGTTGCCTCCTTCTAGCAGTTGCAGTCACTTGATGTCCACCTGAGGGGCAGCCCCATTTTCATGAGCAATGCTGAGCTGAGGGTGGGGGACAATTAAGTCCCTCCAGATGGATTGCGACCCTGATTCCTTCTCACAAGGACCCTCTCCTCCCTCTTCCTGTCTACTTGCCTCTGTTCTTCCAGCTGGGGCCCGCCTTTGTCCTAGTTCTTAACCTTCTACCTTTCCCGGATGTGGGGCCACACCCTTGCCTGCCGGGAACCAGTGCTGCTCCCTGTGGACCTGGCTGCCTGCTTTGGGCTCTTCTGCAGACCATCTTTTTGTCGGGGCCTGGCTCTGGTCAGCTTGTGGTGTTGGGAAGCATTACCTGCCTACAGGCTGCCAAACCAGAGCTGAGAGGCCAACAAGCTTCTGAGGCAGTTTGGAATCTAAATGCTCCCTGGAGCCACTGTAATTTAGGCAGAGAGGGGAAAACCTCAGGAAAAAGCTGAAGGGAGAGAAATGAGGATCAGGGAGGGGAGCTGGGGTGCAGAGGGAGAGAGGAGGCACCTGGAGGCACCTGTTCCTGCAGTAGGAGGGCGGGTGGGAGCTGCACCTGCATGTGGCTGTGTATCCTGGCTGGGATGCTCCGCCCATCACTTCTGTTGCCACCATGTTGCCAGGAAACATTTGTATTGCATCCTACCATTGAAGAAGCTCTGCCAAGAGGGCCAGGCAGGGCCAGGGCATGGCTCTCTCCTGCTCACAGCTGGCTATGCTCAGCTGGTTCTCCAGAGGGTACCAGCACCAGGGATCAGGAGCTCACTGGGTATTTCTTTGCATGGCAAGTGGTAACTTACAAAGCAGGGCCCTGCACTGTGAATTGGCAAGTTCAGTTTCGTGGGGTCTTGACACAGTGTGGTGAAATTACACCCGTAGATGGAATCACCAGGGGAGCTTGTTAAAATACAAATTCCTGGGACTACCCCTATGTACCCCCAAACCTAGTCAAAACTCCCACTCTGTGCCAAGTACTGCTCAACTCACTTTATATGTGTTAACTCAGAGTTAACACCTGCAAGGTAGGTGCCACTGTCATTGTTCCCATTTTACAGATGAAGCAACTGGTGCAGAGAGGGCTGGGAACGCACCCTGGTCACATAGCTAATAAGAACTGGGATCTGAACCCAGGCTGAGTGGCTGCAGAGCCCTCTGCCAGGCCAGCTTGGGAGCCTCCTGTCTCAGACAGAGAAGCCTGTCCACCCTCAGGAATGGCTTTTCAACCTACCAGGCTAATTAGTGCTCACTTAAAGCAAATATTGTTAATCTATAAAATTCCTAATGCCATGGGTCAGCCACCTTGCTGCCCTGCAAATGATAGGGTATTATGTTCCCAAACTCAATAAGGTTTTCAACCTATTTGGGAGTCAGTGACCTCCTTCGCAATCCAATGAAAGTGTGGATTCTGCCCACATAACAAAAGACACCTACTCACATTTAATATGTAATAGCAAGAATGCACAGGAAATCTGTGGATGCCATGTTGAGAACCCCAACCTACATGAATACACGAATCTTCCCTAAACTGAGGTTCCCCCACCCCTAATCTCCTTATCTCTTAAAATTCTCAGTAAGAAGGAAGGCACACCTAGGAAAATTATTTGATTGGAGTCAAAGTATTTAAGGCACAACTTCCCTTTGGTACTTACAAACATCCATCTTAATGAAAGTGTTCATTATGAGACCAGTGCTTGGGGCTGCCAGGAGTCTGGATAAGACAGAAAACCCCTTGGGATTATGAGAGGGCACTGTTATTGAACCTGGGATTCTCATTACTGAAGTGACCTCTGCCTTGGGTAGCTTAAGGAAGATTCTCTCTGGTAGCAGACATGGCTTTTTCGCATTTTCTTTGAAGCCAGTTTTTAACCATGAACTGTAGAGTTACCTTACTGTGTGTTATTCAACAAATGTTCTTTCCCTACAGTTCTACTCTGGGTAAGTAGGTTAACCAATTAAGAAATGTCCTGTGACAGTTAGTTTTATGTGTCAATCTGGTGAGACTCTAGTACCCAGTTATTTCATCAAACACGGATCTAGATGTTGCTGTGAACGTATTTGGTAAATGTGGTTAACATCTACAATCAGGAGACTTTAAGTACAGGAGCTCATTCTCAAGACTGTGAATGGACGACTTCCAATCAGTTGGAAGAGGCCTCATGAGTAAAGACGGACATTTCCCAGACAAGAAATTTTGCCTCGAGACTAGAGGATCACACTCTTGCCTGAGTTTCTAGCCTGCTGGCCTAACCTACAGATTTTGGCCTTGACGGCCTCCATAATTGCAGAAGCCCAGTCCTTAAAATAAATCTCTTTAGATGGATATTAGACAGACAGACAGATAGACAGAGAGAAGGATAGATCTGTATCTATTTCTACCTACCTACCTACCTATCAATCTATATCTACCTAACGTCTGTCTGTACATATGCATCTCCCGTTTGTTCTGTTTCTCTGGAGGGCCTTAACTAATATGCATCCCAAAGAGCCCAGTCATCTATGTGGATGACAATTGCTTTGTAATAAATAAAAGAGCTGTATGTTATCAAATGTCACTCGATTACCCACATCCCCTGCTCCTGGCCCCTGAAGGAAGCGATGTGAAGTCAGAACGGTGAGCTGGGAGCAGGCAGTCAACTTGGTACTTCTCAGCTTGACTATGTGTCAGTGTCACTGTAGGGGATGTGGGAGGTATGGGGTAGGAAGAGTTTGTTAAAAAGACAGTCTCTCAGAGTTCTGTCCACCAAAGTTCTGACTCTACAGGTCCAGGCTCTGAAGTCTGCATCTTAACAATCTCCCAGAGTAATTCCACTTCAGGCGGCCCTTTGGGAAATACAGCTTACAGGATGGCTCCCAAGCCTCCAGACCAGGCCCAAGTCCATTCTCCATGCCCAGGGTTTTCCCATTAGGTCCCTCAAGTCCTGAAGCTAAGAGCAGGGGGGCCAGTTTTTACCTCCTGGTTAGTCCCCTGGCCTGGCTGTGCCTCTTGAAGTCTAAACACTTAATGCCAGGAAAGGTACATGTGAGGCCTTCTAGCTCCCATAGTGTAGTTGCTAAGCTGATGGACTCTTTAACCAGACTGTGTAGTGTTCAAATCCCAGCTTGGTCTTTTAATGACTGTTCTTATAACTACACGTCACACTATTTCTTTCGTTCTGCAATTGTGGTATCATCTTCCGACATGACATATGGTGGACTTGCTCTACTTGCCAATCCAATAGCAGATTTGATTTTGCCTCTTCCCACAATTGCAGGTTTAAACAGCAAAGTATGGATGTGTTGGTCTGAATACCTTGGTGGCTTCACAGTTTGATACTGATCTGTAGCCTCCTTTTATAGTACAAACCTCATCGAGTCAGTAGGATGGGATGAAACTCAAGACGCACTCCAGGCACTGGTCCTCCAACAACCCCCAGCTTTGAGGCTTTCCTTCCCTCCCGAAAAGCTTCTCTGGGTACACAGAGAGTAGCTTTGCTCCTCCTCCAACAAAGAAAGCTGGTCCATCCCTGCCCAACCTCAAGGTACATTCCCATTAGCTGATGTGAACCTTGTTTGCCTGTGTTTGAGAATGAAGAAGAATGGGGCCGACCTAACATGTGATTGGATCTTCACCAGGAAAAGAAATATCAGGATACTATGAAAGTTATGGGGGCAGAGCAAGGAGGAGAGCGGGGGTGGCAGTGCTCATAAAACTTAAACATAAGGAAGCAGAGGTCTCTTGCTGTGTTTGCTCAGGGGATCTTCCACCCTCCGTGGCCTTCCAGTAACTGATCTCCCCTACCTTTCAGCACTTGCTGACCTGCCCTCGCCTTCTGCCTCTGGCCTCTTCTAGACATGGACCTGCAAAACATCTGCAAAAACAGTGCTGGGCTGCCCTGGCTGGTAACAGAGCCCTGGCAGAGTCTGTTTAGTTTTCGAGTTCTGATTTTATCTTGTTTATAAAATCCATATGGAGAGAGAAGGAAAAAGAGAGTCGGGGGGAACAAATCACTTCAGGCTGCTACAAGGGTAGGTTGGCTTCTGGCAGACGTGGTGTCTCTTCTGGGCCCAGGGTTTGGCTTTGCTGATTCCATTGCTCACAGCTTCTCCTCCAGTCAGTCCAGCTGCTTATTTGAGCATTTTGCAGAAGAGGAAGTTTAAATTCAGAGCTGAACTCCAGGATTGAGGTTGCTATTAACCTTGTCATCTGAGCTTGTCCTCTCTCATCTATGGAAGAAAAGTTGGCTGTATCTAATCTGGACTAGGGCTCTGAAGACTCGATCCGGGTCTCTGGTACCTGCTGGCTGTGTGACTGTATTAGTATGTTTTCACACTACTGATAAACATGTACCCAAGACTGGGTAACTTACAAAGGAAAAGAGGTCTCATGGACTCACAGTCCCACGGGGGCATGGTTTAAGGCGAAAGGCATGTCTTACATGGCAGCAGGCAAGAGAGAAGCTTGTGCAGGGGAAACTCCCATTTATAAAACCATCAGATCTTGTGAGACTTATTCACTACCACAAGAACAGCCTGGGAAAGACCCGCCTCCATGATTCAATTTCCTCCCACTGGGTCCATCCCATGACATGTGGGAATTATGGGAACTACAATTCAAGATGAGATGTGGGTGGAAACACAGCAAAACCATATCACTGACCTTGGGTGAGTCCAAGGCCAAGCTCTCTAAGTCTTGGTTTTTCATCTGGAAAATAGAGGTAATACCTCAAGGAATGTTTGTGAAGATCTGACACATAATGAGAGCTCAAAAGATGTTAGCTGTTGGGTCTTACTCTTTGTCCCTTGTAATGACTTCATCTTGTAAGTGCCACATGTCCTTCCCTGGCATCACCCTCCCTAACTTATATGGCTGTTGGAGAATTAATTGCAACAAGGGTCATGAACACATCTTGTAAATGTGACTCAAACTCCACGCTAATGCCCAGATCATCATAATTACCTTCCTAACTTGCATCTTGCTTTAGTTCATCTTTGCCTCCATATCTGGAATACCCTCCATTCCTCCCCTCTTTTCTGCTTAAGAAATTCCTACTGAAGATCCAATCAAGTATCTCTCCCTCTAAGAAGCCTCTCCAGCCTCCCCAGGCCTCTGGTTGTTTCCTTTACTGAATGCATAAAGTTATATTTATAGTTTTCCATCCTGATTCCATCATTTGAATTAAAGTTCTTCTAAGGTCAGAAGCTAGACCATGTTCTTTCACAAATCCTAGGGTCTAGCAAAATACTTTACACAGAGTAAGGACCCGGTAAATAAATGGAAGGGTGGATGAATGGATGGGTGAATGGGTGAAAAGATAATGAATGAATAGATGGGTTTTGGAAGGATGGGTGGTTGGATGGATGGAAGGATGGATGGCTGGTTAAGTGGTTGAATGGATGGCAGAATTTTGTAGACACGTCTCAAGAACCATCAACAGTTGATATCCAGTCTCTCAATGTCTCCACTGTGCTAAAATGATTCCCTTGTCTTCAGCCGACATTTATCATAGGAGGACTGATGGACTTCTAGCAAAAGGTTAATTCGCTCAACTCCACACCTAAAATATGATCTTAGGAGATTTTGACTTGTAGTTGGTCTTCTGCAGGGGAGTCTGCCTGTGGCAGGTTGGATGCTTATCCCAGTTGGAATCACGGTGTCTGTCCAACTCTTCCAACTCCTATAGAAGAACTGCCATGGCAAACCCAGTCAAATATGTCACAGCCTTCATAATCAGGAAGGGTTTCTCAGCATCCTTTACAAATCTCTCAAGCTATGGAAGAAAATAACTATCTCTTGTTAAGATGCAGCATGGTATTTAACAAAGATCGCTGGGTTGGAAACCAGGACATCTATGTTCTTGGCCTGGTTCTGCTGCTAATTTGCTCTGGGATTTGGGGCCAGCCACTTCACCTCCCTAGACCTTAGCCTCTTTGTGAGAGAAATGGGGACTGTATGATTTCAAAGCCCTGTTCGGCTCTTCAAGGCATGATTTTATGTTCTGCACGGTCGCAGGGTCTAAGACCCCAACTTAGCCCTGCATGACGGACTTCAGAGGCCCTTCCCTGCAACCCTCCTGCTTGGTCCTGCTGTCTGCTCACAGACTTCCCACGGAGAGAACACAGCCCACGGTGGTTACCAGCATGGAGCTTGGCTCTGTCACCTACCAGTTCTGTGGCCTTCGGCAAGTTCCTTAACCTCTCTGTGCCTCTGTTTCCTGATGCATAAGACGAGATAACGAAGGGACCCACCCGCTGGGGCAGTTAGAGGATGAAAGGACAAAATGCACAGAAAGTACTTATCATGGTGCCAAACGCAGAGGAAGTGCTGGAGAGACGGGAGTTATGACGGTGGTGTTTAAGAGACTGATGGCAGAAGTCACAGTTTCTGGCCTCTCATCCTTGGAGACCTCCCTGAGAGCCGCCTCAATACCAGGACTCTTAGATCTGCAGGTCCTGGTTCTTAAAGGCACGTTCAGCCTCCACACTCCTGGTGTGTGCCTGGGCCCCAGTAGCTTGAATTAAACCATTGTCTGGATAAAGGGGGAGCCCACATGGAGCAGGGGCCGTTCCTAGCTCTCTGGGCTGCCTGAACACCCCTTTCTCTATTTTCTCTCCTTGTTCTTGTGTCCCTGTGGCTGCTTTTATCTGAGCCGAGGGGCTCTGACCCCTGACGGGGACAATGGTCGCCCTCCTCCCGCATGGCAATTACTCTGAACTGCATCAGAGCCAGAGCTCTGGGCCCAGGAGGGCGGCTTTAGCACAGGGTGGGCTCGGAGGAGGCGGCTGCTCCTCATCGGAACATTTTGAAAGTGGCTTTGTCTCCAGCCAGCAACCCTTTGGCTGCCGGACTCCTGCGCACCTTTGAACAACAAGGCCGCAAAGTGGTCCATCCACCCACAGAGGGAGAAAATGCGGCCGTCCCGCTGACGCTGAGAAAACGAGCGCTCAGCTGGCCTTTAGGTCTGCGGGGGCTGCCGTGAGAAAACACCACAGGCTGGGGCCTTGCACGGCAGAAATGGGTCGTCTAAGTTCAGGAGGGTGGAAGTCTAAGATCAAGGTGTCGGCAGAGCTGGTTCCTCCCCAGGCTGCGAGGGGGAATCTGTCCCGGGCCTCTCACCTACCCTCCGGGGGTTTCCAGCAACCTTTGGCCTTCCTTGGTTTATAAATGCATCACCATTGCCTCTGGCTACAGCTTCACATGGATTTTCCTCCTGTGGGCCTGTCTGTGCCCAAATCTTCCCCTTTTATGAGGATACCAGTCATATTGGATTTAGGGCCCAACTTAACACTGGTATGACCTCATCTTATTTAATTACATCTGCAATTACCCTGTTTGCAAATAAGGTCACGTGCTGAGGTACCGGGGATTAGGACTTCAACATATGAGTTTGGGCAGATGGCGGGGGCAAAATTCAACCCTTAGCATTTGGCATTTGGCCTTTCCTTAAAGGATGAACCTTTTTTTTAAAAAAAAATTTTTATTTCATTTGTTTATTTTTGAGACGGAGCCTGGCTCTGTTGCCCAGGCTGGAGTGCAGTGGCGTGATCTTGGCTCACTGCAACCTCCGCCTCCTGGGTTCAAGTGATTCTCCTGCCTCAGCCTCCCGAGTAGCTGGGATTAGATGTGGACATCACCACACCCGGGTAATTTCTGTATGTTTAGTAGAGATGGGGTTTCACCATGTTGGTGAGGCTGGTCTTGAACTCCTGACTTCAAGTGATCGCCCACCTCAGTCTCCCAAAGTGCTAGATTACACGCGTGAGTCACTGTGCCCTGCCTCAAGGAGGGGTGATATTGATCCACCTGTGTTCTGTGTCTCTACGCTCATGAGAGGCAGTCAGCAGGCGCTTCCCAGGCCTCTAGGCAGAAAGGAGCCTGGAAGGTCAAGGTGATCCATCCTTCACTGGCTGGCTGCATCTCTGGCCCCCGGCTGGGGACTCTCCATGTGGAGTTTGCGTATCTCTAGCAAGAGCAAACTGACTACTACCCTTCTCCTTGGGCAGCTCTTTAATGGAGAATGGCCTTCTATGTAACACTTTTTTCTTTTTTTTGTTCTTTTTTTTGAGACAGAGTTTCGCTCTGACACCCAGGCTGGGGTGCAGTGGTGCCATCTCGGCTCACTGCAACCTCCACCTTCTGGGTTCAAGCAATTCTCCTGTCTCAGCCTCCCAAGTAGCTGGAATTACAGGCATCTGTCACCACCCCCAGCTAATTTTTATATTTTTAGTAGAGACAAGGTTTCGCCATGTTGGCCAGGGTGGTCCTGATCTCAGGTGATCCGCCCACCTTGGCCTCCCAAAGTGCTGGGATTACAGGTGTGAGCCACCCCTCCCGGCCACACTTTTGTTTCTCACTTGAGCTCTCTGCAGTGAGACAGAGTTGAGGAGAAAAGAGAAAGGTGCTGTCAAAGTAGCTGAGAGATAAGCCAAGCAGCAAAAGAGTCAATATTAGCTTTGCAGTCATCTTATTACACTAAATTTGTTTTAAACTAAGATATTAGTTTACAAATTCTCTCCAGAAATGACAGACTATTTATTCTTCCATGCAAGGCAAGCCGTTTGAAAGGTTTTTTAAAAAGCAAGGATAAAAGAACCATCTACTGTGCCAGAATCCAAGGCTAAAACGATTTTTTTTCTAGAAAAACAAAAGATCCCAATCTATTTATAGAGTATAGCTAATGGATAGAAGAAAATCGTTTCAGGAAAATTAATGACAATGTGAAGAGTCATTCCTTCGTTTGAAAACTGGGTTAGCTTCCTGAAGGGAGGGAGAGAGGCTGTCACGCTTTTGGTTCACTAAGAGCCACGCTGGCTGGGACCACCAAAGCCGTCCCACCAACCCTTCTGAAGAAGAGACTGTGGTCTCAGTGGCAACTACCATTTATTAAGAGTCTCCTACCTTCCAGGTCTTTTACGTGAACTTGCTCATTTGGTTCAACAGCTCTGCAAGAGGCTTTAGTGCCCCTACTTTGGGAGGGGGGTGGGGCGTGAGAATGTTTCCCTTTAGAAGCTGAGATTCTAAGAACAACTCAGGTACAGCAGACTCCCTGGGCCTTGCTCTGTGTATCCAGCCGTGCGCGCATCACAGCCAGGACCTGAGGTGGCTTCTGTCCCATCGTGGGCTCCATGTTCCAGGCCGCTTGAGCTAAGCCCACTTCCATTCTGGAAAGCTTTGGGCTGGGAGCTGATGGCAGGAGGCAAAGAAGGGCAGACACGTGGGCTGCTCAGACTATGATCACAGGCCACCAGGAGAGGGACCTGGGGACAGTCCTTGTGAAACCTCCCTGTGAGGCTGGCGAGGCCTCAGGGGTGCATTGGGCTCCATAGTCCAAAGGAGGCGTGAGGGTCCCGTTGGGTCTCCAGCTCCCCAGCTCTGGCGTCTGTAGGCTGCTCCCTTCCAACGCTCCAGTGTCACCCTGTCTGGGAGACTCCCAGCTCCCCAAGGTCCCCGGTCCCTCCCAATGGGCCACATTCGGCCCTCTGTGACCTCCTTTGGAGACAGCATTATGACCCGTTTGTCTTTTCTCCCTGCCACGGGACGTTGGGTTCCTGCGGGCTTTGGTGCGTTCTCCATGATGCTGAGGGCCTGAGCCTGCTCCACAGCCTTGAATGTTTAAGGCATCCCCGCCCCTGTCCCCCATGTGGCGATAAAGCAGTAAAGGAGGAGAGGGAAGGTCTGGAGCCCCACGGCCAAAGGAGGCACCTGCGCAGAGCACACAGCACCAGCTGGCACCTGACTCTTCTGTGGCAGCCGTGAGGCCCGCACTATGCGGGAAGCGGCAGCCCAAGGGCCCGGATTTGAGGCCAGCGTGGACTCAGGAGCTCGTGACCTTGGGCCAGTCGCTCCACCTCTCTGAGATTCTGCTCTTTTCTCTTTGACAATGTGTGGTGTTCCCCAGGCACCTTCAGGGCAGGAGGGAAAGCCAAGATGACAGATGCTGAAGAATGACAGGAGGCACAGAATCGATGACTTTCTCACATACACACAACACACACACACACACACACACACACACACACACACACACACAGCACTGCCTGCAGCGCCTCATTATTCCCAGATAGATAGGATCGGGGGAGGGAGCCGACTGCTCTATTTTTCTTTTAATTAAATAATTTGGACTCTGCCTTGTTCTAGAAATTATTAAAACCAGGCAGCCAAAAATTTCTAGTAACATCTTTTCTTCATCACCAAAGCAATTCACTTTCAATGTAGAAAACTTAGAAAATACAGATAATTTTTTTAAAAAACCAACCCACTCATCATCTCCCCAATTCTCCTGCACAGTGAAATATTGGATGCTTCTGCTGTTTATGTTTCTGGGCTTCTTTCCTGTGCCTCAATACATTTTAAGATATTTACTTAACAAACATGGGATCTTACCTGGTTATTGTTTTTCAACTTTATGCTTTACCTAATTGAGTGGTAAATATCTTACAGTATCAATCAATATAACCATAAGTGCAAATTTGCAATTACAATTTTGCGTAGCTCCCAGTATTTTATCCTAAGACCATGCCATACATTAATCATTTGTTTTTCATGTATTGGGTTTTTCTAATTTTTCACTACTGAAAGTATTAACATTAGATTGCACATTCTTAAACAGAGTGTCAACAGACCTGAAGATAACAGTGAACATATCATGGTTTCTTAGTCACTTCATTCCCTTGTCTCATTCAGAGGGAAAAAGAAAAACAATAGCAAGCCCTGAAGAAAGTTCAACAAAATTCTAGTTTGTCTATGATGCCTACTCCAATCCGTTTTTGAAATGTTGAAAATATAATTCTTTTAAAAAATTGATTCTCTCGTTTCGCAGATATCTAAACATCCTTATCTCTGTGCTTTTAACAAACAAAAGGACATTGCTGGGTCAAAGGACGTGCACATTCGTATGACTTTGGAGATATAGTGTCAAACATATTCGTACGACTTTGGAGATACAGTGCCAAACTGTCTTCCAGAAACCACCTATCAGTTTATATTTATTTGGGGTGAACTGACTTCTCCACACTCTCTTTGCCAACCCATTAGGCAAAAAGTGTCTCCTCTTTATTTCATGTGCATTCTATTCACTAATGAGTTTCAATACTGTTTTTCATCCATTAATTGGCTATTTGTACTTACTGGAAGAATAGTTGGTTCTTATTCTGTCCTATTTATTTATTTATTTATTTAGTTTATTTAGAGATAGAGTTTCGCTCCTGTTGCCCACGTTGGAGTGCAGTGGCACAATCTTGGCTCACTTGCAGCCTCTACCCCCCAAGTTCAAGTGATTCTCCTGCCTCAGCCTCCTGAGTAGCTGGGATCACAGGTGCCCACCACCATGCCTGGCTAATTTTTTTATTTTTAGTAGAGATGGGGTTTTGTCATGTTGACCAGGCTGGTCTTGAACTCTTGGCCTCAAATGATCTGCCCGCCTCAACCTCCCAAAGTGCTGGGATTACAGGCGTGAGCCACCGTGCCTGGCCTCCCATTTATTTTTTTACAGGGCTGTCTTTTTCTCGTTATCTGTCAGAGTTCTCTGTATTTGAAGGATATTAAACTCTGTCTTTGTAATCTGTCACAGCTATTTTCCCAGATGTAATTTACCTTTTGTGTTTTTATTCATGCTTTTAAAAAATTTTTGGGTAAAATATTTTTTATAATCCTATTTCCCAATATGTCATTTATTGATTTTTCCTTTGGTGTTATGCTTTAAAAGTTTTCTTACTACAAGTTTACATAAAATTTTACTTCTTTTTCCTCTCAGTACTCTTATAATTTTTTAAAAATATGTAAACCGTTTGCAAATTATTACCACTTATGAGGAGGGAATCTCACTTTATTTTTTTCCAGATAGCTAGTTATTCCAAATCCATTTATCAAATGGTTCATTCTTCCTCACTTAATTGGAACAGCATCTTTAGCGCGTCCTCATTACTTATACACGATCAGGGATGTACCTGTGCTTTTTATACCTATCTATTTGTTTTTAAAATAGTATCATTCTATTTATATTTTCTTTTAACATATGTTTTAATATCTGGAAAAACAAATACCCCTGCTTATTCTTTTTCTTTTTAAAAAACTGACCAGTATCACACATTCTGCCAAATTAACTTTAAAATCATTATGAAGTTCCAGAAACAGTTTTGTTGGGATAGAGACTGTAAGTGTAATGAATATATATAGTTAGTTTGGGTTGAATAAACATGTTTACAATGTTAAACTTTCCCAACACGATTGTGTCTACTTTATGAAGTGGATTTAAAGAAAAATATTATTCAATAAAGTTTGTAGATCTCTGGTTCTAGATTCTGCACACTTTTTTTTTTAACTCCTCAATACTTTATATTTTTGTGAGCAGAATCTTTTCATTCTGTTTTCTTAACAGCCACACAAATGTTGCTAGTCTCTTGTATTTCTCTGCCATGAGGTCAGGTCTATAGGCCATTTAAGATCATCTTTTTCCCCATTAATGTCAAAACTAAGAGTTCTGATAGAAGGTTTTTTATAGACTCAAATTTGTCCAGAGCTTCTGGGAATTTGGAGAACACCCTTTCAGAATCTCTCAATACCCCTAGATGTGACAGCAAAACACAGCTGCCCTGAACATCCTTCACTCATTACCCGGTGCCGACAGTGGGCGCTCGCTTCTTTTTGGTTTTTCCTTAAAGGAAGACCCAGATATCCCATCCCCACTCTAGGATGTTCAGACGGAAAGCTCCCAGATGGTCTGTTTTACACTTCTGAGCATGCATCATGGCTGCCGAGGATTTTGTAACAGTGGTCACACAATTAGGACTCCATAAAATAGCTGATTTGGACCACCAGGAAACCAAACTCATTCGGCAGTTCTCAACCCTGACTGAATATTAGAATCACCTTTGGAAATTTTAAACGCTACCAATGCGTAGGCCCTACCCTTGGAGATGCTGTCAATCTGTCTGGGATTGGGCATCAGTACCTTTCAACCCCCTGCCCCGTCCACTCCCTTGGAATTTGATTCTGACGTGCGGCCAGGGCTAAGACACACTTCTTTAAACGGTGCCCAATTGATTTATCAAATGCTTATTTATACGCAACAGAAACAAATTATGGATGATTTAAGCAATAATCTATTAAATGATATTTAAATAGATACCTTTGGCCTTTGGGAGATCCGAAGAAGCAGCCTTGAAGTCCACGTTCCAGTGCCAGTTCCGCACATCACACCATAGAACTGACACAGTGATGATACTACTGCCTGTTGCTGGGCATACGCACCCAGAGACACAGTCAGGTTTTAGGAGCCATTCTAACGAAAAAATACAAAATTATAAACAGAAAATTAGGCACCAAAGTAAATATTCATAATGAGAAAAAAATCCCAATTTAATATCATTAAAGTTAAATATTTAGACCTCATCTAAACCAAATTACCTCCCAAATGCCCCATATAAGCATCACGAAATTTAGAAATATTACATAATATTTTAACTTTTTGCCTGACAACACCACTCTACAATGTATTTTTCTTTTTCTTTCCTTTTTTTTTCTTTTTTCTTTTTCTTTGAGATGGAGTCTTGCTCTGTCGCCCAGGCTGGAGTGCAGTGGTGCGATCTCGAGTCACTGCAACTTCCGCGTCCTGGGTTCAAGCGATTCTCCTGCCTCAGCCTCCTGAGTAGCTGGGACTACAGGCGTCCGCCACCACGCCCAGCTAATTTTTGTATTTTTAGTAGAGACGGGGTTTCACCATAATGGTCAGGCTGGTCTCAAACTCCTAACCTCAGGTGATCCGGCTGCCTCAGCCTCCCAAAGTACTGGGATTACAGGAGTGAGCCACTGTGCCAGACCTCAATGTATTTTTCTTTTTTATTTTTTTTGAGACGGAGTCTCGCTTTGTCGCCCAGGCTGGCCTACAGTGGCGGCATCTTGGCTCACTGCAAGCTCCGTCTCCCGGGTTCCCGCCATTCTCCTGCCTCAGCCTCCCGAGTAGCTGGGACCACAGGCGCCTGCCACCTTGCCCGGCTAGTTTTTTTTTGTATTTTTGGTAGAGATGGGATTTCACCGTGTTAGCCAGGATGGTCTCAATCTCCTGACCTTGTGATCCATCCATCTCGACCTCCCAAAGTGCTGGGATTACAGGCGTGAGCCCCCGCGCCTGGCCCTCAATGTATTTTTCGATTTCGCTTTTGGCTGTGTCTTACTTAGTCAGCTTGGGCTGCTATAACAAAATGTCATAGACCAGGTGGAAAAAACAACAAACATTTATTTATCCCAATTCTGGAGGCTGAGAGTTGAAATTAGGGTATCAGTTTGGTCAAGCTTTGCCCCTCATGACTTCGTCTATACCAAGTTACTTCTCAAATGCCCACTTACAAATACAGTCACGACGGGGGTTAGGGCTTCGATATATAAATTTTGGGAGGAGAAACATTCAGTCAATAATAGGCTATGTAAGAATATGGTTATAAAATGTGATTTTATATTTTCTGTAGAAAGAATAGACAATTTGGTCTTTCTTTTAGCATGGTTGATCCAAATTTCTTTTTCAAGTAATCTTTTTAATATAGAATAGTTTTATATTTACAGAAAGTTGTGACGATAGTACAAAGAGTTCCTTTATATTTCTTACCCAGTTTCCTCTATTGTATATTTGTTACAATGAATGAACCAATATCCATAAATTATTATTAACTAAATTCCATATTTTATTTACATTTCCTTAGATGTTTTCTCATCTCTTTTTCTGTACCAGGATCTCATTCAACATAACGTACTACATTTAATCATCCTGTCTCCTTAGCCTCCTCCAGACTGTGACAGTTTCTCAGACTTTCTGTTTTTGATGACCTTGACCGTTTTGAGGAGGGCTGGTCAGGTATTTTCTAGAACGTCCCTCCGTTTGGGTTTGTTTGATATTTTTCTCATGGTTAGACTGGAGCTATGGGCCTTTGGGAGGAAGGCTACCGAGGCGAAGTGCCATTTTCATCCCATCATTTCATAGGCTGTCACTGATAATGTCGATCTTGATCATCTGTCTGAGATCCAAATTTGTTTTACATTATTTATGATTTAGAAAAGTTGCTTTCAACTTCATACCCACTGTTGGCATTGTTATGTAAAGTTATAGGATTGCCGTTAAATTTGGAACGACCTCTATCAAGTTTCATCTGCGATCTGAGGGTCTAGAAGGGTTTCCCACAGGCTAGCTTCTAGCTCCATGCATTTTGGATCTTGTTTCCCCTCCACTCTCCACATCATTCCACAGCCTGGGACTCAGGACATGTTTATATTGTAATGCAATTTCTGTCCCGGAACCTTCGTATCATGAAGTTTGTTCATTTGGCACAGTGGACAGTAGAGATTTCCTGGCAGCCATTCTGACCCCGGGGAGGCCAGCAAAGACTGCAGAAGTAATTAGGAACCACATAAAAATGATGCCACACTGAACTCAAACAAAATGTAACCTAATGCCTCTTCCCCTTAGTTTGTCCCCCCAAAATGCCAGAGCCACTCCAACACCACATGGCATGAAAGGAAGTGTGACAAATGGTACGTTGGAGTGGATGGAGACAATGATCAGCCTTAACAAATTACAGTTCAAATATCTTGCTTTTGCAGCTTTTATAGAAACATGTGAACACATTTCTGGAACATCCTCCTAGGCCTTGGAAGAGGCTTGTTAGAGTAAGGCGCCTCCAAATGTAAATCATTAGATTAACCATTAATCTGGCTCTGCAAATGCCTTAGTGTAGGCTGCAGGCTCCCTTGACCCTGAACCCAAGATGCTGCAGTTTGAAACACTAGCGCTGCTGTCTCTGGAAATCAGATACGGCTGCTGCTGCCCTAGAGAAGATTCTTCACTATGTCTGCTTCGGTTTGTCACCACCTTTCAATTCAAAGTCTGGGGAGGGTGTTTTGCATTGGCTGAGCCTAAATCTTATGCCTTCACCCTAGCTGCGGGGGAGGCTGGGAATGTATCTGTTAATTTGAGCTTATAGAGTGAAGACAAGTTCTGCCTTCTAGTGTGGCAGCCCTCAAATCAAAGCAGAAAGTTTATTGTTTGTAGTTGTATTACAAAAAAAAAAAAAAGAAAAAAAAGCATGAAACGATATAAAAGGGACTGATGAAAGTAGTTACCTGTGGGGGTGGGTAGTAGGAGGAGATTAGGAGCCAGACTTCTTAATGTGAACATTTTCCTATCATTTTGAGTCTTAAAACATGAGCATATATTATCTAGTCAAAAATTAAAAATTTTAAGGGTGAATATAATCATATTAACAAATATCACAAATCGAAGTAACTTCTCTCTTTAATCAACATTCTGAGCAAGGATTAAAAACATTATACTACTAAGTGCGCTGCTATGCTTCCATCTGTGTTATTTAATGCCACTAAATCCATCAGGCCAATTTGCTTTCCTCTTTTCTTTGCCTACTTCGGCATCCTCCCAAATGGCTCATTTTCACAACAGCCCCATGAATTGGCAGTGATCAGCCTTACTGGTAGGGGGAGAAATGGTATGGATTTCCCATACAATGCAATATAACGTGACTCAGTTTCTTGTCAGGAGATTTCAGAACAGTTTCTCACACACAAAGGAGCCTTTTCAGAACCAAACACTGCATCAGGTGCTGAGGGAAAGTGAAGCCAGTGAAGATTTGCTCATTGTCCAGAAATGAATCCTTAGGGTTAGTGAAGTTCTGGGGAAGGAGGCAGGGGGAGATCACCATTTAAGGAGTGGAGTGGCAGATTTCATCAAGTGCTTCTGGAGCAATCCTTGTCTATCAGAAAGACCAAGGATTCTTCTTTGAGAAGAGAAAGCCCTTGATAGGGAAGATAAAGAAAGGACCCAGTTAGAAGTGATGTCAAAATATTTAACTGCTTGTATGGGATGGACCTGACCAATCAGAACCCGACAAGTTTCAAAGCTTCAGAGAAGTCTAGAATCCCTGGTGATCAAGAGAAAGTGATCAGGAACAGGGCTGAGAAAGCTGGAAACACACCTGATACGAAAGTCATGGTTGGAGTCTGTTCTGATTAGGAGGTGGAGAGACAACTGGATCCTAACTACGAATCTGCTGTTTATTACAGAGGCTGTGCTGGCTATATTCTCTGCTAAAGTCTGTCTTTCTCTTTCTCTCTCTCTCTCTCTTTCCTTCCTTCTTTCCTTCCTTCCTTCCTTTCTTTCCTTTCTTTTCTTTCTTTCTTTCCTTCTTTCTTTCTTTCACAGAGTCTCCCAGGCTGAAATACAGTGGTTCAGTCTTGGCTCACTGCAACCTCCACCTCCCAAGTTCAAGTGATTCTCCTGCTTCAGCCTCCTAAATAGCCGGGATTACAGGCTTGAGCCACCACGCCCAGCCCCAAACTCTTTCTAGAAGGATTCTTCACCTTATTTTTGTCCTAGAGACACTCAATACTCAGTAATCTCATCCTGATCCAATATGGCCTACCCTGAGGAATGGAGGAAGAGCTTGGTTCTGGACTGGACTCTTCTGAGAAGGCAGGCATGAGAGCAGACTTTGCTATTCACGAGCTTATGAAAAATCTTGAGGAACCTTGAGCTCACCTGTGGTCACTCCTTCTCCCCACCCCAAGGAGAAGAGAAGGTTGTCCTCTTGGATGCCGTTCGGAGCCTACAGCCTACTCCCACACCCAGGCCTCTGTGACTGTCCCAAGTTCAGGTGTCCCCAAGACCATCCTCACTTGGGGAGGGCATCAGCACATTAGGAGTGTCAGTCATTCTGGATATAACTATCTTCTCTATGACCAGGTCAAGCTACATGTAGCTTAGAAATTTTCAGGTGCTCGACTAGTAATCACAACCAATGTGATTCAAGCATCTGTCTGGATTTTTTAAAAAAGTGTTTTCAGTCATACCATCCCAGCGTACCATCCTGGTCCTGGATATTTTAAGCAGAAAGACCCATCCAAGTATCATAGAATAAGCACCCAAATCAGAACAAACTCCTGGTGTCTCAGCCCTAGGTGCAGCTCCTTTCTCATTACTGCCCATCTTCCCTGACCAGACTTTGAGGTTTTATCTGCTGTTACAGTCCTGAGATTGCCCCTTGGATACAAGGACAGTTTCACTTCGGTCTGATCTTCTGCCACAGATTTGATCCTCTGATCTGCCCTGTGCAGTAAAGAATTCACCTTGTCCAAAAGAGGTTTGACTTTTGCCCTCAGCACATGGGAGGTAACTTCTAGCCCTTGAAATGTTTCTGAGGCAGGAGAACGGCATGAACCCAGGTGGTGGAGCTTGCAGTGAGCCGAGATCGCACTACTGCACTCCAGCCTGGGCGACAAAGCGAGACTCCGTCTCAAAAAAAAAAAAAAAAAAAAGAATGCCTTCATTTACATGGGGGGCTTGGACTATGCCAAAGGGTCTATGTTATCAATGTGATTTATGGTGGGGACTTTGAACCACACAGTATCAACCTGACCTCTGGAAAGGCTGGTGACCAAGGTCAGCCAAGCAGATGGTCAATCATGTCTACATGAACAAGTCCCAATAAACACTGTGCACACCAAGACTCTGGTGAGTTTTTCCTGGTTAATAATACTCTGTGCATGATGTCAAGTATTATATTTGAGAGGTGCTCTCTGCACAACTCATGTTTAGTGACTTCTAAAATCTGACCTATATGCCTCTTCCCATGGAGGATTTTAATCTGTATCCTTTCATGGTAATAAACCATAATCATGAATATCATGACTTTTCTGAATTCTGTGCATCTTGTTAGCAAATTATTGAATCTGAGATGGTCCTGGGGGCCTTCAACTTGTTGTTGGTGTCAGAAGTGAGGAGCATCTTGTAGACACCTGAACTTTGCAACCTTCAAAGTAGAACCCCAGCATCAACTCACTTGGCCAGAACTCCCATGAAAAGCGATTAGCAATCTTCATCCTAGAACCTGGGGGCATTCTGTTTTTCCTCCTTTTCTGGTCAACCGGTCTCTTCTCAGCCACTGCACACTTAGAACAGTCTGACCTCCTAGTTTCCCTTTGGAGCCTTTCCTACCTCATTCCCAAACCAGATTAAACCCTCCCATTTTCTGTTTATCCTCTTCTAGAGATATCTCCCTTTTCTGTGTCATTACCTTCTCTTATCAGGCACATACCTCAGGCTCATACCTGCCCAAATGAGGTCCTCCTTCTGTCAATCAATTCCTGAATTATCAAAGCTCACCACATCTTCTGAGCTGGCATTTCTATATAATATCAGTCTGCTGAAAATTAGTTCCAATATACAGACACAAGGAGATACAGTTAAAAGGGCCCAGGAAATTCACTGTTTATTACAGAATGACAAGTAGAAGTCTTGATATAAATGCAGAAAAGCAGGAGGCCCTGGAATTCCACAGAAAGAAATAACATGAGAATTGGGAAGGACAGTTCTGCAGCTTTCATAAGACAAATCCATCAAACACAAGAGAGAAAATTAGATTTCCTATTCTGCTTTTTCAATAGTGATCCAATTAGTACTTGAGCTAAATACCATCTACAATAGTATCATGTTTCTTTAAATCCCAGATTAAATGTTGGGGAAGTACAATAAAAACACAGTAATTTGGATCAATTGGTAAAGAGCTCAATATGAGTTAATGAAAGTTAGAATTGCAGAATATGGTGGAAGAAACACAATAAAATTACTTCCACATATTTACATAGATTTTTAAAAAACAGGTAACCAAGTAGAAGTCTTATGGGTCGATTGTAATAAGTAGACAGTTTTCGTGTGCCAGTTCACATTATTTTAATCCAATCAGTGCTACTCAAGTGCTTTAATAATGTGCAAAATAGTTCCCATTCTTAATCAGATCAAATATTTTCCTTCCAAGGCTTCTGAGATTGTGTTTAGCAAATTTGTATAAATAGTAATTCTCATCTCTCATGAAGGCAAATTTGAGGGAGGAGGAGGGATGGGAGGAAGGCCTATGTTAATAAAGAATTACTTGATTAGAATGAGTTGGCATATTGTAGATCTAGAAAATAGAGAGGGCTTGTTTTTCATGGATAAAAGTAGATTCCTACTAACAAATGTGTGGTCCAAGAAAGTACTATTAATACTTCGTTTCATTTATTTATGTATTCATTCACACATTCATGTGTTCAGCAAACATTTCTTTAAGACTTATTTCAGGCCCCATGTTTGGTTTTGGTGATCAAAGATATGCAAAACACTATTTCTGCCCTCAAGACATTTGTAGTCCACTAGGACTCTTCAAATGACAACGATTCCGTGTGGCAAATAATCTCCTGGTGGGTTCTCAGAGAACACAGAGTGAAGGACACTCCCCTTCTTCCTAAGTGTAGAGTTCAATATTTCCCAGCCTCCTCTGAGGTCACAAGTGGCCACATGACCCATTTCTCCCAATGGCATGTTGAGAGAAGTCATGTCTACCTCTGCTGGGTGTAGGCTTAGGAGATGGGCATACCTGCTGCCTGTTTTCCCCTTGTAACTGGGGCAGAATAGTCCAACATTGACCACAGGTGAGGACAATGCCATTGGGTCTAGAGGATGATGGAGCAAAGACTTGACAACCTGGAAGAAATTGAGTCCCTGCCCACAAACCTGGCACTCTTGAATGGGCAGATGGAACAGAATTGCCCAAGAACCTGGCCCACTCACTTTAGAACTGTTACTTGAGGGGGAGGAGAAACAGCTACAATTTTAAAACCACTTTATGATGGGGTCTTTTTATTCATTTTTACTATGAAAATGTTCACACGTATAGAAAAGCTAAAAGAATTGTACAATAGACATTTATATATCCACAGCTTAAATGATACCATTAAAATTTTACTGTACTTTCCTTTTTAAAATTATACACCTACCTATTTTTCCACCCATCTAGTCACTCATCAGTCCTTCTTAATTTTTGAACAAAACTCAAAGTATGTTGCAGACATCTCTACATTTCAACCTAAATACTTTGGCATGCAAATTATTAACTAGACTTTTTCTTCTGATGAAAAAACTAACAATGAAATGCATACATCTTCAGTGTGTAGTTGTTGAACTTTGACAAATATGACACCCATATAACCCAAACCACTGTCAAGATCAAGATCATTCAATTTCCCCAGAAGTTCCATTAGGATATTTCTGTTACAGCAGCTTAGCTTTACCTTAAATTGTATACAGAGTCATCATTTTAATAATCGTTAGAAGAGCTGAACATCTTTTATGCGTCAGGGATTACATAATGCATATTTTACTTAATTTTCACAATAAAGTCATGCTGTAGGTATGATTAGCTCTGTCATATTGATAAGAAAAATGAGGTTTAAGAAATTTTCCAGGTTCACTCAACTAGTAAGTGGCTGAGATGAGCTCTGTGTCTAGATCCCACTGATTGTAATACTTTGCATCTTTCCACTACTGTCTTTGACTGACCCTGCTTGAGGGCTTTGGAGGGGAGCTTAGCTGCACAAAGGAAGAATATTTAAGCTACATCTTGAGCCTCATCCCTGGAAGACTGAGCTGAATTCACTTATCAGAAGGACAAAGCAGGGAAGGGCCTTCCATGCAGAAGAAACATCACATCCAAAGCAAAGAAGGATGAGATTATAGTATTTGGACAATTGCTGATGTCTCCGTCTGCTCAGAGCTTAGGGTAACAATGTAGGGGCAGCAGAAGATGAGAGTTAAAAACTGACCAAGATACTAATGCTTTGCTAAGTGGATTGGATTTGATCCTACAGGCAGTGAAGAGCCATCAAAAGGATTTAAGCAGGGAAGTGACGTAATTAGATTTGCATTTTACAATGCAACTTAGAATGCTGTTGATGCAGAAAATGGTATCAGAAAGAGACAGGGGCTAAGGAAACCAATGATGAAATAGGTGAAGTAGTCCTTCGGCCTGAGGATCCAAATAGAGCAGTTACTATGGAGACCATGAGCACGAGCTGGAAGACAGGTCAGCTGGTGATTCCCGCTTCTAGGACAAGCTTTCATTTTTTTCTGTATGTGCTCTAATTAAGAAATCTTTAAAGGCCGGGCGCGGTGGCTCACGCCTGTAATCCCAGCACTTTGGGAGGCCAAGGCGGGCAGATCATGAGGTCAGGAGATCGAGACCAGCCTGCTCAATATGGTGAAACCCTGCCTCTACTAAAAATACAAAAATTAGCCAGGCATGGTGGTGTGCACCTGTAGTCCCAGCTACTCAGGAGGTTGAGGCAGGAGAATCACCTGAACCCGGGAGACAGAGGTTGCAGTGAGCCAAGACTGTGCCACAGAACTCCAGCCTGGGTGACAGAGTAAGATTCTGTCTCAAAAAAAAAAAAAAAAAGAAAAGAAAAGAAAAGAAATCTTTTCCATTTATTGTGTGGTGGGGACTGCTATTGCCTCCCACAATATCTTTCACTCCCTTCTATAGTAATAAAAGTTTCATCTTGATCAATCCAGTCAAAAACTAAGTTATCTAGCCTCTCTTGAGGCTAAATATGACTAACTGTATGGCCAGGTTCAAGCCTACTGGGATGTGAACAGAAACTGTGTGTGCAACTTCTAGGATGTTCCTATAAAAGGAAAGGGGTGTGCGCTCCATTCCTTCCTCTTCCCTCTCTCCTGGGCTGGAATGTGGAGGTGGTGGAGAGCCACCTTTGATCATTTGTTCAAGGAGAAGCCTGTACAGATGGTAAAGCAACAAGATGATAAGAGCCTGGGTCCACACAGAGTTCACCTGTGACCCTGGGCCGCCTGCTAGGACTTTTTCAAAGGGAAGAAACCTTTATCTCATTTAAGCCATTGTATTATGGAAAAAATTTGTTATAGAAGTTCAATATGTGGCAACAAAATTCTTCAGAGTAGTAAAGGAGATGGAATCTCTCATGCAGGTTCTGACCTGGATGGCTCCCTAAGTGTAAGACATGGTAGGAGACTTTGTGGCAAGAATAGCTATCCTGGGAGTTAGATTGGGATTTGAACACCAGCATGCCATTGGCTAAATGGCCTCAAGCAAATTATTTTACCTTTCTGGACCTGTGAGTTTTTTTCTTGTTGCTGTTTCTTTGTGTCCTTCTATAGAATGGGGAAAATGGTGGTGCTACTATAAAGAGTTGAGATGGTATTTGTAAAAGTCTGCACCTTAGTCCCTGGCACATGGTGGGCCTCTATCATGGCAGGCATTGTCATTATGAATAACTCTGGGTGAAGTTGGCAGGGGCAGCTAGCTCACCAGGAAGGGGCATCCCAGGAACTTGAGCATACAAATGCACTTCTCTCTCAATCCGCACCATATTTGCTTTTTTTTTTTTCAGATAGAGTCTCACTCTGTCACCAGGCTAGAGCGCAGTGGCGCGATCACTGCAACCTCCGCCTCCCGGGTTCAAGCGATTCTCCTGCCTCAGCCCCCCAAGTAGCTGGGCCTACAGGTGTGTGCCACCATGCCCAACTTATTGTTGTATTTTTAGTAAATATGGGGTTTTATGATGTTGGCCAGGATGGTCTTGATCTCTTGACCTCGTAGTCCACCTGCCTTGGCCTCCCAAAGCACTGGGATTATAGGTGTGAGCCACCGCACCCGGCCTCAATGCTTTTATTTCTTTTTGCCATCTCCATAAGAGAGTAGGATTTGTATTCCTCTCTTATGAGTCTTACCTTTTAATTGCAGTCTTGTTGCTAGCAAGATAGGCAATCTTGGACAAGATTGATTAGGTTTGTGATCATCTGAACATTCAGGGGTTCTGCGAGACCAACAGCCCTGGTTTGGAGTTGAGTTTACAGGGTAACCTCAGTTTCCAAACTGAAGAACGAGACTTAGCTGCTTCCTCAGTCAGGTTTATTGCACATATCGAGAAGCAACTGACTCCATACTAGCTTCTTTTCACCCTTGTAAGGGCCATGGTTCAAACTGATGGGACTGTCCTTATCAGTCCTGCAACCCTAACTAATCAGGGGAAACTTCTTGACTCATAAGCTACAAGGAAGAAAAAGGGAAACAAAGTTTTCCAGGAGGCCAATGGGTGAATGTCTTTTCCTTCTGGGAAGCGTTTGCTCTGAATTCCTGCTCTAGAAAGAATCACCTTGTTAAGTAAGAGTTCTTCCTCTCTTTAACTTTCTGTATACAGACCTTAGACCAGTGAATCTCATGCTCACAGTAGATCAGAGTCACCCGGAAAGCTTTTAGAAAACTCAGATCCCTGCACTCTATTGGCCAAGAAATTGAGACTTGATTGATCTGTGGAGGGGCTCAGGAAATAGGTATTTTGAGAGAAGGACTCAAGCTAGTTTTTATAGAGAGTATTTTAGATAGAGTGCATGGGCTTGATCCTTGGTTAACACTTTTTATGGTGATTGGCACTCAAACAACATTTCTGATGGAGAGAATGGGACTCCCATGTCTTTCCCTGGCATCTGGAGAGCTCAGAGCTCCTGCTCCTCGAGTGCTGCTGCTGCACCTCCACCTGCACCCCCACTTCACTTGTGTGGAGGATTCTCAACCTGTTTTAGAAGCAGAGGCTTATTAATGTGAAGGCCACTGAATAGCCTTGAAGTCAGAGTTTCCATCCAGATGAACGTCTAAATATTTTCAATCTGAGATTATTTTCCTGACTACAAGAAGAAGGAAGACATAATTTTCATGGTTGACTTGAGAGAGGCAGACTGCCTGCCCCACCCTCTCCTCTCCTTCCAAACTGATCTTTCTTTTTGGTGTTATTTGGCTCTTGGTGGGAGGAGCAAGGAGGAAACTCTTTCCCAGGCAAGAATATAAGCACCCCATCTCTTGCAAGGAGCAAGTGCATTTTGGAAGAAGAGCCCTCTCTCCCCTCCAGGGAAGACTGTGGGAATGTGAGCCCCTATTTTTTTTTAATTCCTGTGGTCGTTGATTTATTCTCCAATTCTAGTAGACAACCAAGGACTCTGGAATTGGCCACAAAAGCAACTGTGGGAGAGGAGATGAGAGCTTTTGTGTAGTGAGGTAGAGGTGGAAGAGGCCAGAAGGAAGGGAGTTGAAGAGATTCCAACCACATGGCCACTCCAAAGCTGCAGGGGCACCGTCCTAGTGTCCACTAGCCACTCTGCAGCAAGGGGCATGGTCAGCTGACTGTTCCAGCTGCATGGGATGCGAATGGTCCATTACCTGCCCATGCCCTCGCTCTGGGCCCACACTCTTCTGTCACCTCCCTGCAAGTGGGTTCTTCACTGAGCACCCTTCTTGTGGCTACCTAACCCCCAAGAGGGGAGGCAATGCCTGACCAGGATCTCCCAGCTCCATGATAGGGTCACCTTCTTCAAAGCCCCCAGCTCTCATTCCAAGAAAACTGTAAAATTGAAGACAGTCAGAATACCTGGTATCCAGGTTCCCCAGGGCTGCCGTGGCGAAGGTACCACAACCTGGGGGGCTTAGACCAACAGAAGTCTACTGCCTCCTGGTTCTGGAGGCTAAAAGGCCAAAATCAAGTTGTCAGGAGGGCCATGGGCTCTCTGAAACCTGTAGGGGAAGCCTCCTTCCCTGCCTCTTCCAGCTTTTGGTAGCTCCAGACATTGTTTGGCTTGTGGCAGCCTCACCCTAATCTGTCTCCACCTCACATGGCTTTCTCCCTGCATGTCTGTGTCTTTTAAAAAGAAAAACAGTCATATTGGATGAGGAGCCCACTCTGCTCCAGGATGATCTCACCTTAACTTATTACATTTGCAGTGACCCAATTTCCAAATAAGGTTACATTCTAAGATACTGAGGGTTAGGCTTCAAATATCATTTTTTGGCAGGGAGGATATAGTAGTCTGTTTTCAAGCTGCTGATAAAGATGTACTTGAGGCTGGGCAATTTATAAAAGAAAGAGGTTTAATGGACTTACGGTTCCACATGGCTGGGGAAGCCTCACAATCATGGTGGAAGGCAAGGAGGAGCAAGCAATGTCTTACATGGACAGCAACAGGCAAAGAGAGAGAGCTTGTGCAGGGAAACTACCCCTTATAAAGCCATCAGATTTCATGAGACTTATTCACTATCACAAGAACAGCACGGGAAAGATCTGCCCCATGATTCAATTACTTCCCACCAGGTCCCTCCCACAACATGTGAGAATTCAAGATGAGATTTGGGTGGGAACACAGCCAAACCATGTCAGAGGGAGGCACAATTTAACCCAGAACACTTGGGATCACGAGGAGTATGAACTGGAAATGCCTGAGCCCCCTAAACTGGACTAAGGAGACAATCCCTCCCTCTCTCCTACCTTTCCTCCTCTCTCTCCCTTCTTTCCCTCTCTCTCTTCCTCTGCTCCCTCCCTCCCTCCTTTTCTTCCTGCCTTCCCTCCCTCCCTTCCTTCCTTCCCTTACCCCTTCCTCTTATCCTTTCCCTTCTTTCTTTCCCTCCCTCT
Source organism: Mandrillus leucophaeus (assembly GCF_000951045.1). NCBI lineage: Eukaryota > Metazoa > Chordata > Mammalia > Primates > Cercopithecidae > Mandrillus > Mandrillus leucophaeus. The sequence goes on along the minus strand of NW_012103643.1, from coordinate 1,041,154 downwards.
CCCCTGTCCCCTCTCTTTCTTCTTTCCATTACTCCTGCCCCCATGTCCTCTTCCCCTCCATCTGTCCATCTCCTTAGGAGGCCCCCAGTGAGGTGAATAGATGAGGAATGTCAGGCTGCCCAGGATGGCACCAGCCAGCTGGCTGCTTGCAAGTGGCTCTATGGGCCCTAGGGAAGGGAGGAGGCCAACCTCCTCCATCTGAATGCCCTTCTGCTTTACAAGCCTTGTCTATGCTGCCATTTTTAGCAGCAGCTTAACTTGCAGGGACACTGCCCTGGTCCTCAGCTGCCATCCCAGACCTGCAGGCGATGACTTGGCACTCCTTCCCTGCTGTCATGGGACACTCACCACCCGCTGATAGCCAGCCTGCTTTTTTGACATTGTGAGGCATCTGCCTGGACAGCCGAGGACAATGCTGCAGTTTCCGTGGAAACCTGAGTGCCGGTAAGGACTCTAGTGGAGACTCTACCCCACCATTGTGCAGGCTCTGGGAGAGCTGTCAAGAGGCTAGGAATGGTGGTCAACCACCTGAGTGAGGTCTCTCTGATCTGTGACCCAAGGGATGTCACTCACTCTGCAGCAAGGGGCCCTCTCTGGGCCTCAGCTTGCTTCTCCAGTGAGAAATTGCCAAGCCTGGCCACCTGCCTGAAATGAGGGTAAGAGGAGACAGAAACAGCACAAACACAAACTAACATTTAAAGGGATTATCTTGTCAGTTGCATGGGACTCTCTTTTGCTGTCCATGGAGATAGCTATAGGAAGAGGGATGGAAAGATGGAGGAGGGGGTGGGACCTGATTCCTTGATGTAGAGAGAGATACAAGAAGAAGCAGAAGGCTTGGTTTTGATAAGAAGCATTTTAGATTTGGCCATCCCAGGGGCTCAGATGATGCAGTAGTGGAGGGAGCCAATCTCGGACTCCCTCTTCTCCTCAATTCTTCCCTGGGTCATGGTGCAGCTTGGGACCTCTGAAGGCTTTGGCTGCTCTCTGTGGAAGACTTTGGGAGAGCCAAAGTCTATGTCAGCACATGGCCTATGGGCAGATTCACAAAGGGCATCTCCCATCTTGCTCTGCTGTACGAATGAATGGTTATGAAGCCTTCACAGGTATCACAGAGAGGCCCCAGGGCTGAAGACCATGCACATACTCTTTTAGCTTTGAAAAACACTCACAAAGGCAGTTATTAGTTATAGCACCTTGTTTAGGGACTTTATAAGACACAATTTTTGTTTATCAATTTGTAGGAGCATAGATCATTTACTGTTGCTGACTAGTTCTCCTGTGAGAACCTCTCTCTCTCATGCTTCCTTCTTCCTGGTAGTTATAGAACCACTCAGACTACATTTCCCAGCTCCCCCAGCACCTAGCCATGGTCATGTGACTACATTCTAGCAAATGGGATGCTATGGAAGTAATGTGAGTAAAGCTGCCAGGGAAGCTGCTTGCCCTCCACATCTTTCACCAAAGCTGGAAGGTGAACTTGGGGTAACGAACCAGTCCTAATAAGGCTGTAACCAAAGGGAACAGTGGAACAGTGAAATGAAAGGAAGTTGGATCCCTGTATGATCTGCCAGATCAGAGCAGCTGCCCTCCATCCTCTCTCCCGAAACTGCCCTGTTCAGCTCAAACTTTAAAGGAGAGAAAAATGAACACTCCATCTTATTTAAGTCACTCTCATTTTTATCTCTGCTAAAGCAACTGAACCAACATATACAAACTGGATCGATAAGTAATTTGCGCTGTGACTTTGCTTATTATCATGCACGTATATTGGTCTCCAAAAAACATGAGTGTTAAATCTTGTCAAAAGTTTGCTCACATGTTACCTGTTTTTTCCTGCCAACCAACACCACACACCACTTTCTCATAAAGGGCTTCTTAGATCCAGGAAGCTAACCCAGAACCCTTTAAAAATGATCATATTCTCAAACAGCTAATAGAAAGGTCAATTCAGAGTGATTTACCTTCAGAGACGGACCCTCAGAGAGAACCCTGTATTGGAGAGTTGTAAGAAGTCCTGTGGGCTCTATGACCTCGTATCTCAGATTTTTAGGACAATTCTAATTTGAACTATTCTGGCCCAGTTCCCACAAACGTATTTGTAAGTGTGCTTGCTATGGTTTTTGTTGAGAAATGTGGTCGCAGTCCCTACAGGCCCCTCAGCTGATTGTCATCCCTTCTAGTCTTCCTCTGGTCTTCCTCCTGCCAACTCAGGAAGGTCTAAACTCAGGGGACAGAGGACCGCTCCCTCCGAGCTGCTCCCTCCGGCCCCCTCTCTGACGGACTTTTTCTATTCTAGGATTGAACTGTACTGCACTCATTTGTAGAGAAGCTTTTTTTTTTTTTTTTTCCTTTTTGGAGAAGTTAAGCTTCTTTAGAGATTAAAGTTGGTTTCCTCTAGCTTCCTCACAAACTCACAGTGTTAAAACTGGGTCATAGAGACATAGTTGTTCCATTTTCTAACCAGACAATAGCTTCAGGCAGTGCCAGAGTTCTCTTCCTCTCTGCCCGCTTTCTGGAGCCCCAGGAAGCCACTGAGCAAATCCCTCCTGCTGGGAGTGGACAGACCTCCTTTGCACCTGCCCTCCTCCCTGGGCCAAGGGCACTTGCCCTTGTCACCAGCTTAAACTGTCCCCTTTTCCTTTGTCTCTAATTTATGCTACTGGGGCTCCCCTCTGCTCCTGCTTCCCTCTCCTTCCCTCCTCCCTCTAGGATGCATTCTAATCAAGGGCAAGGACATTTTTTGGGGTCATGGTGCTAGGGGTGGAATTTTTGTTGGTCCACAAGGGCTTCATGCATTGAGACTGTCATAGATGGTATCATCATTCAAAAATATTTCCTGGCCTTTCCTGAAGGAGAGGATAGTTCTCTATCCCCCGCCCCCCACTGACATCAGATTTGACACTGTGACTTGCTCTTGCCAAGAAATGCAAGCAAAAGTGATGTGACATGTGTCACTTTCAGGCAAAAGCTTTAAGAGCCAGTGTGTGGTTTGCTGTGTGTCTTTTCTGTCTTCCACAAGATGGACAACGGTTCAAAAAGGGGCTGCTTCATCAGCCTGGATCCCAAAGAAGGTAACATGAAGCGGGGACATACTTGACCCATGACAGATGGGCAGCTTGAGCAAGAAATAAACCTCTCTGACTGTCAGTCATTGCAGGTTGGGTATGTTGTTATTGTAGCATAATCTAACCTGTCCTGACTATTTTAGAACATACATACAAATGATCTCAGACTCTTTTTCTATGAAGCTCTGGTGAGTTGGGCTTGGGGTAGGCATGCAAGGAGACTGCTGCATCTTGAGAATATAGTGTGGATGGATTAGTCCACCTCTGCTCTAGGCCTTAGAAAGAACCCCACCACTCCCCACCCCCTACTCCACTCTCTTTTCTGGCCCTGGAATGACCTTAATGTTATCTGTTTCCATATATGCCTGTGTATTAGTCTGTTTTCACACTGCTGATAAAGACATACCCGAGACTGGGTAATTTATAAGGAAAAAGAGGTTTAATGGACTCACAGTTTCACGTGGTTGGGGAGGCCTCACAATCATGGCGGAAGGCAAAAGGCACATCTTCCATGGCAGCAGACAAGAGAGAATGAGAATCAAGCAAAAGGGGAAACTCCTTACAAAACCATCAGATCTTGTGTGATTTATTCACTACCATGAGAACAGTGTGAGGGAAAACATCCCCAGGATTCAATTATCTCCACCTAGTAGCTCCCACAACACATCAGAATTATGGGAGCTACACTTCAACATGAGATTTGGTTGGGGACACAGACAAACCATATCAGCCTATTTTTATCTCTGTTCCACCTTAAGAAAGGATGCAGTCTCTCTTCCCAGGCACCAGAAAGAGGCCATTGCACTAGAAGAGCTGATGATAAATATTGATTTTACTGAAGATCTCACAGGAAAGATAGAGAGAAGGTTCATATCATATCCTCAATGCCAACTGCCTAGGCATGTCTTTAGCAGTTCTCCATTGGCTTTCTGGAGCCAAAATACTTAGGTTCACATCTCAGCTTTACCACTTAATGTGTGATCCTGAGCAAGTGAATTAAATTCTATGTCTGAGTTTTCTTTTCTGCAAATTGGAGACAATGACGCTTCCTGTCTACTAGAGTTGTTATTCTTGGTCTCTGACAAGCATGAAAGTTAGACTCAGACTAACCTCTTCTTGGTAACTTTATTCTTTACCTGTCTTCTCTGCATGACCAGAGATACCTCTGTAAAATGAGGCTGAGCAGGAATATCAAGCCTGACACACAGCAAATGCATAGCAAATGTTAGTCGTCATCATCATCGTTATTTCAGCTATAAACAATCTTCATCAGATATGCTTGCTTTTCTAAGTCCCTTCCTGCCCATTACGCTATTGGTAGCTGTGACTTCTTTTTTTTTCTTTGTTTTTTTTTTTTTGAGATGGAGTCTCACTCTGTCCTCCAAGCTGGAGTGCAGTGGCGTGATCTCGGCTCACTGCAACCTCTGCCTCCAGGGTTCAAGCAATTCTCCTGCCTCAGTCTCCCGAGTAGCTGGGACCATAAGTGCATGCCACCATGCCAGGCTAATTTTTGTATTGTTAGTAGAGATGGGGTGTCACCATATTGGCCAGGCTGGTTTCGAACTCCTGACCTCATGATCTGCCTGCCTCAGCCTCCCAAAGTGTGGGATTATAGGCATGAGCCACTACGCCCGGCCTGTGCCTTGCCTTTCATTTGATCTTCTCCTGTGTTGTGTCCAGCCTCATGGGCTCCTGTCCCTCCCCTTCTGAATTGAAGCTTCCCCAACACAGTTGAGTCCCTTGTGTATTTGGGATCTGGCCTTTGTGCCCTCCTCTTTCTCTTCCCTCCTACACTCCACACCGCCACCCCTACCACAAGCACACATATCTCTGGCTTTTAACCATCCTACTTTGGAGACATCACTTGCAGAAAATAGCCTGTAACCTACTGTGAAGTTCCCTCCCTGGGGAAAAGAGGCCATCTTGAGAACTTATATCCTACAGCCCCCAGCTTCCCATGCTGGGACCTTCTCACCTCTTCTGTCCTGGCAAGCAGCCAAGTGTGGCTCAGAGGCTGAGCAGAGGGAAAGATGTTGGCCCTTTGCTCCTCATCGGTGGGCTTGAGTCTGGTCCACAATCCAGACCTAGAGTGTTTGCATTTGAAGGCTTATTTCCACTCGAGTGAAACTCTAGTTCAAGGCCTTCCAGGCCAATGAAAACTTCCAGCCAACTGAGACCAAGCAAATGTGGCTGTATCCACATATTCAGAGCCAGGCCTTGGGCAGGGCAGGTGACAAGGAGCATGTCATTTGGGGGAATCTAGCACTGAGTGAAATCATCACAGTTAATTCTTTACTAGCTGTGTCACAATTTTGGCTCATTTTAATCTTGGTATTCAATGAAGACCCTGAGGTCTTCCTCCTGGGTCCCCTGCATTCTGATGAAATTGCCTTTAGTGTCCTAGGAGGCTGTGTGGTTCAGAGCATGGGTGTGGAGTCAAGAGATGTCCATTCAACTCCAGGTTTCACCCTAAAAAGCAGTGTGAGGTGGAACAAGTTATTCTGAGGCTCAATTTTTTCATCTATAAAATGATCATTATTACCATCATCATCATCATCATCATTATCAATCACCCTGCCTCCTGCCTCACAGCCTTATTAAGGTCCAACAGGATAAGGTTTGTAAAGTGTTTGGCCCAGGGCCTGGGACCTGTTGTTCCTGCTTCTGCTGTTGTTATTTTACTATTATTGTTTCAGGTCACCTGGCCCTCCAGGGCCTCTTTGTAACTCTTACAAAATGATCTCTGACACTCTGAGCCTGTTTTTATTTGGAATCTTAGGGAAAAAAGCATTTGTGAGGTCCAGGATTTAATCTTGTTTGTCCTCAGGGCATGTGGCTATTAACGAGGGTTGTTTACCGAGGGCCTGCCCATCCTGCTGAGCTCACGTGCAGTGCCTTGCGTGATCCTCACAGTGGCCCTGTGAGGTCAGCATTATTATTTCCATTTCATGAATGAAGAAGAGGCCCGGGGAGGTTGAGGCACTTGCTCAAGTTCACACATCCAGAAAGGAGCAGGATTGGAGTAGGAACCTGAGTCTGATTCATTTTGCAAAAACTTTTCTAGCACTTTCTATGCTCCTAGCACTGTTTCAAGTACTTTTAAAATAAGCATTAATTGATGTCATCCTCTTAACAACCCTATGAGGTAGGTACCATGACTGCCCCCCTTGTGTAGATGAGGAAACTAAGGCACAAAGAGGTTAAGCCACTTGCCCAAATTCACACAGGTTTGCATGGCAGTGACAAATTCACTTTGGCAGCTTGACCCCAGCTGCCTCTCAAGGGTGTTCTTTCCAATACACGTCACTGTCTCTCACAAGGGTCCTGCTTTTTCAGTGGGTACATAGGCTGCCTTCCTGGTACAGACATAACCCCTTCCCTGGTCCCCTTCAAGCCTCTTAAAAGGGAAGCCACTGCTCTGTATTCATCCCTCCATGACTGCAGCCTCCCTCTTCTGCTTCCTCCTCAGAAGCCAGTGAGTTTGTTCTGCAAATTGCTAGAGTCAGAGGAGGCCAGGCATTGTTTAGGCTGCTGGTGGTGACGGCCAGTGCCAACTACTGGACCACAGCCAGACCTGCCCCCGTGCCAAACCCACCACAGGGAGGCCCACTGTACCTCCTCCTGGGAGGTCTCCCTAGGGCATCACCGGAGAGCATGCAAAACAAAAGCCACACAACCAAACCATTTTCCCAAGGAGGGCCTGCTTGCCCAGGACGGTAAAATCCAACTCCCATCAGCCTGTATTCCGGTAGATGCATTCGGTGTGTCCCTTGGCAAAATAACATGGTCATTGCTGTAGGAGATTGCCCGCTGCCTTCCCCAGTGGATGCTCTATCCTTCACCAGTGTTCATGGGCATTCGTGGAGGGGTCCTCTTCCATGGCCAGCCAACAGCCCCACTTCTGCACCCTGGCTCGTACCATCCAGAGTCTGCACCCTGGACTGACTTAGACTAGGAAAAGACTTTTATCAACTGGTTCCATCTCTCCAGCCCACACCAGATATCTGGGGAATCCTAAAAACACCATCTCTGCCTGAAGAAATTCCCCTAGCATCTGCTAAAGCAGGCTAGCAAAGAGGGAAGGGGGCTCACTCCGTCTTTTAACAAATTGACTTATTAGGAAGCGTCCTCACATCCTGAGTCAAATCTACTCTCTTAAAATTTTCTCCCATTCTCTTCGTGCATGTTCTGGAGTCACAAGATCAAGACTGTTTCCTCCCCTACATGACAGCCCTTTAATATTTAAAAGCAGCTGTTCTTTTTTTTTTTTTTTTTTTTTTCAGTCTCCAATTCCCTAGGCTAAATATATCCAGTTCTTCCATCTGTTATTCCAACAGGATGGTTCAGAATTCCTTACCATTTGGGCTGTCCTAATGGGAGAATGCTCAAGATTGCCAATATCCCCTTTAAAATGAGGCCCCAGGAACTGAACCCACTGTCAGAGCTGACTGTCATCTGGATTCCCTGGGCGTGAGCTGCATTTATTTTCCTTAGGAGCCAGGTTGCCCTGTTGGCTCACTCCAATCTGCTCTTCTCACATAAGCTGCTGCTGGTTATGTTTCTCCCACATTCTAAACTTGAACAAGAGAGTTTTTAGATCTAAATGCAGGCTTTTATATTGATTACTATTTAAAATCCTTTTAACCCCTTTTAAAGGAAATTCTAGTCAAATTCAACATGTTCCCATATCAACGGCATTATTTTATCTTTCCATTTCATATTATCTTCAAATCTAAAAAAAAAATTTCCCTTCACACATTTGTCCAAGAAAAATGCTGAAAAATTCTGCCAGAGCAGGGTTATCCACGAAAGAGAATCCTCCAGAAGAAGGTCAATTGAAGAGATGGCCTGCCATGCTAATCATAAACAAATTCTAAGCAGATGGCTTGGAAATTCGTTAGAAAATGGATGATGTGATCACCATCCGTCAACCAGCTGGTCAACTCAACCAGCTATTAATACTCTGGGTAACATTCCATCTCACCCACAAACATATCATGGTAGACTTTGTCAGATGCTTCATGGAAATCAAATCATGTCAAGGATAAGTCTCCTGACTTTAAAAACTAATACCCTTGGCTGGGTGCGGTGGCTCATGCCTGTAATCCCTGCATTTTGGGAGGCTGAGGTGGGTGAATCGCTTCAGGTCAGGAGTTTGAGACAATCCTGGCCAACATGGTGAAACCCCATTTCTACTAAAAATACAAAAATTATCCAGGTGTGGTGGCGGCATGCCTGTAGTCCCAGCTACTCGGGAGGCTGAGGCAGGAGAATTGCTTGAACCCGAGAGGCAGAGGTTGCAGTAAGCCAAGATCGCACCATTGTACTCCAGCCTGGGTGACAGAGTGAGTCTGTGTCCCCCCACCAAAAAAAAAAAAAAAAAAAAAAAAATCAAAAACAAAACTAATACCCTTAAAAAACAATAACAACAAATGATGTTGGTTTGTTTTTTAAGAACACGTGCTGATTCCTAGTGATCACTCGTCCACAAACCATCCGTTTCCTACTCAAATCCAGTGAGAGTATTTTATCCCCTGGCCCCATTGATTGAGTCAGAGACAGGCATGATTCAAGCCAGAAGAATCAGAGTCAATCCAGAAACTTGTACTGGAACTATCTGGAAAGAATCTTCTTTCCACTGAAATTGCTAAGCTTGGAGGATATAAGCCTGGGAGTGTCAAGAGCCATCACATGAGATGGTTGAGACGGAAGTCAATAGAGAAACTAGCAAAGAAACTGGCTGGGTTGCTACTAAGTCCTCATGGTGATATCTGACACCCGATCTAACTGTGCCTGAAAATGGAACTCCCATTTGGATTTTTCAGTTGCAGGAGCCAATAATTTTTGCCAAGCCTCCATCTTTTTGAAATTTGCGTCTAGGCCATTTTTTCGACCCCTGCCCCAAATATATGCATAACTGTCCCTCTAAGCACAGCTTCCACAAGCTCCAATATGTCACGACTTCATTAATTTTCAGTTCAATATATTTTCTTATATCCATTGGGATTTCTTATTAGACCCATGGATTATTTAGAAGTGTGTTGCTTAATTTCCAAGCATTTAGGTCTTTTCTAGATATCTTTTGTTATTATTTCCAGGGCTCACCAGTCTGTAAATATATGCACAGGATCTCATTTCCCTTGAGGTCTTCCTCAGTGAAGATTCTGCAGACTCAACATGGGTATCTTCCTTATGACTCTTCATGTGTTCATCTCCTCAGTGCCACCTTGGTCCCACCACATCCTGCATAGATTTTCAGTGTAGTGTGGTATTTGCTATCTCCCATGGAAGCAAGGCCTCTGGAGCCCTCTAAATGTAAAGTTGCACCTCATTTAATAATGGAGGGAGAAGAATGTCCTTAGTAGACATACTTAGTTTGTCCATCCAGCAGCTCTTCCTCGGAGGAACTATGCTACCTCTCTTCCATATAGTTCTAGTGGGGTTGTCAATCACTGTAAAGCCCCTCCCCCACCACATGCAGAAATGGGCATGTGACTCAAAATGGCCAATCAGAGTTTTCCTTAGGAATTTTCTATACAGTTATCAAACAAGACTGTCTTTTTCAACTGCAAGGTTATGTGTGGAGGTTTTCTAGGGGCTATCGTCACAGCCCCATCAGAAAGGTCTGCAGAAGAAATAAAGTCAAATTGAGATAAGCAAAGCTGAGAAACACAATGATAGATAGAAAAGAAACCTGCTAACCTTGTTTGAGCCTTCCATCCATTGGAAACTTGAACCTCTCCTATGCTTTCCGTTTTCATGAACCTGCAAATTTCCCTTTGGCTTATTTTAACTTGGGCAGTGGTCTGTCACATAAATCCAATAGAGCCCTATATTGTTTGAAAGGGTTGAATGGTGGCCCCCAAAATGTATGTCTATGTCCTAATCCCCAAAACCTCTGAATGTGTCCTTATTTGGAAAAAGGTATTTGCAGATGGAATTAAGTTAAGCATCTGGAGATGAGATCATCCTGAATTACCTGAGTTGACCCTAAGTCCAATGGCAAGTATCCTTATAAAAGACACACAGGAGAGAGAGGAGAAGACAGCCGGGTGAAGATGGAGGCAGAGACTGGAGTTATGCAGCCACAAGCCTAGGAACGCTGGCATCCGTCAAGTTGGCAGGGGCAAAGAACATTATCTCCCTTAGAGCCCCCTGAGGGAGTACAGCCCTGCCAACACCTTGACTTCAGGCCTCCGGAACTATGACAGAACAAATTTCTGTTGTTGAAGCCCCCAAGTTTCTGGGAATTTGTCAGCAGCCTCAGGAAACTAACACATTATTCCACTTTTGTATCAGCTGAGGGGAGGGTTATTTGGCCCTGATGTCTTCTAAGGCAGACTGGTTCCTGTCTGTGGCCTGTTATGAACCAGGGCTGCACAGCAGGAAGTCAGTGGCGGGCGAGCAAGTGAAGCTTCATCTGTATTACAACTGCTCTCCATCACTCACATTACTGCCTGAGCTCCGCTTCCTGTCAGACCAGCAGTGGCATTAGATTCTCATAGGAGCACGAACCCCATTGTGAACCATGCATGCGAGCAATCTGGGTTGCACACTCCTTATGAGAATCTAATGCCTGATGATCTGTCACTTGTCTCCTGTCACCCCCAGATGAAACCCTAGTTTCAGGTAAACAAGCTCAAGCGCCCATTGATTCTACATGATAGTGAGTTGTGTAACTGTTTCATTATATATTACAGTGTACTAATATTAGAAATAAAGTGCACAATAAATGTAATGCACTTGAATCATCATGAAATCATTTGCCCCCAACCCCTGGTCCATGGAAAAATTGTCTTCCATGAAACCAGTCCCTGGTGCCAAAAAGGTTGAGGACTGCTGTTCTAAGGCTTCAGATAATAAAGACGGAGATGGGACATACCATGCTATATTCCAGATTCCCTATCCGCTCTGACAACCAAAGTTTCCTAGCTGGCTTGGTCTGGGCATGCCCACCACACTTTTCACTCAGAATGAGTTATCTCTCAGGAGATATCACAATCCCCTTACAAATAGACTCCTGATGAGTCCATCACCTGTAACACACACACACTTTGCCATAGGGTAATGTTAATACCTCAAGCATTAGAGTCAGCGAGACCAAAATTTGAATTCTACATCTGCTAATTCCTGTGAGACAGTGGAGACAAATTGGTTTACATTTCCAGGTCCCAACTTTCTCAGCTTGCAAATTAGGGATCTCTAGCTCACAGGGTATTATAAATGTTAGGTAATCCACACAAAGCACAGAGCAGTCCATGGTCCATCTTCTCAGCAAATGCAAGCTAGGGTATGTTGCTAGATATTTTTAAAACCTGGCTTTGGACTTTTTTCAGATATTGAGCAGCAATATGTTCAGGAAAGGTGTATGAAGCTTCATTGGGGTGAGTCATGATTTGCAAAGGATGGTTTAGGATTGGGCATAGGATCTAGTTTGGGCCAATGAGATGAGAGGGGAAATTTTTGCTGGGCTTTTCTGGGGAAAAATGATTTTAGAAAATTAGACACACAAAGAGACACTCACTCAGACTTTGTGCTTTTGGACACTGTGCTGTGAAGATACAGTGCATAGAGTGCTGCCAGCCATCTTGTGACCATGAGGCAAAAGCCCAGAAAATTTTAGTGAGTAGTCATAGAGCTTTGATATCGATAAGCTGCTAAATCCACCAATTCTGCAAACCCAGGCCTCCAGAACTCTTAATGTGTGAGGTCATAAACTCCACATGTCTATGTCACTTTTGCAGCTGATAGCCTCCTGAAATGTTCCTAAAGGACTTTGTGTGTTGTGTAGTTGTTTTCATTGGTGATGCAGTGTTTTTAGGCTCAGCGAGTGTATTAGTCTGTTCTCACGCTGCTAATAAAGACATCCTGGAGATTGGGTAATTTATAAAGAAAAAGAGGTTTAATGGACTCACAGTTGCATGTGGCTGGGAGGCCTCACAATCATGGTGGAAGGTGAAAGGTACGTCTTACATGATAGCAGGCAAGACAGAATGAGAGCCAAGCAAAAAGGGTTTCCCCTTATAAAACCATCAGATCTTGTGAGACTTATTCCCTACCATGAGAACAGTGGGGGGAAACCATCCTAATCATTCAATTATCTCCCACTGTGTCCCTCCCACAACACGTGGAAATTGTAGGAGCTACAATTCAAGATGAGATTTGGGTGGGGACGCAGCCAAATCATATCAGTAAGCAACACCTTCAAGTGATTTCATGACACCTATTACCATTTATGATTCTCTCCTCAGTGTCACACCAAATAAAGCTTCATCCTCAGGGTTCTGCCTTCTATTGCAACGTTCTCACATCACTTGGGGAAAAACACCCCTTTTTAACCAAATTTATTTGCCCCCCAAATCTCAACACATGGGTGATCAATTTCTGCCTTGGAAATGTTTTCCACGTTAAAATTCAAGCACAACATTTGCTTCATCTGGGGACAGAGTGAGCAGGAGAACAACTTTGAAAACTATGAACCCTGTGAGACACAGGGGCTTGGCTGTCTGGATCCTGAATCCTGTTCAGCTCTGACAGTGAGCTTTATTTCATTTCTTTTCACTCTCTCCCACATTAGTTCTCTTGAACATCAGCCAGGTTCTTCCTTCCTCCTTTCAGCAACAGGCAGGTCTCCCTGAAAGAGCTCAAGATCCAGGCTGCAGGGTGACTAATAGTCACTAATTTAAAGAGGGGAACCCTCTTGTTCTTTGGTGCATAAATTCTCTCTACTCTGCCTAATGCAATCACTAAGCAGTCACTCTCCCTGCCTTCTAGGAAAACACAAGGAATATGTTCTACTAGAGTAATAGTTAACCCTTAACAGCCACATAGAATATTAAGAGGGTTTAAACTAAAGGATGCTACGGCACAAGTGCCAACTTTTCAGAGAGCCCTTCCCTTGACCACATAATTACAAAAAGAACTCTGGTCGTTCTCTGGTTCCTTACCTGACACTTTTCTGAAGTCACATTTCCTGAAGTATAATTTATTACAGTAACATTCACCCTTTAGGTGTACAGTTCTCTCTTGGTGATGGGCAGCTGTGCAGCCCCCACTGCAATCCACCTGGAGAATTTCCTGTCCACCAAAATGTTCCCTTGCACCCCTTGGCAGAGAATCCCCTCCTCCTTTCTAACTCCTTAAAAACCACAGATCTGATCTCTGCCCCTCTGCTATTGCCTTTTGCTGAATGTCACATAAAAGGAATCACACGGTATGTAGCCTTTGTGAATTGCTTCTTTCACTTAGCACAATGCTTTTGAGATTCATCTGTGTTGTGTGTATCCACGGTTCATTCCATTTAGTGGTGGGTAGTATTCTTTTATATGGTGATACCATAGAGTGTTTAACTATTCATGTATTGAAAGGCATTTTACTTGTTTCCAGTTTTGGTTTTGTTTCCAAATAATGATTGTTTCCAAGCTGCTATGAAGAATCATGTATAGGTTTTTGTGCTCATACGCTTTTATTTCTTTGGGGGAAATGCCCAAGAGTGCAACTGCCAAGTCATAGGGTAAATGTTTGTTTGTTTTTTTTCCTAAAAACTGTCAAACTATATTCTAACTGGCTATTCTATGTTAATTTAAATAAGGGCCAATTTATTAATAATTTATTTTATGGATCAAGCTTTTGATGTCATGTTCAAGAGCTCTACCTAAGCCCAGGTCACAGACATCTTTTCCCACATTCTCTTCTAAAAGTTTTAGGCTGGGCTTGGTGGCTCACGCCTGCAATCCTAGCACTTTGGGAGGCTGAGGCGAGCAGATCACCTGAGGTCAGGAGTTCGAGACCAGCCTGGCCAAAGTGGTGAAACCCGTCTCTACTAAAAATTCAAAAAAATTAGCCTGGTGTGGTGGCGCACGCCTGTATTCTCAGCTACTCAGGAGGCTAAGGCAGAAGAATCACTTGAACCGGGTCCCTCTCACTTGGCCTGCAGTGAGCCAAGATCACGCTACTGCATTCTGCCCCGGGTGACAGAGCAAGACTCCATCTCAAAAACAAATAAAATTAAATTAAAATAGTTCTAAAATATTACACTTTACACTTAGATCTATGATCCATTTTGAGTTAATTTTTTGTATGTGATGCTTAGGTTGATGTTCATTTTTTTTTTTCTTATAACTGTCCAGTTGTTTAAAAACCATTTTTTCTCTTTTCTCCATTGAATTGCCTGTGCATCTTTATCAAAAATCAACTGGCTGGCATGCTTTAGTCCCAGCTACTCAGGAGGCTGAGGTGGGAGAATTGATTGAACCCAGGAGGCAGAGGTTGAAGTGAGCCAAGATTATGCCATTGCACTCCAGACTGGGCGAGAGAGTGAGATTCTGTCTCAAAAAAAAAAAAAAAAAAAAAACCAAGTGGCCATCCCAGCAAGTTATTTTGTGGATATAGACTAACTGATTCCAAAGTTTTAATATAGAAGCAAAAGATCCAGAATATCCAACTAAATAGTGAAGAACAAAAACAAAGTTGGATGACAGATACTACCCACCTTCAAGATTTCCTGTAAAGCTACAGTAATCAAGTGTGGTACTGGTGAAAGAATAAACAAGTAAATCAATGGAACATAACAGAGAGCCTAGAAATAGATCCATACACATATCATCAACTGATCTTTGACAAAGGAGCAAAGACAAAACAATGAAGCAAAGTCGGCCTTTTCAAGGTGGTGAAAACTGGTGCTGGAACAACTGGACATTCACATGCAAAAAAACTGAATCTAAGTTAACTCAAAATAGATCACAGACCTAAATGTTAAATGTAAAACTATAAAACTCCTAGAAGATAACGTAGGAGGAAATCTAGATGATCGTGGATTTGATGATGACTTTTTAGAAGCAAAACAGAACATATGATCTATGAAAAAACTAATGGCTAAGTTAATAAAATTAATCATTCCTGCTCTGCAAAAGACACTGTCAAGAAAATGGAAAGATAAGCCACAGGATGGGAGAAAATATTTGCAAAAGATATATCTGATAAAGGATTGTTAACTGAAATAAACAAAGACCTCCTAAAATTCAACAAAAACAAAAAACCCTGATTTAATGAGACATACAGATGACAAATAAGCATATAAAAAGATGCCCCACTTCATAGTCATCAGGAAAGTGCAAATTAAAACAACAATGAGGTACTACTACACGGTCCAGAACAGTGACAATACCAAATGCTGCCGAGGATTCGGAACAAAAGGACCTCTCATTAATTGCTGGTGAGAATGCAAAATGGCACGGCCACTTTGGAAGACAGCTTGGCAGTTTCTCATAAAACGAAACGTACTTTTACCCTATGATCCAGCAATTGTACAGCAAGTGTATGAGGAGTGCTTCAAAAGACATTGCCTTTTGAAAAGATATGTTGAAAATTATGTCCATGTAAAAACCTGCACACAAATATTCATAGTAGTTTTATTCATAATTGCCAAAACTTGGGAGCAACCAAGATGTCCTTCAGTAGGTGAATGGGTAAGAAAACTGTGGTACATCCAGGCAATGGGATATTATTTAGCAGTAAAAAGACACATTTATCAAGTCATGAAAAGACATGGAGGAACCAGAGATGCATATTACTAAGTAAAGAAGCGAATCTGAAAAGGCTGCATATTCTATGATTCCAACTACATGACATCTGGAAAAGGTAAAACTATGGAGATAGTAAAAAGATCAGTGGTTGCCAGGGGTTGTGGGGGAGGAAGGAATAAACAGGTGAAACACAGGGGATTTGGGGGGCAGTGAAACTACTCTGTATGATTCTGTAATGGCAGATACATGTCACCATACATTTGTCCAAAACCATAGAATGCTACTATAAACCCACAATACTAATAGTGAACCCTAAGGTAAACTATGGACTTTGGGTGATTATGATGCATCAATGTGAGTTTATCACTTTAACAAATATACTACTCTGATGGGGGACATTGATAATGGGGAGGCTATGTGTGTTAGAATGTTGGGGGCACGCGGGAATCTCTGTACCTTTTGCTCAATATTGCTGTGAACTTAAATCTGCTCTAAAAAATAAAGCCTATGAAAAGAAAATCACTTGGTCATATTTACATGAACCTATTTCTGGACTCTCTGTTCTGTTCCATTGATCTATATGCTCATCTCTTCACCAATACCACAGCATTATTTCTCCAAATTTATATTTCTTTTTAAAAATTGTTTTTGCTATTCAAATTCCTTTTGCTTGCCATATAAATTTTAGAATCAAATTACAAAAAATCCTCCTGTGATTTGGATGGAAAGTGTGATAATCCTATAGATGAATTTGAAGATAATTGACATCTTTGCTATGTGAAGGCTTTCGATCCATGAACATAGTTTGTCTTCATTTATTTGGTTCTTCTTTGATTTTTGCTACCAGGATTTTTTTTGGGAACAGTCAACATAAAAATTCTGTGCAACTTTTGTTAAGTTTCTGTTATAGTATTTTATTTTGTGGGGGAGGAGCTATTGTAAATTTTCTTGACTTATACATTTCAACTTCCAATTGTACATTGCTAGAATATAGAAATATGATTGATTTTTGTGTGTGTTGACCTTGTATCCCATAACCTTACTAAACTTGGTTAATTTTTCTAGCTTATTTATAGATTCCTTGGGGTTTTCTATGTAGACAATCATGCTGTCTGCTAGTAGGGATTGTTTTATCTCTTACTTTCCAAACTGGATGTGTATTATTTCGTTTCTTGACTCACCGCACTGCCTAGAGCCCCCAAAATAATGTTGAATAGGAGTAGTAAGAGAGGACAACCTTGTTCTCAGCCTTAGGGGAAAAGCATCCCCTTTCCTCATTAAGTGTAATGTTAGCTGTAGGTTTTTGTAAATACCACTTATCAGGTAAAAGAAGGACTCTTCTGGCCAGGTGCAGTGGCTCACGCCTGTAATCCCAGCACTTTTGGAGGCCAAGGCAGGTGGATCACCTGAGATCAGGAGTTCCAGACTAGCCTGGCCAACATGGTGAAACCCCATCTCTACTAAAAATACAAAAATTAGCCAAGTGTGGGGGCACGCACCTGTAATCCCAGCTGCTTGGGAGGCTGAGGCAGGAGAATTGCTTGAACCTGGGAGGCAGAGGTTGCAACAAGCTGAGATCGTGCCACTGCACTCCAGCCTGGGCGACAGAGGAAGACTCCATCTCAAAAAAAAAAAAAAAAAAAAAAAAAGAAGGACTCTTCTTTACCTAGTTTGACGAGCTTTTAAAAAAGTCATTGATGCATTTCGAATATTATCAAATAGTTCTTCTACATAAATTGATATTGTCATGTTGTTTTTCTTCTTTAGATTGTTCATATGATGGAGTACTTTGACTGATTTTTAAAAAATATTTCAATGTCATGACCCTTAGTTTAATATTGCTGTGGATACAATATCTTTGTATTCTCTGGGGATATAAAACATATTTATTCTAAAATTCTATTCTTACTGTATTAATGCTCTGTCTTTGGGTATAAGTTTTTTTTAATTTTGTTTTTTTCCTTTCCATCTTTTATTTTATGTTCAGGGGGTACACGCACAGGTTTGTCGCGTGGGTAAATTGCATGTCATGGGCGTTTGATGTACAGATTATTTTCACACCCAGGTAATGAGCTTGACTTCCTAGGAAAAACCCACTTGGTTGTAGTATATTATTCTTTTTCTATATTATTGTATTCAATTTCTTAATATCTCAAAATAATTTTTGTATTTATGTTCATGAAGCATATTGGATTTTAGTTTCTTTTTTGTAACATTTTTGTCTGGATGTGGTATCAGAGTAATGCTGGGAGGTTTTCTCTCTTGTTCCTTTATTTTCCTTCAGAACATTTACATATTGGCCTCTCTCAATAGGAATATAAGCTCCATGAGGGCGGAGGTCTCCTCTCTTTTGTTCATTGTTCTAGCCTAAGTGTCTAGAACAGTGCGTGGACACAGTACACAATCAATAAATATTTGTTGCTGAATAAATAAATGTCCTCTGCCTGAGCCAAGCAAAAAGAAAAAGGAAGAAACTAAAAGGGAAAAGAGCCAGGAGGATCTACCAGGAGGGCTTTTGCTTGAATTGAACTTGGAAATGTGAAGATATAAAAATGATATTGAAGACAGTGTGCATCAATAATGGAAGGGGAAAGACTGCTTTGGAGTTAAACTGCCTGGGTTTGGATCCTACCTCTACCACTCCCCACCTGTGTGTCCTTGGACAAATTGATTAGCCTCTTGGAGTTTCCATCTCCTCTTCTGCAAAGTGGCGATAATGATAATACCTATG
The DNA here is from genome assembly GCF_000951045.1 of Mandrillus leucophaeus. Lineage (NCBI taxonomy): Eukaryota > Metazoa > Chordata > Mammalia > Primates > Cercopithecidae > Mandrillus > Mandrillus leucophaeus. The sequence goes on along the minus strand of NW_012103643.1, from coordinate 1,022,831 downwards.
TAGCAGGGTTGAGATAGGTGATGATGTATACAAGGTCCCTGGCAGTGAGCCAGCATTCAACAGGTGGAAGATACAGTAGCAATAATAGTAGGTTCTTTATTGAATGGCTGCTAGCAATCTCTTCTACAACCAGAAGTGGATCTGAGCTCAGAATGATCTGGAGCACCTTAGAGGGAACTATACCTTAGCTGCTTAATACTCTTGAGAGCTAAGAAAGATTTCATTCTTCTTCAGTTGACCCCAGGTAAGAGAGCAAAAGTCACTAGAAAAATCTCAGCTAAGTTACTGACAACCATATCTTCTCCCAGAACCTATCTCTGACAACTGACCCAGGTTCCAGCATCTTGGACCTCACCCAGACCCACTTCCTCAGTAGCCTGTCAGACAACTAGGAGAGCACACTGCTGCCTTCCTGCAAAAGAGAGCAAAACCAGGCTCGGAGACCCTCAGTAAGAATGCCTGTGTTTTTCAGGTGAAAACTGAAAAAGGGTTGGGAAACTAAGAAATCTGAGCCATGTATTTGGTCATAGTTATCCTCCAGCTCTGCCAAAAGTCAAATGCTTGAGAGAAGACCTGAACAAGACTAAGTCAAGAATGTTCTTCCAGTCTTGGATCTGAAATGGATGTAGCTGAAGGAAGAGCAGTGGCCTAGAGGGAGAATGCAGGAGACAGGGAATCCATAAATCCACTGGCAGCGTTTTGTGAAACATTAAGCCCACGTCCATCTCCATGCTGATTCTCATGGAAACCCCAGAGGCCGGGCTGAGTTCCTTAGCCACACTGTGCTGCCACCAGCTCTCACACCCCCTCCCAGCCTTCTACCTCACTGGATCCTCATACCCAGCCTGCTGTGAACCCCTGTGCCACAGCACACACTTGTTTGCCATTTTGCCAACCAGCATGGGCAAAGCCAACCAGAGAGCAGAGTGTTAAATGGTCATTGCCCTTTTGGTTGGGCTGAAACATCAAAATGACTTCTCTGAATACATTTGGCTCTAATGTAATTACTATTTCCCATGAGCAAAAGCACAACTAAAAGTCAACACCACACCAGGACTTTTTAATTTCCAAAGGTGTTTATTTTCCCTCTGAGGACAAGCAGTAGCTTTTTATTTTGTTTAATGACATACACAGGAGGAAAAAAAGAAACTAGAGATCACTTGAGGTTTCTGTGAGAAACAGGGCTTTCTCCCATCTAAAATGTAGATTGCATTCCTGGCTTGACATTTATGCTCTTGGAGTGTGAAACAAGAACCTTGGGAAATTATCGTCCATTGGACGAAAAGCCAGGCTTCCAAGTTTGGAAGTATCTGCTGGCTCGCCGGAATGGGCATACTTGCTGCTCACGGTCTGGGAAACAGAGGCAAAACTGGAGTTGACCTCCTCTGCTGTTTTTGGGGCGGCAAAAATCACCATCTGCTCTAACTCAGTCTTTCTTCTGATGCATACATGTTAGACCAGACTCCTAGGTCCTAGCCCAACTTGTTACAAGGAAGATGTGTTTTCTTTGTGTCAGTATACCTTTCCCTGGTTGATTATTTCAGACTGGGCCAGGCGCGGTGGCTCAGGCCTGTAATCCCAGCACTTCGGGAGGCCGAGGCAGGTGGATCACCTGAGGTCAGGAGTTCCAGACCAGCCTGAACAACATGGTGAAACCCCGTCTCTACTAAATACAAAAAATTAGCTGGGCATGGTGGTGCGTGCCTGTCATCCCAGCTACTCCGGAGGCTGGGGCAGGAGAATCGCTTGAACCTGGGAGGCGGAGGTTGCAGTGAGCCGAGATTGCACTATTGCACTCCAGCCTGGGCAACAAGAGCCAAACTCTGTCTCAAAATAATAATAATAATAATAATAATAATTTTAGACTGGACACGGAACTTTTGACTCTGACTCTTATAGAGAAGACTACATAAATAAAGGTATTGTAAACAAGTATTTTGGAGGATTGTGACTTCATAATTTTCCCCTTATGTTTTAACGTTATATTACATTCTATCACATCTAAAACTATAACCTCAGATGGTTTCCCATTACCCTCAGCAATGGCTTTCAGACTTTTCTAAGCAATGGAACTTGTTTTCCTCAAGTGAAACGTTACACAGATCTCAAAGATATAAAACAGATAGAATTGGAGCTTAAACTAAACTCTTCAGAAGCCACGGAGGAGAGATTGGAACCTTGACTGACTCAGACATTGCTTAATCTCTGCTAAAGGAAGAACTAAACATGTGTCAAGACGGGGAGCTTTAGTTGAGCCTAGCTGCTACCATGTTTACATGATTAGAAGGCCAGAGAGCAAGGAGGAAGGTGGGCTGGGAGCGTGGCCAATGCATTCCGGGCTGAAGACCCCCCTCCTCCACCCCTACCCAACACGTGGAAGATCCTTCATGAAGCTACATGCCCGCTTCTGGGTTTTGGTCACCCTGTGGAGAAGTGGAGGGGCCCAGACACATTTGCACATCTGGTTCCAATGACTGAAAACCCATCCAAGCCGAATGAGTTCAGTTTCCCAGAACAGCTGCTGCCCTCCTTTTCAGTCGAGAAATCCTTCTCTGCCTCCCGTGAGGAAGGGAAGCAGGCTCTATAGAAAATGTGCTCTCAATAATGTTTGCCCATCAAATGAAAACACGACAATCCCTGTGTTCAGGAGAATGAGAACCACTCACAGTGAAGTTGAGATTCTGTTCAAACAAAGTACTTCCTTCCCCACTTGGCCAGAGCAAACTATCACTTTGGAACCCATCACACTCTAAGGAAGACAAGGTGTCTCACTCCCAGCAAAGGTTTGATCACAGGCTTATGGTGGGGGCCCCTACAGAGTCAGTTAACCTCTCTGCACCTGAGTCCTCTCCCCTGTCAGACTAAGCATAGGGTTGGGCTCAAACATTCCAGAGTTTCCAATAACAGAAACGAAGGCTCAGTCTGCAAATGCTTTAAAGCACTTAGCTTTAAGACGGTCAGAGAATGAGCTCACATTCAAAAAACTACAGAACGGAAAAGAACCATGGATATTCCTGTATTCAAATCCCTATATTAGGTTGATGGTCTTTCCTATGTGTCACCTTGGCAGGCTGTAATATCCAACAGTTTGTCCAACACTGACCTAGGTGTTGCTGCGAAGGTGTTTTGTGGATGTGATTAACATCTACGATCAGTTGACCTAAAATAATGGAGGCTACCTTTGATAATATGAGTGGGCTTCATCTAATCTGTTGAAGACTTTAAGAGAAAAACAGGTTTTCCAGAGAAGAAACTCTGCCTCAAGACTGTGACATAGAAACTTTACCTGAGTTTCCAGCCTGCTGGCCTGCCCTAGAGATTTCAGAGTTGCCAACACCACAATGGCATGCAGGAGCCAATTTCCTAAAATA
>NW_012103643.1:984618-1019245 GCF_000951045.1 Mandrillus leucophaeus | reverse complement strand
ATCTATCTATCTATCTATCTATCTATCTATCTATCTATCTATCTATCCATCTATCTATCTATCTATAATCCTATTGCTTCTGTTTCTCTGGAGAACCTTAACTGATATACCAGAACTCTTCAAGGAAAATAGTCCGAGATCATATTATTCCTAAGAAACAGAGGCAAGATCAGGGTCCAAATCTCCTTGGACTCATTCCATGTTCTTTCACCAGGACGCACAGCTCTTCAATTACCCTGCTATAATCTAAAAATACAAGTTAAAATGAACTTCATTTTCTGAAAGAATTGAGATAATTCCAGCTGAGCAGCATTTTTCACCCTGACTCATAGGAATGAAAACACTGTAGGTTGCAACCCGAAATACACATATATACAGAGGCACATTTAGCATGTTAACAAAACAAAAAATTCCTGAAATAAGACTTTTCAGATGTAATGCATTTGATAATTTCTATGTTACTCTCTTTTACTTCATTGTTTGAAAATGCTAGTCATAGTCATTAAATTGCTCGTGTGCGCCTAAATGGCCCACTGTGGCGGGTGCCTCAGGTGCTCATAACCCATTTGTGAGCCACCTCTGATTTCAGTCACAGCGGTGGTAGACTCCCATGTGAGTTCAGATTCACTTTATTCATAGCATCTCCCCTGAGGCATGCTGTACACATTGTTCTGCTTTGAGCCCCAGGGTCTTGTGGTAGCTCCTATGGCTCCCACACAAGTATAGCCCGAGAGTGTGGAAGAGTTAACGTCCTACGGGGCAGTCCTCATCCAGTGGGGAGAGCAGTTGGTGTAGAGTGGCCCAGCCTCCCACCCTTCCAGCAGCCCATCTAGGGAGGTGTTCTGTACACTCCTCGGGAGGACTTGGAGAGCTGAGCTCCATGCTCATTGCAGTGACCTTGGTAATACACCTGCTCCTCCCTGCTGGTTCCTGGGATCACCTACCAATCAATGAGCTGCCCCAAGTCTATGCCCCAGGCTCTACTTTCAAGAAAATGTGAACCAAGACCCAGCCTCCCTGTCACTGAGGGAACTTTCTACAACCCCCCTTCAGATGGTCACCAGTGTTTGCGAGAATCTCCAGGGATGACAGGAGTTTGTGTACCTCAACTAAGTCTTCCCATTGCTGGACAACAGAGGGGGATAGGAAAAGGGAGCCTGGGGGTAGCCAGGGCCTTCCACAGATAAAGCACTGCGCTAGTTTATTTTTTCACTTTTATTTTCGAGAAGTATTTCCTCTTTTTAAAAACAGGCCAATCATTTTTTTATAATAGCTTTATCGAGAAATTTATGTACTATGCAATTTACCCACAGTAAAGTGTTCAATCCAATGATTTTAAGAAGTAGTTAAGAAGTGGTTTATTTTTTTTAAGTTAAAAACAGACATTATTTTTTATAACAGCTTTTTGTTTTGTTTTGTTTTGAGACAGAGTCTTGCTCTGTGGCCCAGGCTGGAGTGCAGTGGCACAATTTCAGCTCACTGCAACCTCCACCTCCCAGGTTCAAGCGATTCTCTTGCCTCAGCCTCCCGAGTAGCTGGGACTACAGGTGCGCACCACCATGCCCAGCTAATTTTTGTATTTTTAGTACAGACAGGGTTTCACTGTTGGCCAGGCTGCTCTCAAACGTCTGACCTCATGATTCGCCTGCCTTGGCCTCCCAAAGTGCTGGGATTACAGGCCTAAGTCACCGCACCCAGCCTTTATAACAGCTTTATTGAGAAATGTACATACTATACAATTCATTCATGTAAAGTGTTCAATAGTTTTTAAATACATTCACAGAGTTGTGCAACCATTGCAGCAATTTTAGAATGTCCTCATTACACCTAAAAGAAACCCCATAACCGTTAACAGTCACTCCCCATTTCCCTCCACACCTTAGCCCTAGGCAACCACTAATCTACTTTTCTGTCTCTATGGATTTGCCTATCCTGGATATTTCACATAAATGGAATCATGCAACATGTGGATTTTTGTTATTGGCTTATTTTGCTTAATATAACATTTTCAAGGTTCATCCATGTTGCAGCACATACTGTAATAAATTGCAGTACTGCCTTTAGTTCCTTTTCATTGCTGAATAATATTGCATCAAATGGATATGCCACTCTTATCCATTTATCACTTGATAGACATTTTGGTTGTTTCAAAAGTAGTTTCTTACTGAACTAAACTCTGCTTTAGAATTCTATCTTAGCTTTGACCTTCTAGGTCAATTCAGGACAAACCTTCTCCCTCTTCATGTAAGAGCCCCTCTAATATATGGAAGTTCTTCTCCACCCTATCTTTCTGCCGTTGTTGATGTTCTGGTCTGATCTCTAGCTCACATCTTCCTCATCATACTGATCACATTCCCCTGACAAACTCCTGTTTATCACAATCACCGTAAAAGTTGGGTGGCCAATGTAGAATATCATAGTGAGTACTATCCTTTTAATTATAAATTTGTATAATATTAATAAAATGATAATTACCTGGAATGGAAATCATACTGTGAGACTGTGTCCAAAAGAGGGCATATTCGATTTTAATTTTTAATGTATTAATACATTCTGCAAAACTGAGTAATGGCCCATTTACCACAATGACATTCCTCTGAGTGAGTAGGAGGGTCTGGCTACAATAACAAAACCATTTACTCAGGAAGCCTTTGTGAAGTAGCTCAATAATGCCTTTTCCCAGGAAGTGTCAATGTGACCACATAATTACTTTTACCTCAGGAAGAAGTTTGACAGAGAAAGGCTTCTATACAGGTGTCCAAGAAAATGGAGGAGAAGGAGAGTGGGGCAAGGGGTGAAGAGGTCCCCATGACTCTCTTGTACTCCTCAGTTTTGATCATTCTCATGTGTTATCTTTGCCTCATGAGTCTGTCTTCCCAGCTCAAATAAACGTTCTCCTAAGACAAGGGTCCTTCTTCAGCATGTCCTGAAATCCCACACAGAGCCTGCTGCCATCCCTGCAAACCAAGTATATGTTTAATAAATACTTTTGGAAAATAGATGGATGGGGTGGATGAATGGATGGATGGGTGAATGGATGGATGGATAGTTGGATGGATAGTCAGATGGATGGATGGATGGATGGATGGATGGATGGATGGATGGATGGACAAATGGGTGAACAGCTGGATAGATGGATGGATAGACAGATGGATCCATGGATGGACGGACGGACAGGTGTATGGATTGATGGGTGAGTGAGTGGATAGCTGTTTGGACAAGTGGATGACTGAATGGGTAGATGGGTGAGTGAGTGGATGGATGGGTGGATGGATGAATGGTGGGTAGATGAATGCATAAAGGGATGGAGAGAGAGAAGAAGAGATGAAGACTCATGACTACAAACAGAATGGGTAGATAGCTGGTTGGGTGAGTGGATGAATAAATAGGTAGATGGGTGGGTGGATGGATGAATGGTGGGTGGATGGATGGATGAATGGGTAAAGAGAAAGAGAGAGAGAAGATGTGATGAAAACTCGTAACTACAAACAGAATCATCTCCTCAGGGATTAATGAACAGTCTGCACAGGCATACATTGAAGACATGGCAGAGATGGTTCCAGACCACCACAATGAAGCAAATATCACAATAAAGCAAGTCATACAAATTTTTTGGTTTCCAAGTTATGTTTACACTATACTGTAATCAATTAAGTGTGCAACAGCATTATGTCTAAAAAACAATGGGCATACCTTAATTTAAAAATGCTTCATTGCTAGAAAATGCTAACAGTCATCTGAGCTTTCAGCAACTCCTAATTTTTTCGCTGGTGGAGGGTCTTGCCTAGATGTTGATGGTTGCTGATTTATCAGGGTGGTGGTTGCTGAAGGTTGGGGTGGCTGTGGCAATTTCTTAAAATAAGACAACAGTGAAGTTCACTGCATTGATTGACTTTTCCTTTCACAAAAGTTTTCTCTGTAGCATTCAATGTTGTTTGGTAGCATTTTCCTCACAGTAGAACTTCTCTCAAAATTAGAGTGAATTCTCTCAAATTTTGCTGCTGCTTTGTCAACTAAGTTTACGTAATATTCTAAATCCTTTTGTTCTCACTTTAACAATGTTCACAGCATCTTCACAAGTAATAGATTCCATCTTGAAAAGCCACTTTTTTGCTAATCCATAGGAAGCAACTCCTCATCTGTTAAAATTTACTCATGAGGTTGCAGAAATTCAGTCACATCTTCAGGCTCCACTTCTAATTCTAGTTCTCTTGCTATTTCTGCCATACCTGCCGTTCCTTCCTCCACTGAAGTCTAAAATCCCTCAAAGTCATTTATAAGGGTTAGAATCAACTTCTTCCAAACTCCTGTTAATGTTGATATTTTGACCTCCTTCCATGAATCACAAATGTTCTTAATGGAATCTAGAATGGTGAATCCTTTCCAGAAGTTTTCTATTAAAAACTAATTCCATCAGAGGAATCACTATCTATGGCAGCTATAGCTTTATAAAATGTATTTCTAAAATAGTAGGACATGAAGTTAAAATTGCTCCTCCATTGATGGGCTGCAGAATGGATGTCGTGTTAGGAGGCATAAAAATAACAGTAATCTCCTTGCATGTCTCTATCAGAGCTCTTGGGTGAGTTGGTGCATTGTCAATGAGCAGTAATGTTTTGAAAGGAATTTTTTTTGAGCAGGTCTCAACAGTGGGCTTAAAATATTCAGTAACGTATGCTGTAAAAAGGTGTGCTGTCATCCAGGCTTTGTTGTTCCATTTACAGGCAAAGTACATTTAGCGTAATTCTTTAGGGACCTAGGATTTTAAGAACGGTAAACGACCATTGGCTTCACCTTAAGTCACCTGCTGCATTAGGTGGTTCAAAAGAGTCAGCCTGTCCTTTGAAGCTTTGAAGCCATGCATTGACTTCTCCTCTGTAGCTGTGAAACTTCTAGATGGCATCTTCTTCCAACAGAAGGCTGTTTCATCTACATGGAAAATTTGTTGTTTACAGCTGCCACCTTAGTAATTTTTGCTAGATCTTCTGGGTAACTTGCTGCAGCTTCTCCATCAGCACTTGCTGCTCCACCTCCTACTTCTATGTTATAGAGGTGGCTTCTTTCCTTAAACTTAATGAATCAGTTTCTAGCTTCACACTTTTCTTCTGCAGCTTCCTCACCTCTCTTAGACTTCATAGAATTTAAGAGAGTTAGGGCCTTGCTCTGAAGTAGGCTTTGGCTTAAGGGAATGTTGTGGTTAGTTTGATCTTCTATCTAGATCATTAACATTTTCTTCATATCAGCAATAAGGCTGTCTCTCTCTCTCTCTCTTTTTTTTTAATCATTTCTGTGTTCACTGGAGTAACATTTTTAATTTCCTTAATGAACGTATCTTTTGCATATACAATTTGTCTAACTGGCACAAGAGATCTAGCTTTTAGCCCATGTTGGCTTTTGACATGCTTTCCTAAGTTTAATCATTTCTAGCTTTTGATGCAAAGTAAGAGATATACAACTCTTCCTTTCATGTCAACACTTAGAGCCCACTGTTGGGTTATTAATTGGCTTAATTTCAATATTGTAGTGCGCCAGTGAATAGGGAGGCCCGCAGAGAGGGAGAGAGATAAGGGAATGGTTTTTCAGTGGAGAAGTAAGAACAGACACAACATTCATCAATTAATTTTGTCATCTTATATGAGAATGGTTCATGGTGCCCTAAAACAATTACAATGATAACATCAAAGATCACTGAGTACATACCACCATAACAGATATAATAACAATGAAAATTTTGAAATATTGTGATAATTACCAAAATGTGACACAGAGAAACAAACTGAGCATATGCTGTTGGAAAAATAGCACTAATAGACTTGCTCAAGTCAGGGTTGCAACAAATCTTCAATTTGTAAAAAAGTCAGTATCTGTGAAGTACAATAAAGTGAAGCATAATGTAACAAGATATGTCTATACCTAGAAGCAGCCTGTCTAGTCCCAAGTGTGGCCAGCTTCTGGGGCTCACCACACTTCTTCCGGTTGGTCACGGAATGTGTCCTTTTCAAATACTCATATCCATGTCAGGTGTCCCAGTAGCCTGGGGAAAACTGGGTTGCTTATTTTACTCATTAAGATAATATATCTTCATCCATTTGGTCTGCCATAACAGAATACCATGAACTGACTGTATTATAAACAACAGAAATTCATTTCTTACAGTTCTGGAGGTTGGGAAGTGCAAGATCAAGGCACCAGCAGAGCAGATTCAGTGCCTGGTGAGGGTCCACTTCCTGGTTCACAGACAGCTGCCTTCTCGCTGTGTTCTCATATGATGGAAGGGCCAAGGCAGCTCTGTCTGGTCTTTTTCATAAGGACACTAATCCCATTCATGAGAGCTCTGCCCTAATGACTTCATCACTTCCCCAAAACTTCACCTCCAAATATCATCATCTTGGGAGTTAGGATTTCAGCATATGAATTTGGGAGGGGTATAAACCTGCTGTTATGTTTATAGTCACTCATATTATTTCCCCTGGTATAGATCTGGCCCAAAATATCCAACAGATTAATGTGTCTCTATTAATCCCTTTGCATGTGAATAGTGTGTGGCAGTGATAGTATTCTTTCCCCAGGGTGTTTAGGTACAGGGAGGTGACAGGTATTCTCTGGCCACTAGTAATAGGATTAAACATATCAGATGGTTATAGGATGCTCAAGAAATGGGATCACCTTCTCCAACTACCTCTTTGTACAAATGAGGACAAGAAAGGAGAGGCGAATTCTTCCAGGTCACAGGAGTAGATAGTAACTTATCGAGAATTAGGATCCAGGTCTTACAATTCCTACTTTCTTCCTCTTTCACATCCTTACTGAATCATTTCTTTCTTTTTTTTGACACAGAGTCTGTTGCCCAGTCTGGAGTGCAATGATGTAATCTCAGCTCAGCTCACTGCAACCTCTGCCTCCTGGGTTCAAGCGATTCTCCTGCCTCAGCCTCCTCAGTAGCTGGGATTACAGGCACACACCACCACAACCAGCTAATTTTTGTATTTTTAGTAGAGATGGGGTTTCATCATGTTGACCAGGCTGGTCTCAAACTCCTGACTTCAAGTATCTGCCTGCCTTGGCCTCCCAAAGTGCTGGGATTATAGGTGTGAACCACCACATCTGGCCCTGAATTATTTCTTAAAGAACAGCAATCATCCCAAACACACTGTCATTAACCTCTAAGGACAACTCCTGGCAATCCAAGAGGAGCTTCCCTGAGCACTCCAAATTCTCTTTCATGTCTATGTTGGCTTAATGATAGGGGCTCTTGGCTCTTTGTGAATTCAGTTCTTCCAGATGGTTCTTTAGCTCCTGTTTTGGCCCCGTGGCTAATGAGTTCAAGATCTGCTGATGAGAATGGGAGCCTTGGAGAGCCTCTGAGAGAAGCAAATGACGTCTCTGATGACGCACGACCTCATCACAGTGCTTGGTGGACTTAAAAAACCTCTTCCAAGTCACTCAGATTATTTCCCCTGGTATAGATCTGGCCCAAAATATCCAACAGACCATTCCCAGTGTACTTTTCAAGGCTGAGATACTGCTAAGATAGTGATCTTGGGAAATGCAGCCACTATTACATAATAAGGGTTGGTACCTTTATTCTGCTTTAGCAGATAAAATCTTCCCTGTTCATTAAGGGTAAAAATAAGAATTTATCAAAATTATTTTCTTCCTCAGCCCTGACACTAACACTTTTTGCGCCAATAATTCTTAAAGCTAGAGACGCACCTCATTTTTGTGTCTGGAGGAAAGCAAGCACATGAATTTGGGAATCAGAAAAGCCAGATGATGGGAAAACTTTCCCCGTCCCCAACTGTATGATGTTGGGTGAGTCACCCAACTTAATTGAGTTTCAGATTCTTCAGCTGGGAAACAGCAATTGTAATAACAGCTATGTCATAGGCTGATATTACACGTAGCAAAGGAATAATTTAAATCAAAAATAAAAACATTAAATGTCTTCCAACTTGCTTGTCGGGAAAGGTTGATCAAAAAAGATGAGCAAAGGGAGAAAACGAGGCACCCGGATCTTGAGGAACCAGCCGCAAGCCTGACTTCCCAGTCGATTCCACCTTGTCTCCGCGTAATCTATGTCTACAGCAGAACACTTCTTCCTTAGACCTCAGATGCCATGAAAATTCACTTCAGGATTTATTTTATGCTTTCAGATTTTGCACATAAGGAAATAGTGGAGCAGGGACTAATGGCTCAAAATTGCACAGCACGTCAGCTGGGAAACGTATGTGGATCGTCCCGCCTCCCAGTGCTTTCCCACCTGAATCTCAAGGCCTCAGGATGTCATGTGATCTTTCCTGGTAGACCAGTTGGATTTCTGTTTGTCTCTGGGCTCAGCATTTTGTATCATTTTTGATAGGCACTCCAGGGTCCTTTTGAGCACAGGTATGTTTTAAAATGTACTCCTTTTAAAAAGTGAGCTCATGAATCCAATCATTTATCAAGGATGGCAAAAAAAAAAAAAAAAAAAAAAAGCTGACTCGATTTAACTTATCGAAAGAAACAGAGCTTCCCCTGCCACCATTCAGGCAACTTAAAATCTATCAGACTGGCCAGGCACTGTGGCTCATGCGATCCCAGCACTTTGGGAGGCCGAGGCGGGTGGATCACGAGGTCAGGAGATCAAGATCATCTACTAAAATACAAAAAAATTAGCTGGGTGTAGTGGCACACACCTGTAAGCCCAGCTAGTTGGGAGGCTAAGGTAGGGGAATCGCTTGAACCCTGGAGGCAGAGGATGCAGTGAGACGAGATTGTGCCACTGCACTCCAGCCTGGTGACAGAGTGAGACGCCATCTCGAGACAAAAAAAAAAAAAAAATCTATCAGACCAAAACCACAAAGGTTTTTCTAGAATGCTGCAGAATGATGCAATTTCACCTTATGAGCATCTTTCTCATCATCTGTCCTCCCCAAGCCTTTCTCAGTTAAAACAGACATGTGGGATTTAGGACTTTGCCACAAAGAGAAAAAAGACAGAATCAAGCAAAAATGGGCTGAAGGGAAATTAGATTTTTCAGAGAAGAGGTGAGCAAACCAGGGCGGCCCCTACAGAGGAAGCTCTCTGCTCTCACGGGCTTGTTAATCACTCGAAGCACAGCCTCTGAGTGCTGAGCCCCTAGTTGGTGCCCCCTCCATGGGCAGTGGATGGTGTCCTGCAGGCCTAGGGGAAGTCATCACCTGGGACCTCCCCTGAGCAGCTTCCGCAGCCTCACTCTGGGCTGCATTTAAAACTTTCAACCTGAAAGATAAACACTGGAACCCAAAGGGATTGATTTGGGGAGCCTGGAGTGAGCAGACGAGGTCAGGGGCTGGAGGGAAATGAAACCACTTCTGCAAAATTAAGACTGAGACAGTGAAAGAGATCTAACTTAACCAACTCCATCATGCTTCTAACCTCCAAGCTGTCCTTGTTCATTCCTGGGCGTAGGCTGAACTGACTTTGGAAGAAACTTAGTTTATAGTTTAAACTAAGATGTTTAAAACAACCCTTTAAAACAGCTCTTTCCCAAAGCAGATCTCCTTCTTGCCTGGGGTCTAGGCAAGAATTGCCTTTGTAGGACTAACATTAGCCAGAAGATTAGAAAGTATGGTTTAAGAGTCATGCAGCTGGAGGCTACAAGATTCTGACCCTCCCTAAACCACTCAGATCAGTGCTTGAGATATTTTGCAGACGTTACACTTGATGGATCAGCTGGCACCATCCAGATGGATAAACCAATTCATCTGATCTTGTGGCCTCCACCCAGGAACTCAGTGCAAGAAGACAGTTTCCACTCCCTATGATTTCATCTCTGACCAATCAGCACTTCCAGCTCACTAGCTTCCCCCTACTCACCAAGTTGTCCTTAAAAAGTCTTCTTCCTGAATGCTCAGGAAGACTGATTTGAGTAATAATAAAGCTCTGGTCTCCTGCACAGCTGGCTCTGCATCAATTACCTTTTCTCTATTGCAATTCCCCTGTCTTGATAAATTGGCTCTGTCTAGGCAGCAGGCAAGGTAAACTCCTTGGGCAGTCACAGAAAGGGCAGTCAGATGTTGGAGGTCTCCTACCTCCTGCTACCCCCAGGTCGGCCAACAGGGTGGAGGATAGGCTCAGAGGCTTGGGGAAAGGGAGAGAGAGAGACGGGATAAGGGTTGTGGAGAGAAGGAAGAGAGGGAAGAAAGATGAAACAGACAGGTACACAAAGACAAGGGAGAAATGAAAGACGGAAGAGGGAAGAGAAAGGAACAACTTGAGAATCACAAGTTAAAAGAGAAGTTTCTCTCAAGAACTCTGAAACCAAAACCACACAAACTTGCCTTCAAGTCTTATTTTCTAAAATTAACAGCAGAGCTTCAGAAGTAGCCTAGTTTCTGAGTGCAGCTTTAAAGGTATCCGCATTTCCTTAGGGTCCAAAGGGGATCTGCAAAACTGCCTCTCTCTCCTTCTTCACCCCAGAAGCAGCTTCCGTTTGCAGAAGAGGCTGCCTTTTATATTCTTTTACAATGTTAATATTTGTTTTGCTCCATTGGCTTATTTTGGCTTTTCTAAAGGGCTGATGAGCCGCTGTTGAATGAGTTCTGCCAATACTCTAGTTTCAACCACAATTTGGAATGTTAGGGATCAGAAGCTGATCTGAGGAAGGGAAGGGGTCACTGAGTAGAGGAGTATAAGGGTGAACACTTAGCTATCCTTTATGCATGAAAATTTAAAGTATATCAAGTTCAGCCAACAGTCTAAGCTCTAGTCACCTGCTCTAGTCAATAGTCCTATCCCCTAGGGATTATCTTGTGTTTCAAGTATTCGCTTACTTTTCATGGGCTTTATACCTTTGGCTGAAAATGTTGCTGCAAAGATGTGGGCAGGATTAAATGACCACATGAGGTTTCAAAGGGCTCCTAGTAATTCTCCACTCCCAAAGGGGCCGACACCTGATCTTTGAAAGGCTTCTGTTCAAGCACTGGATTTGAGGACTGGAAAGGGTATCCGCCTTCAACCCGTCATTTTACAGACCAGGAAATATTTACAAATCAGGAGCACAGGGAGATTCTGTAACATATTCATGCCTGAACACCCCGTCTGTGCCATGGTGAAGACTAGATGCTGAGACTCTTTGGGGAGGGAATTCGGCAGTCCTGTGTTTATACATCCTATCACCCTATCACACTGCCCTCCATCGGGGGGTGGTGCTTCGGAAGCAACCTCTCAGAGGAACATCTTAAGTCAAAAAGATGGCATCTTAGTGCTTGAAAGAAGCAATACACAATCTGGTCAGTGGAGTGATGAAACCTAAGTGTCTGGGGTAAGAATAGGAACTGAGTATCGGGAAGAAAGTGGAAATTTGCAGTCTCAGGATTTGGAGGTCCAAGGACCCAGGAGAGCAGGGATGTGGGTGGGATTAAAAACAGCATTGGTGCAAGAAATAGCTATATCTTCCCAGATCTATGCAGTGAAGGGACTGTATCCCCCTAAACCTAGACCTCCCCAGATCTATGTAGCCAGGAGATTGTTCCTCCCTAACCTGGTAGAAAACTGCAGCAGAGTTTATACTCCCTGGAGAGGTTGAACCCAAGTACCTTTGACCTCAGAGACCTAAGGAGTACCTCAGAGAGGCATGAGATGCTGTACTAAGAACAGGGGAATTAGGTGAAGGCTGGCATGCTCTTTGTCCATTCTTGAGCTCCCAAACACTGGATCCAGACTTACACCCCCACCCAGTCAGAAGAACACCCTTTGCCAGCAAGACTAAACTGTCTTGTCTAGTGGGAAAGGCCTATGGGTACTGACGCTTAGCTATCCATAGCAAAATGACAGGGTTCCTGGCCAATCTCCCAGGACCAGGTCTGCCGGTCAATGGGTGGGCATTCAATACATGACAGAGATTCTACTCTTAATGCAGTTCTGTGCTTTGTTTTACAAAAATTATTTGTATTGAGGTGAAATTCAAGTAACATAAAAGCAACCAGTTTAAAGTGAACAATCAGTGGTATTTAGCACATTCTCAATGTTGTGCAACCACCACCTCTATCTAGGTCCAAAACATTTCATCACTCTAGCAGGAAACCCCTGTGCTTCACCTTCCACTATGCGCAACCGGGAGTCACCAAACATTGGAGGAAAAGCTTCTGATATGAATGACAAACAGAAAAAGACAGCAGGCAGGAAGAATGCAAACGAAACAGAGAGTGAGAAGAGCAGAAGAAAAATTAAAAAGCAAAACTTCTGAAAATTCTCCTCAGAAAGATGAGAAGTCATTGCATATTTGAAACAAAAAACTGATGCTTCAAAAGCGTTGGGGGATATATTTGTAAAATGTACAGAATGAGAAAGAGCTCTTAGAAACTCAAAGTATGAGCATGGAAATTTAAATATCTTACAGAAAATATTTTTTTTAAAATGGAAGAGTTAGAAGTTGAAAAGATCACCCAGAAAGTAGGCAAATAATGTAAACAGGGAAGAAAAGACAAGACAATTAGAATCCATGAGTCAGTCTAAAAATGTCAACATTGAATAACAGGAGTTCTAGAAAGAAAGAACAGAGAACATAGAAAGATGCTATTAAAGAACAAATACAGGAAAAGCTTCCTAAACTGAAGACATTAGTCTCCACATTGAAAGGGCTGCCTGAGTTTCCAGGACAAAGAATGAAAAAAGAGATTCACACCAAGACTCTCTGTAAGATTTTAGAAGAGCTGGCACAGGAAAATACCTTAAAATTTCCTGGAGGAAAAAAACATAGGCCACGTATTGAGGATGTGAAATCAGAATGACTTCAAACTTCTCAATAGTAATAATGGAATCTGGAAAACAATGGAACAATGCTTTTGAAACTTTGAGTGAAAATAATGTCTAAACTAAAATTTATACCAGCCAATCTAGCAATCTGTCATGATGGTAGAATAAAGTTATTTTCAGACATTTATGAACTCCATTTATTAATATGTTCCACCAAAATAAGGAAGCATATTTTTAAAACAAGATGATATGAAGTCAAGGAAATAAAGGATTCAACATGGGGCTGGGCACAGTGACTCACACCTGCAATCCCAGCACTTTAGGATGCTGAGGCAGATGGATCACCTGAGGTCAGGAGTTTGAGACCAGCCTGGCCAACGTGGTGAAACCCCATCTCTACTAAAAATACAAAAATTAGCCTGGCATGGTGGTGCACGCCTGTAGTCCCAGCTACTCAGGAGGCTGAGGCATGAGAATTGCTTGAACCCAGGAGGTGGAGGTTGCAGTGAGCTGAGATCGCACCACTGCATTCCAGCCTGGGCAACAGAATGAGACTCCATAAAAAAAAAATGTATTTAACATGAGAAAGAGTTAAAAGGAATCCCTAGAGTGGTTAGGGTAGTACAGGGGAATCCTAAGATGAGTAAAGGGGAGTGACAGAATTGCAATCTGGAGTCTTTCTGGAGGCACGTCCAAAAACGGTCCAGGAGAGACGTAGCTAAGACAAAAATGGAACTTGACATGCTGGTATTCAAAGGAATTTTAAGATCTGGTAGAGGCCATGAATTAATGTAAATACAAAGAAAACTAAGCAAATAGAAAAATGAGGCCATTATTATTTCTGGGAAAACAAAAGCTCTGCAAGAGAAAGCAAAGGAACCATGGTCAACTACATGGTTTAAATGTATTTACATGGTCAAAATAGTACAACATCTGGATACTGACTTTTTTTAATTTTTAATTTTTGTGGGTACATAGTAGGTGTATAGGTTGATGGGTACATGAAATGTTTTGATACAGGCCTGGAATGCATAATGATCCCATCAAGGAGAATGGGGTATCCATCCCCTCAAGCATTATCCTTTGCATTACAAACATCTAATTATACTCTTTCAGTTATTGTAAAATGTACAAGTAAGTTATTATTGACTATAGTCACCCTGTTGTGTTATCAAAGAGCAGGTCTTATTCATTCTTTCTATTTCTTATAGCCTGATTACTGATTTGATCAAACATTGTTATATAACTATATCAGAAGGCTAAGAAGGCAGAGGAAGTGTGGGTGAGTACTGGGGGAGTGAGTCTGGTATAAAAGTATCCAAAGTCAAGATATCAAGAAATGGCAATATACACATGTTATTGAGAAACCCAGAGGTAAAGACCATAAGAAGCATTTAAAAAGACTTGGGGCCGGGCACAATGGCTTATGCCTGTAATCCCAGTACTTTGGGAGGCCAAAGCAGAAAGACTGGGCTCAGGAGTTCAAGACCAGGCTGGGCAACATGGTGAAACCCTGTCTCTACAAAACATACAAAAAATTAGCCAGGTGGTGCATGCCTGAAATACCAGCTACTTGGGAGGCTGAGGCTGGAGGATCACCCGAGCCCAGGAGGTTGAGACTGCAGTGGGCTGTGATTGCACCACTGCATTCCAGCCTGGGGCGACAGGCAAGACTGTATCTCAAAACAAACAAACGAACAAAAAAGACTTGGCAGTGTTTGCCTCAGTGGAGGAGGAATTAGCTGGGGGAGAAGTGGGTCAGAAGACTGCTGTTTCAGTATCAACATTTTAATACTGTTTGGCTTTTTAAACTAGGTCCATAAATATCTTTGATAGAAATGTAGATTAATTTTTTAAACCCCGTTACTGTAACAAGTTGGCCCATCAACCAAGCTACAACAAATCAAGTTATACTCAGTGGCATGAGATGGTCCTCCCTGCTATAGCAAGTGGTTCACAGAGGAGAAATGCTACTCGCTGTCAAGTCCCATTTCTGAAAGATGTGAACTCTTTTTCAACCCTGAGAAAATACAGCCACTAAATACAAGTCAAATCTGGTTACCATCAAAATCCAAGTGATGTGTAACCAAAATATTTGTAAGCCCCAGGTAATGGCCTAGTTATCCCAGCATAATGTGTTGTAACAGCATCTTTGAATACCAAAAAATGTATAGTAGCTGCTTTCACCCTGGGCTCCTATAGTAAGTACCCTACTGCCCTTACCAATGGGTAATTTATCACGTTTTTATTGTACTTTATTGTTGGGATTTTCAAAGTGTTTGTTAAATGGTCTGTCTTCATGAGGACAAAGACCATAGCTAGTTAATTTTTTTTAATCCCCTTTATCCAACACAGTAACTAATATATAGAAGGCATGAAGGAAATGTTTGAATAAAGAAAGAAAGAAAGGACTAAATGAATTTAAAACAAATAAATAAAGCAGCATCCAAGATAATCGATGCATACTGAAAGCTTAGAGTGAAGAGGACCTAAAAGAAGGGCCCATTAAGAGTGACAAACACTGCAAAGCCTGAAGAATAACAAGAATGGCTAACTCTTACAGAGTGTTTGCTATGTGCCAGCACGGTTGTAGGAGAGGCATGGGTAACAACTCAATTAATTCTCATGATAACCCATGAGGCAGGTTACCACTATTCCCATTTTATAGAGAAGTAAATAAATGGCCCAAAATCACACAGTCTGCAAGTGACAGAGGGCATGTTTAGGACCCAAGCTACCTGCCTCCAGAGTCTGTGCTCATAAGCACTTCACAGGAAGGCCTGAAGTCCTTGGAGGCAAAGGCCTAAGGCATATAGCCCAGGGAACTGACTTGGTTGGGTACATTCAGCCAGTTTGGAGTTGTTAAGAAAGTTCTAAAGGAGAAGAGGTCTTCAGGAGAGAATAAGAGCTTGTAGGATGAGAGCTACCTGGAACCTTTAGATTGGGAGTGAGGCCTCACCTCAGTTTCCTCAGTTGTGTAGGAGGAGGGCTACCCTTGTCCTCTAAGTTGTTGAGCTGGGTAAGGGAAGAGCCAGTTGATGGGAGAGAGTGCCCAGGCACAAGTGGGTGTGAACCAAAGGACAAATGGCTATGTCTGGTGCTCTTGGGTGAGCACTGATTGTCCAAGGTCCTGGTGTTCTCTGGACCCAGGAGAGAAGAGCAAGAAGACTGATTAAGTGAAAATAAAACCTGGTTAGTGAGAATTTCTGCAGAAAACTGAGAGTAAGAGGACCCAAGGAAGCCCTGATTGGAGAAATAACAGAACCAATGCTGTGGGCTGAATGTTTGCACCTTCCCAAAATTCATTTATTGAAACCTAATGCCCAGTGTGATGGGGTTAGGAGATGGGGCCTTTGGGAGGTGACTAGGTTATGAGGGCAGATCCTTCATTTGTTCCCTTTAAAAGAGACTCTAGAGATTTCTTGCCTCTTCCACCATATGAGGACACAGTGAGACAGCCATCTATGACCCAGGAAGTGGGCCCTCACCAGACCCTGAGTTTGCTGGTGCCTTGATCTTGGACTTCCCAGCCTCTAGAGCTATCAGAAATAATTTCTGTTATCTATAAGTCACTCCGTTTACGGTATCCTATTACAGCAGCCCAAGCTGACGAAGACAACCAACGAGGTACAATTCATAAGGAAACACATTATCCACATGGTTGCTGTGGGCCAAGGTTGACAGAACAGAATCTCTTGGGTCCTTCCATGATGCCAGGGCACTGTGGTCTCCCTCAACATGAGCTAGAAGCTGGGATAGATTGATTATGAAAATGTCTGCTATTCTTTACCTGTATCTAGTGCTTTCAACGTTTCTTTGCAGTTCTGATCCCCAAACATGTGAGAGAGCCCAGCCAAGATCAGCAGAGCCACCTCCCTGACCCTTAGCCAACCTCAGATGGATGGATGAGCCCAGGCGAAACTAGAGGGACCATCCAGCTTACCTGTAGACTTGCAAGCAATAACAATGCTTGTTACTTTATCCCACTGGGTTTCTGGGTGGTTTGTTATGTAGGTATCATTAACTGATACAGGAACCATGTAGAATACCAGGAAGACAAGAGTTGCAGGGCAACTCAGAGCTCCCCATCTTCTTGCTCTTTGGGGAAGAGATACGGCAGGGAAAAAGATGGACCAGCTAGCTAGTAGAGGCTATCAAATGAATTTTAAAAAAAGAAACAAAAACAAAAACAAAAACAAAACAGTTACTCTTTAATGAGCACCTACTATGCAGATGGCAACTTTGTGAGGTGGGCATGGGGGCAGCAGCTAGGTGGCTACCCAATACATATTCTCCACTTCATTCTTCCTGTTTTACTAACAGAACCATGTTTGGGAAAGAAAGAAAACAATGTACCTGTATTAAAAAATAACATTTCCTAAACTCCCTTGCAGTTAAAGGTGGCCATGTGACACAGTTTTGGCCAATGAGATGTGAGTGGATAGGGCTTCTGGGAAAGCTCTTTCAGAGGAAGGCTGTCCCCACTGATGCATACCTTGTGCTATTTGCTCTACCCATTTCTGGCTCTTAGAAAGACACTGAGGCCAGGCATGGTGCCTCACAACTGTAATCCCAGCACTTTGGGAAGCCAAAGTGGGTGGATCACCTGAGGTCAGGAGTTCCAGACCATCCTGGCCAACATGGTGAAACCCCATCTGTACTAAAAATACAAAAAAGTAGCCAGGCGTGGTGGCGCGTGCCTATAATCCCAGCTACCTGGGAGGCTGAGGCAGGAGAATTGCTGGAACCCAGGAGGTGAAGGCTGCAGTAAGCTGAGATTGTGCACTGCACTCTAGCCTGGGTGACAGAGCAAGACTCTGTTAAAAAAAAAAAAACAAAAGAGAGAGAGAAAGGAAGGATGAAAGGAAGGAAGGAAGGAAGGAAGGAAGGAAGAAAGGAAGGAAGGAAGGAATTGAAAGAGCTGGAGTTATTGCAGCCATCTTATTACCATGAGGGAAAAGCCAAGGGAATTGCAGAGACTTACACCATGATATTATTTATAATGCCTCTGAACTAAACACTACCAAATCCCAAACTCAGATATCATGTCACATGAGGGGAAAAAAATCCTCAATTATTCACAACATACTTTGTTGGCATTTTGTATTACATGAATCCAACCTATTTCCAAGTGATACATCAAAGATTATTCTCATTTTACAGATCAGAAAACCAACACTTGGAGAGATTAAAAGGTTGGCCTGGGCTGCCAGTATAGTATATTATTATACTAATGATCTCCAATGAATTCCACCTCTCAGTATCTATATCCTTCTATAATTTACCCTCCCTCCCATATTAACTCAGAACTTGACCATGTGACTTGCTTTGGCCAAAGGGACATCAGCAAATATAATGCAAACAAAGGCTTTATAAATGCATGTGCACTTATAAAGGGGCTTCACTTTTTGGAATGGTCCCTCCCTCCACCATGGGAAGAAACCTTGTCTTCACATGTTTCTCACGTGAGAGACCAGGATGAGAAAAGACCACATGGAGAAAGAGGCCCACCTGTCCCAATCATTCTAGACATTCCCGCTGGGACCCACCAGCCCTCGCTGCAGCCACACAAGTAACCCCTGCAAAGACTGGCAGAGGAGCCTTCCAACTGAGTCCCATCCAGACTGTAGAATTTTTGAACAAATACATGGTTGTTAATTCAAGCCACTAAACATTGGGGTGGTTTGTTACACGAAAGTATATAACTGCTACACCTAGCTAATAAATGGCAAAAGCAGAACTTGAATTTAGATCTGTTTGACACCAAGGGCCACGTTTGTAACCACTCTCCTATTCCCCACCACCATATTCCTGTTTTACTTGTTTTAACTACACGCTTCCCCCAGGTCTGAAGAAAGACTTGCATTTCCCGTTCAGATTCTGTAAAATCACTTTCCCACGTTGGTGGCTTTTCCTTTCTACTCTGAGCTCTGGACTCTAAGTTGACAGAGTTCCTGTCCAAAAACAAAGAGCATCTGATGCTGACTGAACCTCCAGACGCAATCTTGCTCTGATCTCCACTCTCGGTGCTCCAACGCCTTCAAAGCATGTGCGGAACTGAGTCAATGAAGTCAGGGAGGTGGAGCTATTCCCAGAGGGCATTTCATTCACCTAATAATGAAATGTGTGTGTACCTCTCCACCACCAATCCCTTCCGCAATTAAAGTAGGAACATTTTGCATTCAGGGTGTTCTTGTCACGACTGAAGCCTCAAAGGGCTTTGCAACCCTGGGTGAATCCTCCCAATACTAAGGCCTGCATCTGCCAATCCCTGTCACTCAATACTCCCTTGAGATCACCTCAAGCCATGTACGCCGAATTGAGTACTTTTCCAAAAGCAATCTCTCTGAAGACATCTATTTAACTTGCACATTCTAGGGTACTAGTGTGGTTTAGTTAGGGACACGGACCCTATGAGTGTTGAGGATTTGGTAGAGGTGTCACAGCCTGGCTGCTGGTACTAGCTTCCCCTGTGGCACCTCCGTTCATCCCTGTGTGGCCTCTCATCTTCCAGTAGGTCAGGCCAGCTTCCTTATGTGACATCCACAAGACAATGTTCCAGCTTTGGAAGTCAGACAATGTCACTTTTATCACATTCATTCCATTAAAGAACGTCGCATGTTTTCAAGAGTGAGAAAATAGACTACTTCTTGAGCTGTCAAGCACCTAGGGCCACATTGAATCTTCCATGCCTGTATTCAAGGTGAATTGTTGTTATTGACTATTACTTAGGCTGAAGAGTGGGACGGATCTCTTTAAGAGCAATGCTGAGTCATCCACTCAGCTTCAGCCCAAAGACATCACTCCAAGCTCACAGGAGATACTGAGGTCAGTGCAGACACATGGTTTTAGGGCAGTGCAAAAATCACAGGACAGGTCGACAAAGAGAAAGACCGGAGGTGTAAGGACTGCTCCGAAGAGGCACCTGAGAACCTTTCACAGGTGAGAACCACAAAGAGAAATTGAGGCTGCTGGGTGGAGTAGGGAGGGGTGAGGGTTGGGCAAGTACCTACGATGTACCAGGTGCATGTCACCAAGGCCTCACACAACCTGTCATCATCCTCATTGGAAATCCTCACACTATGCTATGTGCCAGGGCTGTGCTAATCACTTTATGCAAGTGACTTGGTTAATATCAGCAACAACTCCGAGATAGGTGTCATTGTGTCTCCCATCTCACAGATAAAAGAAAACTAAGTCCCAGAGAGGTTAAGTAACTATCCCAAAGTCACACAGCTAATAGCCAATGGAGTTAGGTTGGGCCATTGTACAGAGGAGAAAATTGAGGCTTGGAGAGATTAAATAACTTGCCAAAGAACACAGAATTGAACTAAGAGTCATGCCTAAATCTTTCTGTCTCCTCAAATGGGGCTCTTCCCTTGAATGCACTGTGTTGCCTCTGAAGTATTTGCTTCATGAGAAAGATTATTCCAGACTCTTCCAGAAAGAGAAGACTGGCTGCCATGGAAGAGGCAGACCCAGGCACCCAGACCTTCTTCATAAAGCAAATTTAACATGAAATTAACAGTGGGCATTTAAAAATATGCTTAAGCTAAGAATGCACTGTATGCTGCACCCCTAATAATGCAAGTGAAGTCAGAAACGGCAGTGTGTGCCTGTTGCTTATATTTCTTTTCTTTTCTTTCTATTTTGATGTTTAATTTCTTGCCAGTAAAGAGAATTAACTACTTCCTGTCTTAAACAAATGTGGACATATTTATGGGAAGCTGTGTGTAAACACAGGTAGGGTTTCACTGGGAGAGCCTTCACAGTTTGATTCTCCTGTCACCCCTAAATTCCCCGCTGGACAGCCTAGTCTAAAAATGGCACTGCTCACGTCTCTAATCCCAGCACTTTGGGAGGCCACGGCGGGCAGATCACTTGATGCTGGGAATTCAAGACCAGCCTGGCCAACATGGCGAAATACTGTCTCTACTAAAAATACAAAAATTAGTGGGACATGGTGGCGGGTGCCTGTAATCCCAGCTACTCAGGAGGCTGAGGCACAAGAATCACTTGAACCCAGGAGGTGGAGGTTGCAGTGAGCCAAGATTGCACCACTGCACTCCAGCCTAGACAATAGAGCAAGACTCTGTCAAAAACAAACAAACAGACCGACGGACAAACAGCACCGACTTCCCTGATGCCCGGGACAGAAGGAAGGGACCAGTCCAGAAATCCCTACTCAGAGTCGGTCCAGCCCACAGGCAGTGAGAGCATTTCCCCTGGATCCTGAGCCTATCAGTGCCTTCCTTGAGGCAGCGTGGGTGGGTTCTAGAAGGAGAAGAGGGAGCGAGGAATTTAGCAGGAAAACCACCACTCTGGAAGGTGCCCTTGGGAAGGCAGCTCGGACCCTAATCAGACCTAACAAATGCCTGAGGAGAGAAAGAACAGACGCTGGCATGGGTTCTTTCCAGTCTGTGCTTGGAGAAACGCCCACTTAGGTTTTGGCCATCTGCCTGTTACGTTCTAGAAAATTCCACAGGACCCTGAAGGATAAGCCATTCTGGGAGGGAGTTGAAAAGCGGGATGTGATGGCAGAGATGACGGATCCTGGCAGAGATCTTGTGGGGACAGAGGGGTGCAGAGCCACCCTCCCTGGGAAGAGAGCTCGGGCTTCCCACTCTCAGGCTGGGCCTCTGCTCGTGACCCATTCCAAAGATGGAAAAACATAACTGATTACCTTATCAGTTATGTTTATAACTGATATAAACATATATCAGTTTATAGATATGTTTGATTTTTCATTGTCTTAGTGGGCTTAGGTTGCAGTGAAGCTCGCAGTTGAGACAAGGATGGAGAAGAACAAGCACTAGGGAGAAGGTGGCAGGGCTGTGTTAAAAATATCTGTGAGTGTCTGGGCACAGTGGTTCACGCCTGTAATCCCAGCACTTTGGGAGGCCGAGGCAGGTGGATCACCTGAGATCAGAAGTTCAAGACCAGTCTGACCAACATGGTAAAACCCCGTCTCTACTAAAAATACAAAAATTAGCCAGGCATGGTAGTGCGCACCTGTAATACCAGCTACTCAGGAGGCTGAGGCAGGACAACAGCATGAACCCGGGAGGTGGAGGTTGCAGTGAGCCGAGATCGCACCACTGCACTCCAGCCTGGGGGACAGAGCAAGACTCCGTCTTGAAACAAACAAACAAACAAGCAAAAACAAACAAACAAACAAAACAAACAAACAAAACATTCTGTGAGTGCAGGGGACCTTGCTGTGCAACAGAAGATGTTGGTTTGTGGGCCAGTGTCTCTCTTAGCATCTCCCTGGAATCTCCCTTTCCACCTGCCACCATGGCCCCCAGGACACGCAGGGTCCCTGGGGACAGTGGGCAGCAGTCACAAATCCTCCCAGGGCTCCTCCTCACTTAGCTCCCTCCTGTCCTCTGAGCCTCTTCCTTCCCTCCGCATCACCTCCTTGAGCAGGCATTTCTTCCATCTGTCCAGTCCCTGTCTACACACATTATTCCTCTTTTATGATCTCAATGTAATGGAGTGAAATGGTCACATAAACACAGGAAGAGTCTCTGGGCCTCTTCTCCTCTCCCCACCTCCTCCCCAGCATCTGATCTTCCTCTGGCATTGTCTGTGTGGGCTGTTGGCCACATCTCACTCCCCAGTCCCTGCAGGCACAACCCCAAAAGCCTCACACATTTCAGGCCCCAGAGGCAGGGAACAGGCCATGCAACATGTCTGAGACCTCCTCCTGCCTTTTGTTTTGGGGACTGTTCAGACCAACCCACTTTTTTCTTTTCCCCAGTGCCCAAGGTTCTCACCGCTCAAAATCACTCTCAGATTTCCACAGCGAGTTGAAGCTTTGGCAGCTCAGGTGTCCACTGAGACCTCAAACACCCCACAGTCACCCCCAGAGGATTAAGTAGCTTCGAGCTCAAACTTGGAGGATTTTTGGAGAAATGGGGTTCCAGTAGGTACTGGATTCAGTTCAGTCTAATTTCCCTGGAATCCTTTCATCCCCCTAGAAAAGACTTGGGGTTCCCAAAGTGTAACCTGGTCCTCTGGAGAGGGTGTGAGGGACTGAGGTGCATGTAATGGCCCGAACGCTGCTGCTGGACTTGAACTTGATCATCATCAACCAGTCTGTTGCTAGGATTCTGATTTTCAAGGAGCTAGGAGCGACTCACTTCATTAGAAGCGAACGTACACTGTGTACCCCAGCTTGCTCTAGTTTCTACATGACCCCAGTGTTTCCCCAGTGCCTGCAGTAGTACCTGGCACATAGGGGGCCTCCCAAAACGTTTGTTGATTGAAGAAACAACCTCACCCTCTCAAGAGGCTGTCACCCTCCCGCAGCCCACAGGAAAGGAATCTGGAAGCTCCCTGCAGTGCGGAGGTTGTCTGATGGTCATCTTTTAGTTTGTTTTCTCTAAGCCCTCACAGTGGGTACTGACTACATTCACTGTTCATATTTTACTGAGAAAAATATTCATCACTTCCCTCTCAGAAAATCAAACGCTGCTTTGCATGTTGGAGAAGCAGCACGATCTAAAAATCCCCACTGGGTAGAGCCAGGCAGAGTGATTCATACCCTCTATTCAGAGGCAAGACTGACATATGTCGTGCACATGTGCCCAGCACCGACCAAGCGGCCAAGCTGAATTCTCAGAGCAGCCCACTCAGAAGAACATTCCTTATTTTTACTCTTTGCCAAAAACAGAAACTCGCACCGATGCTCCCTCATAAATAGCCTTGCCATTTCAGAAAGCTGCTTCGAGGTACAAGATGCTCAGTAGAACTGAGACCACAGAAGCACGACTGTGGTTTACAGAAACTGAATTAGACTCATTATCTAAGAATGAAAGAATTCAGCTTCTAAAAATACAGTAGCTTTTATTTCTGGCCCAGCCTCCGTGTTTGTGTACTTTTTATTTTATTTTATTTTTATAGAAACCTATGCCTTTTTAAAGACACTCTCTACAGCACTTGCCACAAAGGACCAGTTTCTAAGTGTGGTTGAAAATAGCCTGTGGCCTCCGGTGCAGTGAAAGGGAAAATCGGAGGAGGACAGCGCCTGAGAAGTGCAGAGACACAGGTGCGTGGTGATCGAGAGGTCTCGGGAAGGATTTTTGTTGTACTTTGAAAGGCAACTGGAGACTCCACAGCTGTAAGAAGAGCAAGAAGAACAAGTTCTTTTAAGGAACTTACTTGGTAAATATAATGATGCTTTACATCAACACGATTGTCCCAAGACACAGGAAAAATGACAACAAAACCATTCCAGTGGCTCCTTTGGGAAGAAGTAACTATGATGCATCGCCCTCTCTTCATTTATAATTGGGGAAACTGAGTCTAACTGAAGTGAAGCGTTTTTCCCAGCATTGTTCAGTAGATGTGAACCCTCGGTTCTGGCTGTTTTCTGTTGTTTCATCAGCCATGAATCTCAACAGCTGGGTGAGATCTGGCTCTTATCCAAACCCTGTGCCAGTGGAAGTGATCTTTGTTTGTGGGCAGAGAAGGCAAGAGTAGGAAGGGGACAACGATGGTGTCTGCTTTGACCCCAGTGGGAAGCATCACTGGGATGTTTCTCCTCCATGATTACTCACAGCCTAACTGCAATCCATTCTCTCCTGTTTTGCAGAGGTTCTCATCCTGAATTTTCCCAAACAAAGAGTAGACTGGACTTAGTCTAGTCTTACAATCCCATGGTGGGGAGAAATGGCTCCCCTAGAGATATGTCCACATCCTAATCCCTAGAACTTGTGCATATGACCTTATTTGGATAAAACGTCTTTGCAGATGTAACTAAGTTAAATATTTTAATGAGGAAATCATCCTGGGTTATCAGGGTGGGTCCTAAATGTAATACAATGTCCTTACAAGGCACTTATACAAGGAGGGAGATTTGACACAAAATAAGAGGAAAAGGTGATTTGAAGATGGAGGTAGAGATTGGAGTGATGCGGCCACAACCCAAGGGAAGCCAGCAGCCCCTAAGGAGCTGGGAGAAGCAGGGAACAGTTTCTCTCCTAAAGACCCAGTAGGGAGTGTGGCCCTGACAACACCTTGAACTCAGATTCTGGCCTCCAGAACCATCAGAGAATAAATATCTCTTGTTTAAGCCACCCAGCATTAGGTAATTTGTCACAGGAGCCACAGGAAACTAATATAGACTACATCCTGTCTAAAATTCTGTTAGATTTGCCTAAGGGCTAAATTGCAACTCCCTAAATCTGATTCAATGGAGGCTTGCTTTCCTGTTTTGTCATTCTCTCAACTGATACTTAGGAGTGCTTACTAGGCAGTAACAATGAGCTAAGTGCTGGGATAATGATGGGCAAATAGACACAAACCCTGTCTTCATGCAGCTTACAGCAGGGGAAATAGTTCAGGAAGCAAATACCAATGCCAACTGCATTATAATCTGTAATAAAGGCTGAGAAGGCAGAGTGCAGGTGCTGTGACAGGTGATGGCAGTTAATGGCCTAATGTGAAGAGGAAGAGAGTGAGCTTGAGACTGAGACCTGAAGTCTAATAGGAAAAGGGGCTTTCCAGTTAGAGAAAACAGCTCATAGGGAGACCCCCAAAGCAGGAAGGAGGTGGAAACTTTCAAGGATGGACTACAGGCAGAAAGCAAGGAGGGGAATTTTAATCTCTGTTCTTAGGACATGGGGAAGCCAAGTGTTTTATGCAGAGGGGTGGCCCAATGAGATGAAAGTTTCCAGCAGCTCAGTCCAGCTGTGGAGGAGATGGGAGTGGGCCAAGACCAGTGAGGAGACTCTTGAGAAGCCCAGGCAAGAGGTGGTGGTGGTTTTGATATGGGAGGGGGGCAGGGAAGTGCTGAGAAGGGCAGGGCCCCTGGCGAGGGTTCCACAACCAGTCTTGTGCCCATGGACCTAAACGAGAACTGGCACTCCTGTTTCCATGCCCACATGTTGCATTGTAGAAGACTACTCCGAACCACCACGCCCCTGATCCTGTGCCCATAAAAACCCTGAGACCCTAGCAGGCACAGACACAAGCAGCTGGACATCGAGAGGAGCAGAAGAGCACACCAACAGACACCAGCAGACACTGGCAGGCCATCAACAGCAGGACAACATGGAATTCAGCAGGGGCAGTCAGAGGAGAGTCTGGCTGCTGAGCAGCCCACTCCAGGGGAAGACCACCTTCCCACCCCATTCTCCTTCTGGCTCCCCATCCATCTGCTGAGAGTTACTTCCTCCACTCAATAAAACCTTGCACTAATCCTCCAAGCCCACGTGTGATCTGATTTTTCCAGCACACTAGGACAAGAACCCGGGATACAGAAAGGCCTCTGTCCTTGTGATAAGGCAGAGGGTCTAATTGAGCTGATTAACACAAGCTGCCTATGGATGGCTAAACTGAAAGAACTCATTGTAACACATGCCCACTGGGGCTTCAGGAG
The DNA here is from genome assembly GCF_000951045.1 of Mandrillus leucophaeus. Classification (NCBI taxonomy): domain Eukaryota; kingdom Metazoa; phylum Chordata; class Mammalia; order Primates; family Cercopithecidae; genus Mandrillus; species Mandrillus leucophaeus. The sequence goes on along the minus strand of NW_012103643.1, from coordinate 993,141 downwards.
CTGTAAACATTCACCCCTAGACACTGCCATGGGGTCGGAGCCCAAAAACACTCCCCACGACCTGCCTGTCTGCATGCTCCCCTAGGAGTTTGAGTAGCAGGTCACCGACAAAGCGAGCCACACCCCTGTCACACGCCCTGTGAGGGGGATAAGGAACTCCTCCTGTTTCACTTTGTACTAGGATAGGAAATGCTGAGATGGGGAGAAGTGGGTGGATTCCAAAGGAGTTGGTGATGGGTTGGAGGTGGGTAGTGGAAAGGATACAAACCAGATTTCTCAGTTATACCATAGCCAGGATAGAAGTGCCAGAGCCACTGGGAACATTCAAGAAGGACTCAGATTTGGGCAAAGAAAACAACTAGTATTTTCATTTGGAATGACCATGCATCTCAGTTTTCCAGGAACCATCCAAGGTAAGCCTATCATCCCAAAGTCTTGTCTGGTTTAGTTTAGAATTTGTTATTCTCAAAAATGCCCTGGTTTGGACCAATACATTAAACAGTCACTCTAGGCTAAGACTTGTGTGATTTGAAAGGCCTTGGAGACATCTGAGAGAAGATTTTGAGAATCTAGAATGAGAAGAGGAGGAGCACAGGAGTGAAGCTTCCTGAACTTTAATATCTGAGGACAGGCAAAGTTGCCGAGCAGGCGGTGTCCAAGAGTGAGGAGGCCAGAAATGTTACGGGAGGTGCATGACCTGTCTTCTTTTAGTTTTCCTTTAGATCAGGGGCTGGCAAACTTTTTGTGTAAAAGGCCAAATGAACATTATTTGGCTTCCCAGGTCAAATGGTATTGGTCACTGATATGGTTTGGCTCTGTTTCCCCACCCAAATCTCATCTTGAATTGTACTTCCATAATTCCCACATGTTGTAGGAGGGACCCAGTGAGAGATAATTGAATCGTGGGGGCTGTTTCTCCCATACTGTTCTCGTGACAGTGAATAAGTCTCACGAGATCTGATGGTTTTCTCAGGGGTTTCCATTAGCTCTGCGTCCCCACCCAAATCTCATTTTGAATTATAGTCCCATAATTCCCAAGTGTTGTGGGAGGGACCTGGTGGGAGATAACTGAATCATGGGGGTGGTTTCCCCCATACTGTTGTCATGATAGTAAATAAGTGTCATGAGGTCTGATGATTTTATCAGGGGTTTCCGCTTTTGCGTTTTCCTTATTATCTCTTTGCCTGCTGCCACATATGTAACACAGGACTTGCTTCTCCTTGCCTTCCACCATGATTGTGAGGCTTCCCCAGCCACATGGACCTGTAAGTCCAATTAAACAGTTTTCTTTTGTAAATTACCCCATCTTGGGTATGTCTTTATCAGCAGCGTGAAAACGGACTAATACAGTCTCTAATACCCAACTATGCCATTGGAGCAGATTTAGACACTGTGTAAATCAACCAGTGTGGCTATGTTCCAAAAACACTTCATTCACAAAAACAGGTATGAGCTACATTTTGCCCACAGTAAGTACCTGGCAGAGCTCAATTTAGAATAACACTCCGGGCCTCTCCCTTTCTTATTCCTCCCCAGTGGAGGTGGGAAGGGGAGCAGGGCATCGGCACTGACGGGCTCTACTGGAGAGCTTAGGCCACCTCCTCTTTGGGGAGCTCTGTCTGAGTGCAGAGAGCTCCACAATGCTGGAAGTCATAGGGGGTGGGACTTGTAGGAGGGCCCTAAAGCTGTTCAGTGCTGACAGAAACACGTCTATGATCCAGCCTTATTCTGGGGTGAGTTATTAGTAGTCCCACTAGGCTAAGAGCACTAACTATGGTCTGCTATCCTAGTTTTGTCAGAAATGGAAGTGATACTGTGACTCCATCTGCATGACATTTTTGCTCCAAACTAGGATGGGGAGGACTAGGTATATTGGCCACCGCCCTGACCAATTCCAACAGTAAAGGAAGTGTCTATTTCTCAGTTCCACTGTATTTTGGGTTGGATCTTTTTGTTGATGACTTGCCACTCTTTCAGGCAACTTCAGAAATAGTGTAGTCACTGTAGAGTCTGGTAGCATCTATTCTCTCTTCTGCTAAATGAAAACACAAGACAGCCTGGTTGCTAAGTAAAACATGTAATGCATGTTGATGTAAACGGTGGTCGAGAGGTGGAGTTGGGGTGAGACACAAAGGGGGACATGACCTTGAAGGCCTTGGAGATTCTACCAGGTAGGGGTGGGGGCTAAGTTCCCTCTCGTGTCTGTCTCGCTTTCAGATGCCCACCCTCACTCAAAAACATCATTAGGTTTGCAGCAATTACCCAAGGACTATACATCCTTTATTATTATTATTACAAAATACAGACAAGCAAAGGAGAAAATAAAAACCACCTTTAATCTCCACCCAGAGATACTTATTAATAACGATTTGGCATGTATTTTTCCAGATGCAAAAATGAGATCATACTATCCATGTTGTTTTGTGGTCTACTTTTGGCATTTAAAATATAATAAATATCCTTCCCTGTTCCAGAGAAGAACATACACCGTGATTTTTATTACACGATTCATTTACTCATTCCTCTGTGATTGGCCATTTAGCTTGTTTCCAAGTTTTCCCAGTAAAAACAATGCTACAGTGTGCATTCTGATAGCTAGTTCTGGGAGCACTTTTTGAATTATTTTCTTAAGCTGAATTCCAAGAAGACAAGCATGATTGTAGAAGACCTCATCCTTCTTAGGGGGCCTTGACTTGAAGTAAGTTTAAGTTTCCTATAGAGGAAGAGCAGGCTTGACTGTGCTTACATGTTGGTTCCAGCAATCTCTCGACAACTGCCATTGTGGGTTATGGAGTTAGAGCCTCACTCTAGAAGAATCTCTAACCCGCTAGGAGAGTACAATAGTGTGGAGTCTCTGTTTCCATCTCTCCGGGGAAGATGGGCCTTGTCAGTTGCAATGGAGAGACCAGAGAAATGCAAAGATCAACAGACTAGGTGAGTCCCAGCCATTTAGAAGAAGATGAGGTGAAAATACCCCAAATATTCCCTCTGTCTGCACTGTGAGAAGTGGGGAGTCTGCAGTTTTCTCCCTCTTTTTGCCATATTTTAAACTGTGTCATCAGAGCTTGGTAAGGTTACCTTAGGGGCCAGAAATGGCTCGTCGGGAGGCCCCTCAGTTATTCAGAACTCATTGAAGCAGGGGTCTAGGAGAGGGGCAAGGACCTGGCTCCGGGCTTCATGGAGGAAGGCAGTGAACCCTAGGACTTCCTTCTGGACCATCCAGCCCAAGTCAGCAGGTCAGGAAAGAGCTAGACTCAGGGCAGAAGTCCTGCCAGGAGTAAGGAACATGTCTTTGGCTTCTATCTTCCTTGTTATTCTTTCAGACTCAAGGAGATGTGGCAGGTGGGCTGCAGCAGCCACCGCAGAGGGAAGGGCTCCCTAAAAAGGGGCTGGATCTCCACACCAACTCCAAAACTCTGCATCACCTAAGATGCTTCTACAGAGGTTCTCAGCCCCACCATGCATCCGGGTCACAGTGAGCGAATTTAAGGCACAGGTGCTTAGACCCCAGACGTTCTGACTTAATAGGTCCAGGGAGAAGCCTCAATGTTGGTAAGACTTTAAAAGGCTTTGAAACCACAGAGTAATTGCTTTAGATGGCAGGGAATAGTGTAAAGGAAAGACAGTGGGCTTTGGAATTGACTGATTGATCTGAGGGCCTGGATAGTGGGAATAAAAATAAATAATAGTAGGTACCTCTATAAAGTGGCTTCCACACAGTAGGTACTCGAATGGCAACTTAACATGATGAGAATTAATTACTTGCATGGCTGCAAGAGGAAATATAAAAGGGAATGGAAGAACAGGTGGTGGGAGAATACAGCACAGTCACTCTCGCTTGTCAAATCTGACCTAAGAGTCTTGGCATCAAAATGGCATCAAAAGAGAACTGGAACTATTTGTTTTGCAGCAAACAAAAGGTAAAGAGCTAGTCTTAAATGTTGGCCCTGGGATCCAGAATTCCTATTTGTACCAATGTGCTGTGCAAATGGTTTAAGGATTGAGTGGCCATTTAGCTTTATCTTCCTTTCCTGGCCTGCTGTTAGATTGGAGGGCTGGGGTCTGCTTTGTGTTAAAGATTATCTCCCTGGAGGGAATGTAATCTGCTATTAGTATGTCTTGTAGGTGGAGGCCAACTGCTTTCCCACAGTCTAAATCTGAATTCTGTTTCCCCACCATTCTATTTAGTAACAGCCATTGGCCAAGGGGAAGAGAATGAAGGATTCCAAGACAGGCTTAAAGCTTTGAGTCTAAATTGAATAGGTGTTTCCTCCTGCAGGTTTAGGATGATCTCTTTGTGTAACTCACAAGGAGGCTAATCCAATTCCAGGTCTGAGGTCGTCACATCACTGCTTTTAAGGCTCCCAAAAAGTCCACGGTATCTCAAGCAGTCTTTCTTTCTCCCTTAGATGCTTTATACTTCAAGATTCTGGTCTCTTGACTTTTTAATTGATCTTCACTTGGCACTTCATACTTAGAACACATCAGCTGGAAGGTTCTTTGTTCCTTCCCTCAGAAATTAATGATGTGTGGGGAAACTTTTAGATGCACCAGGGGGAATGTTAATTAAAAGAGGCCTGCTCAGAGACCTTCTGCAAAACAACCATCCTTTGAATACGTGGCTGCTCACCCTGCCCCAATCTGTCAGCTTTGTAAGTTTGGGTTTCACGTATTAAGAGTTTCTTAGTGTAGGACTCACTTTTGAACCTCCTTCGGGCTCCAAGATAAAGCCTTGAGCTGGGTCTGCAGGGAGCAGTGTGAGCCAGTTAGCATGTGGTGGTGACGGCCACAGCCTCTTGCTGGGCTCTAAATCATGGCGAAAACCCCAGAGCTAAAAGCATCACCCCTTTCTGGCACTTTCAATTTAAAAACCATGCTATATTTTTGTTTCCAATTATAGAAGGAGAAAAATAAAAGCATCTGGAACTCATTACTGTCCCTTTATTCCACGCCATAACTTTAAGAAAGCAAAATAAGCACTCTCACAAATGCACAGGAAAAGAGAGGAAGCAATGACTCCAGAACTAAGCCCTCACACCCCAGACCTCACTCCCCTGTGCATCTCTGTGCCCATATTGCAAACACATGGAGCGTGGGGTTTATGACGGAAACCTTGACAGCTTGCCGGCTCACGGGTCACCGGCTCTTGCAAGGAGAAAGCTCAAGGGAGTCTGCAAGTCACCCGGCTGCTCAGGACACTGGCTCCCTCTGTCTGGCCGTTCCTAATGTGCAACCCTTGACCCCATTCCAAGAATCCAAGCCTGACAAGGTCAGGCCTTCTCCTGAAACAACCGCGTGGATGGCAAGGATCCTGGTTCCAGGAATCCAAGACTCCAGTGGATGATAGGAAGAACTCAACTTGCAAAAAAGGCAAGGTGGTATCCCCTTTCATGCCACACAGAAGAAGATTGACACATGACTCCTGGGGGCCTTGGGACCAGAACCCGAACTCTTTGGCATGCCACACAAGGCCCTTCCTGGTTTGCTCCCTGTTGCTGCCCTGGAATTGTTATCTTTGTGCTCTCTGAGCACACTGTCCTCTCCCAGATGATAATTTATTTCTCTAAACAAACCGTGAACAGCCTCGTCCTTGCCCAAACAGCTCCCTAATCTTCAAAGCCCTTCCTTGACCCATTTCTATGCCTCTGCCCATGCCTGATAATATAGTTCATAAATAGTGCCTTCATTCGAAATGCACTCTAAATAGTTATTGACCTCTAACTCCATGCTCAGTGTGGTGGTGGAGTTGGGGCTCAGAAATACAATACCCCCAAACATGGCGTCTTGGAAATTAAGAAAACAGCAGAAGCAAAAAGGTCATTCTCTTGACTTTTTTCCACCTTCCTCTGTAAGAGCTGGCCATAAAGGAATTATCTCACCTATCTCTTCTGAAAGTAGGTCACAAGACCCTATGTGACAGGTGTCCTACCCTATACCCAGAGGAGAGGAATGCTACACGGAGAAGCCAAGAGGGATCTGAACAAACAGGCCATGCTAATTCCCTTCGATTTATTATTATTAGCTCATACCTCTCTTGTCTGATCATATTTTTACATAACTGCCCATTCTTCATGAAACATAAGCATAAAAATATAGTTTTCCCTGAGTCTTTACTTGTTCATTTCTTAAAAAAAAAAAAAAAAAAAAAGGCCTTTAGGAGACAGGGTTTTACTCTGTCACCTAGGCTGGAGTGCAGTGTTGTGATCATAGCTCACTGTAGCCTCAACTCCTAGACTCAAGTGATCCTCCTGCCTCGACCTCCCAAGTAGCTGAGACCACAGGTGCATGATGTCTCACCCAGCTAATTTAAAAATATGTTTTTTTTTTTTTTTTTTTTTTTAGAGATGGGATCTTGATATGTTGCCCTGGCTGGTCTCAAACTCCTGGCCTCAAATGATCTTCTCAGAGTGTTGGGATTATAGGCTTGAGCCACCACATCTGGCCTAACTGTTCATTTCTGAGGGCTCTCATGTCATGGGAAAGCTTGGTTAAATAAATTTGCTATGCTTTTATCTTGTTAATTTGTCTTTTGTTATGAAGGTGTTAGCCAAGGACTCTCTTGATGGGTGAGGATAAGATATTACCTTTTTTTTTTTTTTTTAGACAGTTTCGCTCTTGTTGCCCAGGCTGGAGTGCAATGGCATAATCTCAGCTCACCGCAACCTCCACCTCCCAGGCTCAAGCAATTCTCATGCCTCAGCCTCCCGAGTAGCTGGGTTTATAGGCATGTGCCACCTAACCCAGCTAATTTTTGTATTATTAGTAGAGACAGGGTTTCTCCATGTTGGCCATGGCCTCAAACTCCCAATCTCAGGTAATCTGCCTGCCTTGGCCTCCCAAAGTGCTGGGATTACAGGCGTGAGCCACTGCACCTGGCCAATATTATCTTTTCTCGGCTGCAGTAGACACTAGAGCTACAGGAGAGAAAAAGACAGGGTACTTGGCCTCAGAGAACCTAAAGGGGAGTGCTCCTTCAGTTTGGTTTATTTTCAGCCAGTGACTACGGGGTATCTGGCACTGTAGGGGTGTTTTGGTTTCCTACGGATGCTATAACAAACTTAATGGCTCAAAACAACCACAAATTTATTAGCTTACCATTCTGTTGTCCAGCATGAGTCTATGCTAAAATCAAGATGTCAGCAGGAGTGCATAACTTCCTGGAGGCTCTAGGGGAGAACTGGTTTCCTTTCCTTTTCCAGCTTCTAGAGGCCATACTTTCCTTGGCTCCTGGCCCCATTCTCCATCTTCAAAGCTAGTAACAGCAATAGGGGCCTTCACATACCACATCACTCTCTCACTGCCTTCCTCTTCTGTTTCTAAAAACTCTTGTCCAAACCTTTGTCTAAAAACATTTGGTCCACCTAGATCATTTAGTATAATCTTTTTAAAGCCAGATGATTAGCAACTTTCATTCCATCTGCAATCTTAGTTTCCCTTTGCCATGTAATGTAAAACATTCCTGTGATTAGGACATGGACTGGACATCTTGTGGGGATGCATTATTCTGTCTACCACAGAGGACCCAATGATAAAGGGAATACTGTCATTCCCCTTAAAGAGACATTTTTGCAAAGCCTTCCTTTAAAATACAAGCAGGATTAAGAAACTGCTTTTATATTCCCATTACACTATTTGCACTTTACAAACATCTCTTGTATAACATTTAACGTGCTTAAAGCAGTGTTTGTCAGAGTGTGGGACGAGTAATACTTGAGAGTTTGCATTTAGTCATTTTGCACTTTAATAATTATGCATTTATTTTAATGTGATTGAAGAGCATAAGCAGCATATCCAACCTGTGATATAATCTTTCCTTTTAAATTAAATCCATTTAAGCTTTTAAAGAGTGAGACATGTAAAATATGAATTAGTGGTACATATTATATAGGCCAAGGCAAAAAAAAAAATAGGAAAGCTGTACTTGAGATGACTGCAATATAGGAAAAACTCTCCTAATGTTTTCTGGATAAATTCTGAGTTCCTTAAGGGCAGAGATTTGTCCATCTGCTTATTACTGTATTAATTTTCATATTTTTGGAATCTGGTACCTGTGACAGCAATAGGCGCTCAAATGTTTATTGAATGAATAAATAAAGTAGGATTGTCTTGTAGACTTCCATTTGCTTCAACTTTATACCTTTTGAATTACTTTCACATTATGGAAATGCAGCTAAAGTAACAGTTGAACAATCATCATCTGCTATTTTAGTTATTTTATTTTAGTGAGATTTTGCTATAATGTGTACTCTATGGAAATAATATATGATGGCACAAATATTAAAGATTAAATGTGGCTGAGGCTCAGATTCTTGTTAGTGGATTAGCAAGTGAAAATTATACCAAAGTACAGGAAGGTCATATAGGAAGTATATATAAATTATATTTTATATGTACTTTAAATATAAATATTTTATATATAAACTATATATTGTAGTTTATAATATAAAATTTTACCAAAGTATAGGAAGCTGATATATACACTAGACTTCCATCTTTTCCCTCCTGATACCTGAATTTTAGTAA
>NW_012103643.1:974673-982273 GCF_000951045.1 Mandrillus leucophaeus | reverse complement strand
GGTAAACAGAAATTCTCTCTGTTGGCAGGAATTCAAGCAATGTACCTGTTGTTCATTTTGCCTAGAAGGAGAAGCGGTTAGAGATGCTATGTATACTGGCTTATGGGCAATGGTAAATGGTTTGGCCAGATGGTCAGGGACTTGAAATACAATTGGGAAATTAGTGACAAGAGGATCTGGGGAAGAGATATATGGATATGTGGATAGGCCTCTTGAATGGACACAGAGGACAAAGATATTTGTGTGCCACATGAATGCTTGCAAAAGAGCAAACTTACCTGGGAAGATCTTAATAGACAAGACGGCCCATTCTGTAGATGTCAGTCTCGTTACCACCTTTCCCTGTCTTTGCCCAATGGATTCATGAACAAAGTGAACATGGTAGCAGGGTTAGAGACTATGCATGGTCTTTCACTTACCAAAGCTATCCACCTATAACCACTGCTGGGTGCCCAACCAGCCAACTGCAGAGATCAACAATGAGTTCCTGATAAGTTATCATTCCCAAGGGAATCAGCCAGGCACATGGTGGCATATTTTTTACATTCTCTATCCCTTCCATATGGCAGGGATAGCACTTTGGTCTCACCAAAATAGACACTTACTCTGTATATGGATTTGTCTTTCTTGCCTGCAAACCTTCTGCTAAAACCATCATCTCTAGGCTCACAGAGTGCTTTATTTAGTGCCATGATATTCCATGTAGCATCGCTGCTGATGAGAGGGCTCATTTTATAGCATATGAAGTGCCACAAGGGACTCATAGAATGCCCAAGTCTCACAATCATCCTAAAGCAGCTGGCCTGGTAGAATGATGGCATATAGCCTTTTGAAGACTCAGTTGTAGTGTCAGCTGGGTGGCAACATTTAAGGGCCTCCAGAATGTGATACTTGCTGTAACTCCATATAGGCTGATGTTTCTCTCAAAGTCTGAATTCAGATGTCTGGGAATCAAGGGGTGGAAAAGGGAGTGATTTCTCTTACTATTCCCTTAATAATTCACAAGCAAAGTTTTTGCTTTTTGTCCCCATGATTCTGGGTTCTCCTTGTCTAGAAGTGTTTGATTGTGACAGAGGACATGACAGTGGTTCTATTAAACTGGAAGCTGAGACTACCACCTGGCTCCTTTGTGTTTCTCATGCCATGAACCAACAGGAGGAGAAAGAGCTTACTGCACTGACTGGGGTGCTCTATCCTGACTCTCAAGTGGAAACGGTGGTGACCTCACATGAGGGCAGATGAGCATGTGTCTGAACCATAGGAGATCCTCTTGGGCACCTTTTAGCACTTCCATGTCCTGTGACAAATGTTAGCAGGAAATGACAACAAGCCAGTTCAGACAGGACTGCCAGTGGCACCGAGCTTTCAGGAATGATGAAGAGCATGACTGCTGAGGTGCTTGCTAAGAACAAAGAGAATATAGACTGGGTGGAGAAGAAGTAAGTGATGAATGTCATCCATGACCATGTGGCCAGTTGAAGAAAACCAAGACTGTCATCATGACTCATAATTTCAAAAAGGGACTCAGAAGAGAAATGAGCATCACACCAAGATGGATAAGAGGAAGCTTTGTGTATCCTCTTTCACGGAGAGGATGACATGTTTTGGGTGTTCAAGGATAGTTGTGCATCATGTTAGGTGGAGGCATTACTTTTCTACTCTCCTTATTTGGAGGTCATGGTTCAAAGAGGTGTGTGTGGATACCAAGTTGATATAGAATCCAGGGGTGTCCAATCTTTTAGCTTCTCTGGGCCACACTGGAAGAAGTATTGTCTTGGACTATATGATACATTAACACTAATGATAGCTGATGAGTTTTTTAAAAATTGCAAAAATAATCTCGTAATGTTTTAAGAAAGTTTACAAATTTGTGTTGGGTCCTATTCAAAACTGTGCTGGGCCGCATGCAGACCTCAGGTCACAGGTTGGGCAAGCTTAGTGTAGACTGTGTTAGGTTGTCCTATCGACAACTTGGTTGAGTTGGAAATTTCACTCCCAGAATCCTCTTTTCTGTATAGTTCTAGGTTAAAATTGGCCAAGAGGGGAACTTGAAAAAGATCTGGGAGGCAGAAGTGAAACAACATCATTTTTGCAGGTCATCATGGTCACATGCAGAAACAGTAGCACGGAGGTGCCACAGATTCCGGCTTGGCCTTGCTCCCCTCTGCTCCACGCCCAGCACATCCTCCTGACTGTAGATCCACTGACCGACAGTGGCCCTGGGGCCACCATCAGACTCTTGGTGGCGGACTCACAGAGTGGTGGTTGTGCTCAGGCAGCAGCCTCCCATCAACATGTCCCCCACTTCCTGGTCCCACTTGGTGGCTGGATGTACCTGGTCTCTCAGATTTCTCTTGAAAGCTCCAACTTGTCCATCTACACTAGTGCTTCAGGAAGACTGGTTAATGACTTTGTCTCTAGCCTTCTATCTCTCCTAAACTACCTTCACCTCCCCAGTTCCTCTCATCATTACGTAAAGTCTAATTCCTGAACTAAATATCTGATTAGGTTGCTGCAAAAGTAATTGCGGTTTTTGCCATTACTTTCAATACCGTTACTTTTGAAAGTAATGGCGAAAATCGCAATTACTTTTGCACCAACTTAATATCTAATAATATTCATAGTGGTTCCACTTCCTTGGATGTATTTTGGCTTCCACACCAGGTGGAATGGAGGAGGGGAGGTTAGGGGGTATATTAGGGTTTTCTAGAGAAATAGGAACAATACTATATTTATATTATATATATATATTTTTTATATATATATATATATATGATTTCTTATGGGAGTTAGCTCATGCAATTATGGAGACCAGGAAGTCCCATGACCTACTGTTGCAAGGTGGGGAACCGAGAAAACCAGTGATGTAATTCAGAGTCCACAGCCCTGTGAAATATGGGAGGCATGGCCTCCCAGTCTGAGGTCAAAGGCCTGAGAACTGCAGTGGGGGCAGGGGAGACCTGTAGGGTAAGTTCCAGGTTCCAATGGCTGGAGAAGCAGGAGCACAGAAGTCTGAGGGTAGGAAAAGATGGATGTCCCAGTGCAAGGAGAATGAGAATGCGTCCTTCCTCCCCCTTTTTGTTCTATTTCAGGCCTTCAATGGATTAGATGATGCCTACCCACAATGGGGAGGGTGGGTCTTCTTGACTCCATCCACTGATTCAAATGCAAATCTCTTTCAGAAACACTCTTCTAGACATACCCAGAAATAATATTTTACCAGATATCTTGGCCACCCTTAGCCAGGCAAGTGGATAAGTAAAATTAACCATGACAAGTAGTGAAGTAAAATTTACCATGACAAGTAGTGAATTGCACACTTGGGCTGAAAGTTTCCGTCAGTGAAGAGGTACATCATTTCTGCTTAAGCCTCATTAGCCAAAGCAGATCCGATGGCCACACCTAACTTCAAAAATGGCAGGGAAATGCGATCCTATTGAGCCTAAAGGGAACTTGAACCAGAATATTTGTGAACATGTGAAGGTGACCACCATGCATAGGAAATAAGTAAATGACCAATAGATATTTGGATATTTGGATGAATGTACAGATGTGAGATTTTAAATATTTATGAAGGTCAGTAGAAATCAACAAAGAGGAAAACAAACTTTCATTCACCAAGTCTCATGCACTAACCTTGTATAAAATCACATACAAGCTTTTCATTAGACCTCAAAAACTCCTATCAAATCAATTTCCTTCTCATTTTACAAACTCCATGAAATGAGGAACCATGCTTTTTTTTTAATGGACTGTATTTTTTAGAGCAGTTTTAGATTTCCAGGAAAAACATTGAGAAGATAGTCTGGAGAGTTTACATAATGTTGATGAAAAGAGTCAAACTCTGTAAAATATTTGAAGAGATTTATTCTGAGCCAAATATGAGTGACCATGGCCTGCGACACAGCCCTCAGGTGGTCCTGAGAATGTGTGCCCAAGGTGGTTGGGGTACAGCTTGGTTTTATGTGTTTTAGGAAGGCATGAGACATCAATCTAATGCATTTAAGAAATACATTGGTTTGGTTTAGAAAGGCGGACAACTCAAAGCTGGGGCTTCCCGGCTATACGGAAATTTAAACATTTTCTGGTTGAAAATTGGTTGAGGTTCTCTGAAGATCTGGGATTGACAGAAAGAATGTTCAGGTTAAAGATAAAGAATTGTGGAGACCAAGTTTTATTGTGCCGAGGAAGCTCTTAGATAGCAGACTTTAGAGAGAGCAGGCGGTAAATTGTTTTATATCAGACTTAAAAGGGTGCCTGGCTCTTAGTTGATTATCTCCTGGATCTGGGAAGGAAGGAAGGAAGGAAAACCAAGGGGAAAGGGGATTCTCTATAGAATGTGGATTGTTCCCACAAGAGACTTTGCAGGGCAATTTCAAGGTATGGCAAGGAAATATATTTTGGGGTAAAACATTTTGATTTTCTTCCTTGTTATGCCAGAGTCAGTTTGGAAAGTCATGAATACAGGATTAAATAAAATCCATTTGATTAGAATTTATGGTTTGTAGGGCATGACTCCCCAGACCCTTTAGAAAGGAATTTGGGTAAGGTAAAAAATCAGAGCTTAGTCCTCAGTCCTCCCTCTTGGCCAAAAAGCATTCGCAGAAAGCACATTCCATGGCTCTAGGAATGCTTATTCCTAGAGTTGTCTGATCTGGTCATTTGGCGAGGTCCCACAGTGCTAGGAAGGCGCATTCCTAGTGTAGTCTGGTTGATGGAGTAGTTCTAAATATTAGCGGTTTGGATAATGGGGGAAGGACATGGTCTGACCTGATGCAATAGCTACTTGTTTACCGAGTGAGATGGAGTCAGTCTTAGGGTTTAGTCTAAAAAAACCATCCTGGATCAGATCTATTTTCTGAGTTACTATGACACAGGTTTTTAACTGTGTCTTTCCTTTTGCTGTATCTGGCATAACATGTACAAGAAAATGTCTAATGTTAATAGAGTAACAAATATTATAAAGATAGTGAAGGTTTGGGCATCCAGGGTTAAGTTAGAATCAGAGGGTAGTAACCAACCCAATTAGCCAGAAAATCCCGCATGCATCATCATATTTTTTACCAGACTCACAATGTGTTTACCCTCCTTATTAAGGGCTATTTGGACCTTGTGATAAATCTTACTTGAGAATTGTAGGACCAACATTAAATTAGAATTTAATAAATTTAATGTTTTCCAGCCAATGTATTTCCATAGCTATAGTAACCTATGCGTATAACATAAATTAAATGCCAGAAACACCTGGTCCTCAGTGTTTAAATTGTTATAGACTTGTTAACAGTAGACAAATCTATTCCTCCCCCACCCCCACTTTTGTATTGCACCATATACTGGTATTTGGAGAGAAAAGGTCTTGTCACAGGAGAAGTTATATAATTCTACAGTGTTATTTTTTCCTTAGCAAGACTTCCTATGCCTGAGGACCATAAGAGTGAAAAGACTTATAGCCAATTAGTTGCTCTAGGCCAGATAGGAAGGGTTGTGGACAGCCATTTGTTACTTTTAAAAATTATTATTTTAAGTAAAAAGGCCAACAGAAAAACCAAAAGGCAAAGTTGCAAGACTGACTTATGTTTAACTTCTATGTGTTGAGCTGCTGTGAGCTTGGTTTTTTTTTTTTTTTTTTTACAGACTTACAGCAATTAGCTATACAAAACATAAGTGCTGTTCTGAAAAATTAAAAATATATATGGATAGATAGGTTTATTTTTACCACTCATCATTGGGAGTGCTATATCCAGGAAACTTGGTGGTAAGGTATTTTATCCTGTTAGTAAATATTTTTCTTTAATTTTATAGTAAAATTTTATGGTTGGGATGGATGCAAAAGGGTTAGAAGACAACCAAACTTGTTTTACCAGCTGTTCAGGCTTTTTTTTTTTTTTTTTTGGACCTCCTTCTTGATTTGGAGGGTTTGATCTTGTCCTAATTTCATCCCTCAAAACTGGCCCTTACAATTGTACATGCCCACCTCTTCCACGACAGTCCCTGGGCCTAGAGGGAAGCAGCTTGTATAGTTCTGGCAGCAAAGCATTAGCAGTGAAACAGATCCAGACCCAGTGGATGTCAAATGAGGGAGATTCACGTCTCTCTAGTCTTCAGAATACCATGATTTTGGTTTCCATGGATGTAAAACAAAAAGAGATAAATGACATTTATAGTTTGACAGTTATAACAGTCATTTGTATGTTAGAACAGAAAAAGGAACCTATTCCATTAGGGAACCAACTAAAAACGTGAAGAAAAATTATAATCTGGTACTTTTTAGAGGATTATTGTAGCCAAGAAATAATGATTTAATCTGTAAGTAAAAAGTTACGGTTGAAATCTAGTGTTAAGTGTTACACTTTGCCCTTGAAACAATGTTTTTGCTGCCTTTTTTATGAAAGAGAATATTATAACCAGGCCAATTTGTGTGCAATGCTAGTTTTAGGCTTATTATGCTTGCCTGATTATTTGCATAAAATGCAGCAAGAAATTGACTGGCCATATAGACTCCTTTTAAAGTTGGTTTTGCTGCAACTTTACCTAAAAATAGGCTATACCAGTTTCACTCTTGGTAAAATAACCAGTGTCACCAATTGTTAGGAAAAAAACCAAAACAAAACTATTATTGAACTTACACAGACAACCGTATTGCCATAAAATTACAATCTGAATTTTGGAGGACTCAGAAAGGGAAATTTGCTTACAAAAACATACTTTACCCAAATAATTTGAAAGAAAAAGATTTTCTTGCCCTTTTTTAACCAGAGCAGCAGCTTTTAAAACAAGATGTTTGTTTACCTTCGAAATGCCGCTTACAAATGAAACAGCTCAGGAGAGCTATGAGGCACTGTGGAATTTAGCGACTCCTTACAATTAGTTCTAGAAAAGAGCCCCTCTGCTTATTAGGCAGCAAGATTTTACGTAAACTATTTTTATTTTATTATGGAACTTTTTGGGAAACATTATTTCCATTAATATAGGGGTAACTTTAGTTAATATTCCATAGCAAGCCAGTAAATGCCCCATCAAAATACCTCAGCGGTTGTTATTGAAAAGTACTCACAGTTTTTGCCATCAGCCCTGATAAATGCTCCACATGAAAGGCTATGCAGTGGAGGATTTACATGAGCAGATTTACATGTCTTCAGTCTTATAGTACTAGAAAGGGGAAAACATCCCCCAGTGACTTAGATACAGTACCCATTTTCATAAGACATTTAGGTAAAAGGGGTTACAACTAGTTTACATAAAGCTTGTTTAAATATTTTATGTTTTATAACTCTATGAACCAATATATTTTTATGTTCTGGTCCCAGGAAGCGTTTTTACCCCCAGACCATTTTACCTTTTCTGGTGAAAAGGGTTTGGGTTTCCAGCGGGGGACTGCATCTGTAAGATCTATGAGGGATATCAGATTTCATACGGCTTCCTAAACAGACCTATGATTCTGTGGGAGGGGCACCCATGTAAAAGAGAGGCCCCTTAACCCCTAAATTTACCATGATCCAGGTAATAGACTTATTAGGTGGGAGGATATCTAGTTATAAAGCTAGTCCAACATGGCTTGCATATGAAACATATTAACTGCTTCATCTAGGTACTCCACTTG